>NW_020172369.1:4634493-4638179 GCF_003031525.2 Neophocaena asiaeorientalis asiaeorientalis | reverse complement strand
CCCGTGTCCCCTGCATCGGCAGGCGGACTCTCAACCACTGCGCCACCAGGGAAGCCCTAAAAGGTAATCTTTTTAAAACATCGAGGGCATGAGAGTTTAGGTAGGGTAGGTTTCTCAGGCCTTACAAGTTCAGGTTAATGGTTTTAACTATGCATTTATTTATCTTATTTTTACATAGAAAGACTCTAAAAGAAACTCTAATAATTTCATCTTGATTTCTGGGAGAGGCATTCTGGCATCATGGTTAAAGAGCATAGACTTGGAGTCACAGACACGTAGCTTTGAACTTTGACCATGGTATTGATGAGCTGAGGAACTTCAGGCAAAATATTTAACCTCCCTGAGTTTTAGTTTATACTTTTGTTAAGACTTCACAGAAGAGAAAGAAGATGAGGTTTGCACAGAAAGTGCTAAACACGGTGTCTGGCAATTAATAACTACTGAAAAAACAGTCTGCTATTATTATTGCTTTCTATTTTCCATCTCAGATTATTGTCAACTGAATTATTCAAATGGAACATAATTTTCCCAAACATATTTACCAGATAGAAAATATTCAACATTTGTTAATTCCACTGTTTAAATAAGACCTAAATATCCTCCTTTTCTGTAGTCAGTGGATTTCTGATTTCTATTCTGGTAATATTTTGGCCAAATCTGAATCAAAGAGTATGATTTTTTTTAATCCGTTTTTTAAAAAAATTAAAAATTTTTTTTTTAAGTTTTGATTTTTTAAAAACCTTTCCCAGCTTAGGAAGTACAGGTCAGATTATACCTCTCTAGGAATAACTTCACATTCCCTAAATATCCTGAATAATGATCATCGACTTGAACTGAATTGGTGCAAACCGCTCTGAGGCCGCAGCACAGAAGGCTGCACTCTAGGACAGAAGTAAAGTAGGACACAGGGTCCACCTGTTCTTCTCCCACCAAGACTGTCCTCACCCTTTCTGCTCCTGCCACCCTATTGTTAATATTCTTTCCCCCTGAGCAAGAAAGTTATTCACCAAGAAAGTGGTATTAGATCTTCCTTTTTCTAGGTGGAAACATTTGTTTTACAATCTGTTACAGACCTTCCTTGACTTATGATAGAGTTACATGCTGATAAACTCATCATAAGTCAAAATATCATGTCAAAAATGGACTGAATGCATCTACCTTACCAAACATCATAGCTTAGCCTAGCCTACCTTAAACGTGCTCAGAGCACTTACATTAGCTTATAGTTGGGCAAATTCATCTAACATAAAGCCCATTTTATAATAAAGTATGGAATATCTCGTGTAATTTATTGAATACTGTATTGAAAGTGAAAAACAGAATGGTTGTGTGGGTACAGAGGGTTGTAAATATATTGGTTGTTTCCTCTCCCGATCCCGTGGCTGACAGAGATGAGGCTCGCTGCCCTGCCTAGCATCATGAGAGAGTATCAAAATGCATATGACTAGCCTGGGGAAAAGATCAAAACTCAAAATTTGAAGTACAGTTTCTACTGAATGTGTATCTGTTTCACACCACTGAAAGGTGAAAAATCATGAACCATCTGTATTTATATTGATAAGTTCCCTGAGATTAGTGTGCTGATATGATACTTTCCAACAGATCCCTTTTCTTCTGAGTCAATCAAGGACAGTGAACACGACTTAGCTCTCCTTCCATCACCAGTTCTCATGCAATGCCTGGAATGTGCAATAAATCCTGAATTACAACATCACCTTAGAGCAGGGGTAGTCTTGATGGATTTGGTTTTGGAAGGATCGCCCAACCATACCTGAGGGTTATTCCATGTCCATTAACCAGTGTGAGTGAGCTTCTATTTTAATGATTTTCAGTCAGGTGAAGGGGTAAGAAGAAGGTGGGCTGTTAACCTCCCCTGAAAACTTTTGCTTGCTTCAGTTGTATTTGTGTGTGTGTGTGTGTGTGTGTGTGTGTGTGTGTGTGTGTGTATTTGGAGTACGCTAAAGTCTGTAGACTTCATCAGATTGTTGACAAGTAAAATCATATTAACATCCATATCCAAATGCCTCGGAGTCATCAGGGTGTCCTGTGTTCTGCTTGTACCTGACACCTATCACTTCACCTCAAGGCTTCCTGCATGGGCTTCTACTGCCTGTGAGACTACCCCTTGCTAATGCAGACAAGGAACCCTCATACCAAAGACAGAAGCACTGTTTGTGAAGGTCCCATAGCCACTGACCCTTGAGGTGTCAGAGTGGTGCTGGATTCCTTTCCAATGGGGAGAAGGCTTTTTCCCATGTCTGTGCAGCAAACTGTTACCTGGGCTCTGCCACAGAGCTGCCCACATTCACAACCTACCAGGCCCCAGGGAAACCACTCTTTCAGCCTCTGTCTGGACTCCTCCCTCTGTCCAGTCCAGGAAGCTCAGAGAATGTTTTTCTATGCCTTGCATTGTCTTCTGCATCGTTTCAGTACACCCACAATAAGTAAGCACTTTTCTCACTTCTCCGGAGTGTCATCACGTATAGATCAATGCAGGCAAAGAAGTAGTGACAGGCCACGAGTTCAAATGGTCAGAACCCACGTCCTTACCTGGACTTAGCTGTGGCATCCTGCCACACATTTTATGATGAAGGGAAGCTTGTGTATTCCTTAGTTTGATGTAGTGTTGTATTTGATTCATAACTCTACACTGTGAACCTGTTTCTACCTAAATTCCCTTTATTATGACTGTAAGGTAATTAATTAGGAAACATGGATTCTTATTTCCAGTTCTTCCTGAAACCGCTGGGGTGATATTGACATGTATAGTTTATCAATTTGGGCCTGTTTCTCCATCTACAAGATAAAGGATCAGTCCACATGGTTTCTAAAATGTCTCTCTCTGGTCTAAAATCTCTCTCTGGCCTCTTTTATTTGGTGCTAATAAAATAGAATATTTTCCTTCGTGTTGGTTTTCAGTGATGGAGGTAGTGACTATCGTGTTCTCTGTAAAAATAGTTTGGTATTATATTAGATTATCAGTTATTTCTCTGGTTCCAAACCTGTTTATTACCCTTCCACATACAGCTGAGATATAACCTGTGAGTTACACTATGTCCCAATTAGTTTATTAAAAAATTAATATTATTTTCCCAATATAGTTCAGATCACATTGAATTTAAAAGATTAACACATGTCCAATGAGAAAAAAAATTCAGCATGAAGTGTCTGCCCGAATATATTATAGCAGCCCTGATTTAAATAGGATGTATCATCCTGGTTCTCATAGCTGCCAATGCCAAGGTACTATTAGACACAGACATATTCGACAGGGCAAACAAAATTGTTGATGTTTGTGCAAAGTTTCTCTCATATTAGCAGTCATAATATTTTTATTTAAACAGCCTCGGCAGTTTGGATCACAGTTTGAGAATGCCTAAGAGTTTGAGACTGAGTTTGTTTGCACTCTCTCATATGTTCAAATGCAGACAACATTCTTCACAGCACTTTCCTAGAAGACAAACAAAGGATAAGACATTTCAGTACTGTTGGTGAAATTGGCATTTTGAAAAATACAAACTACTATCCATCCATACATTCCTTAAAAATCTGGAAAAGAGATCTTTATAGACAACCATAAATCGTAACTATTGGCTGAGTGATTTTGCCATATATACATATATGAGATTTGGCACTAATGAAACAGAATATTTTACTTGTGATAAAGTAACATTCTACTTAGAGTA
>NW_020172369.1:4627038-4634448 GCF_003031525.2 Neophocaena asiaeorientalis asiaeorientalis | reverse complement strand
ATATATATATATATATATATATATATATATATATGTATGTATATACATGGAAAATCATATATATGTTACACATAACATATGGTATATAAATGTGTGTGTGTATATATATATTTGTATATTATATATATATATATATAAGCATATTTATAGGAATTCTAAATCTCCATTAAAACATTTTTAAATGCCTACACTGAGGCATTTTTGTAGAGTTTTACATACTCTATATTTTTCAAATAATAATTTACATCAATACAGTATTTCATGGTTTTCAGAACATTGATATGTACATTACGGTATTTAATTCTCTCCAAAAGAAAAAAAAAGAAAACATTTTCTACATTTTGAAAGCTGAATCTTGGAAAGGATGAACTTTTCCAAGGTCACATAAGTACTGAAGGCAGATATGGAAATCCATGTCTTCGGATTCTGAATCTAGTATTTTTTCTAATGAGCTATAAAACCTATCTGTTTAATGATTACTGTCATCCATAAAATCAATTATCCTTAGTCTTCCACTTCTTACTTTATAATGAAATGTGCTCTTCATTGTTGAAAGAAAAATATTCCTATGTTAAGAAATGAGGATAGATTTTTTGTTTTAACTTCATACAATTCTTGCATATTCCCTTAGAAAGAACTATTTTATATTATGTCCAAAATTATTTTATTCATTTTGGTGGAGGTGGGGTTTGGGAAGAGAAGAATCATGGACATATTTCCCTCCACTTTGTACAAGTGAGAAAGATGACCTGGGAAGCCGTCCTGAGAGAGAGCAGGATAGACTCAAAAAAGTATAGACTTTGGAATTAAGCCAAGGTGGATTTTAATCCCAGCACCACCACATTTTCCTAGCCAAGTATCCTTAGGTAAGTCAGTGTCTGACTCTTAATTTTCTCACCTGCTAAATGGGCTAAATAATCTTATTTGACAGGACTATTATGAAAATTGGGTAAGTAATACATGAAAACATGGCGACATCGTAGCCACATAAATGTTAGTTTTTATTTGTGTCCATCGATCCAGACATCAAATAGACAACACTTAAGCTTTGCTTCCCTAGTTAAAATTTCCTTTTCATGCTTTTGGTTGGTGTTGATCTGGAAAACGCTAAGAAATTCATCCTGGTGTGGAGCAGAGGATCAGCAACATCTCTCAGTCCCTGTTGAAATCTTTCTTGCACAAATACATGCTTGTTTTCGCTTCCACGCCAATCAAAGGATTAGGCAAGACAATTTTTAAAATTCTAGTTTTTTACTTTCTCAATCCTTGCACATTTTATAATCTTTATGATCATACATTTATCTGCCAAAATTCCTCCTCTCTCATTCTTATAGAGCAAGAGGAAAAGAAAAATTACATCCACTACCACTGTTTTAGAGCAAGCTATCTGAATGATTTTATATATAGGTGTTGGAGTAGGTGAAAAAAATAATGAGAAACAGCTCACTCACCCTTACCATTTTTCCCATCCACTAGCTCCCTCCTGATGATGGTCTCTTTTCCATCCCAGGCCTGAACCTGAATCAAAGAGTGGTTGAGAGTCCGCCTACCAATGCAGGAGACACGGGTTCGTGCCCCGGTCCGGGAAGATCCCACATGCGCGGAGCGGCTGGGCCCGTGAGCCATGGCCGCTGAGCCTGTGCGTCCAGAGCCTGTGCTCCGCAACGGGAGAGGCCACAACAGTGAGAGGCCCACGTACCGCAAAAAAAAAAAAAAACAAAAAAAACAGGGAAGACCAAATTCAGCTCAGACTGCCATATTTGAACTCTAAAGTTTTATCAGGTGCCAAATCCTTTTCAACTCTTGTGATACTCTCAGGTAGCTTTAGAATGGTGTTTACAATTCCATTTATTTTAAGACTCTGTCAACAATAATTTTGTTGGCTGATTCTCCTGGGGATAGAAAAAAGTTTTATGAGTGAAAACAAAATATCTTGAGTAAGTTAAGATTTTTTAAAATATTTTATTGTATAGGCCAAATATTATCTTTCTGCATAAAGAATCACAGGTAAGTTTCAGCCTTAAAAATGCACATGAAGCTAATTCAAACCCCTATTGTAAGATCACGTTTCCTCTTCTTACCTCAACAATATATTCCGTAACAGCTTATGGAAAAACCCAAACGAACTTTATGGCCAACACAATAAAAATAATGATAATAATAATCACAGCAACAACGGTAACTACCACTTATGTAGCACTATTTATTGTGTGAGGCACTCTTCACGAGTATTAATATATTAACTCTTGTAATCCTCACAACAGTTTTATGACATAAGTACTATAATAATCCCCTTCTGCAAATGAAAAGACTGAGTCAGCAAGAGTCTGTGACTTGCCCAAAGTCACATGGTTGATTGGTGGCAGAGGTGGGATTCACACTCAAGCAGTTCTGAGCCAGAGTCTGCATCTTGCTCCACAAAGTTTACAGGTATCTCTGATTAAACCCTACTCTAGTGCAATACCATAGTATATAATCATTGGGAAGCATACATCTCAGAGTTTACACATCTACCAAGTTGGGCCTTCTACCAAAATTATTTACAGTCTGTCCCGTGACAGAGATAATGTTGGTCACCAAATTTTCCTTCTGTTCTCCTATAATTTTCAGCCTTTTTATTCTAGTAGATTTTTAATTTACTATAGGCATCTTTATTAAACACTTTTAGTCAAAATTCTTCTTCCATTTGATATTATACAGGAATTTGAAGTCTCATATTATTTAAGAACTATCTGATAATGTGGTATTCAGTTCCTTTTGTTAGAACCTCACCCTCCATATTGTTTAACAATCCTCTATTGAGTGTATTCATTCAAATGATAAATACTTATTGAGCAAACATTATGTAACAAACACTGGATTCTGTAAAACAGAAGAGGCAAGAAATCCTTTCTTTGAAGATCTTACATTCTAGTTTGTGGGAACAGACAATAAACAAAAAAATATAAATAAATTGTGTAATATAAATTGTGTATTCAATTTGGAGCCCATAAGATGAGTGAAACTGTGTGTGTCACTTCCAGGCTGAGGCAATGAAAAGCCCAGCGTGTCTTTCTCTACCTTGCTGACTGAGAACACAAACTTCAGATGGCCCAACTATAAGATAGTTGAACCTCCTTTGGCCTGGGCCCTGGAGAAATTAAGAGGGGCAGATACCTTATACCCCCATTTCTTGTCCCCCTTCTCCCCCCGCACAGAAGCTTCCCCAACTCCACCACAACACTGAATATGTACTATGAGTTAGAACTCCAAATGTGTAAGCCACCGAGAGCTGGTGGATAATTCAACACTGAATATGTACTATGAGTTAGAACTCCAAATGTGTAAGCCACCGAGAGCTGGTGGATAATTCAACACTGAATATGTACTATGAGTTAGAACTCCAAATGTGTAAGCCACCGAGAGCTGGTGGATAATTCAACACTGAATATGTACTATGAGTTAGAACTCCAAATGTGTAAGCCACCGAGAGCTGGTGGATAATTCAACACTGAATATGTACTATGAGTTAGAACTCCAAATGTGTAAGCCACCGAGAGCTGGTGGATAATTTGTTACTGTGATTTATATGACCTCACCTATACTGGCTAATACAAGTTTTATTCATTGTAACTCTATATGTGGAAAACTGCTGCAAAATAGAAAGGTAGACGTTTTGTTTCTGAGACAACAATCTAAAGAAATAATTCTCAAAATGTGTTCTGCTTAGCATCTGCATCAGAATTGTTAAAAATACAGTTTTCAGGTACTGTCCCCAGATATCAGAGCCTCTGGGATGAGACCTAGAGGTAGGTATTTTTTACAAACATTCCGAGAGGTTTATGTGTGTATTAAAATTTGAGATCCTCAGACCTAGGCTTAAGCCCAAAATTAATCTAACACAGATTTTAGATATGTTTGCTATAACTGCTTACTTACTTGGGATGATTTCAAAATTAACATTCTTATGAAATTTATCTGAAAGAGTGTTGAAGGTCTCACCTTAGTTTTATGGCCACCTGGTGTGGTTTCCTCAAACTCTTCTCCCAATTTAAAGGATTCTTCCAGATCTCTATTTCTTCCCTTACATTCTTACATGTTCACATGTATAGGGTTTGTTTTTTCTATTATGTATTTTTACTGTGGTAAAATACATATAACATAAAATTGACCATTTTAACCATTTTAAAGTGTACAATTAAGTGACATTAAGTACATTCACAATGTTATACAACCATTTTCACTATTAAAAATTCTATACATACTAATAAATATTTATTTATCTGTCCCCTTATTGATGGACATTTTGTTGTTTCCTTTTTTTTAGTATTACAAATAATGCTCTAGTGAATGAACATCATTGCACACACAACTTTGTGCAGTACATGTAGGAGTATATTCTATGGAAATAGTATTACATATACTTCAATACCTAAGTTAAATTTCTAAGAGAAGATACATTGGGGAGACACTGTAACATGGTTCATGGAATCCATATTGTGAAACATGATGGCAAGATGTGACAGGTTGGAAAATGGTTCCCAAAGATACTCACGTCCTAGTCCCTGGAGCCTGTGAATGTTACTTTATATGCCAAAGGGGACTCTGAAAATATGGCTAGTTTAAGGATGTTGAAATAGGGAGATTACCCTGGATTATCCAGGTGGACCTTAAATATAGTCACAAATTTCTGTATAAGAAGAAATTTTCCTTGTAAGAAGAGGAAGAGGGATATTAAACTATAGAAGAGGAGAAAATGTGACAATAGGAGCAAAGATTGAAGTGTTGTGGCCACATGCCAAGGAATGCCAGCAGTCATCAGAAACTGGAACACAAGATCTATTCTGAAAATCCTCAGAAAATTTAGAGCAAATGTTTGCAAAATGATCATTTTTTTAAATAACTGTGACTTTTTGTTTAAAATCATTTATTGAAATCACTTGCCATTTAGTATATGGCACATGCATGTTTTATCTATGTAAATCCATGGTCAATTACATGAGAGGAGGGGTTATGTCAATTTCAACCAGTTTTGCACAGAACTGTATCTAGGTGCTAAATTAGTATTTATTGTTTCTGTGTGAAAAACTGAAGGGAGGGGTTCATACAGAGTAAGTTCCGTGCTATCAAAGCTCCCATTTTTACTGGCTATGATATGCAAGTAAATATGGCTCGCCCAGTTCTTTCATATATTCTTCAAAATTTTCTCAAGGAATGGATTCCCATGTTCCCTGGAACTGATCAACCATTCTACCTAAGCTGACTTTAAAGAAAAGTAACATCATATGAATGAGTATGTTCCCTGAAATAGTGTTGGAACCTGTTTTTAATACAATTCTGGTAGATAGTGCAGAAAAGTCAGGGAAAAAAATAAGACACTCTAATCCCTGTCATCTTCCCATCAAACCATCCAAAGCTGGAAAGCTCTCCCAAATGTAACTCAGGATGAAAATGGAACATGGTACAGATTTTAGCAGAACTAGATATAACTTTTCCATCTCTAATTTAGGATCAAAACTGGATGTTACAAATTCTCTCTAGTTCCTTCCCTAAGAACTGCCGCACACACAGAGCAATGTGTAAGGGGTAAACCTAGGCAGCTGTGTTTATGCCATAGGACCCCGAAGCTCCAGCTCTTACTCTGAGCAAGGATGATCTAGAAAAAAAAGCCAATTTATCAGCTGTTTAGCAAGCTTATCATATTCTCAGTTTTGATACTTTGAACTAAAAACCAGAGAGACTTCAGAGATGACATTTGGCATTTGACCCAAAAAGCTAAGCTTAGTCAGGGCTAGAACAATCATTTTAAGTCATGTACATATTGAGCAAAAGAATGAATCAGGAAAAAAAGAAGGAAATACAGCAACTATACTTCAATTAAAAATAAAAAATAAAATAAAAAGAAGCAAAGAGATTGTGTTATATACACAAACACACAAAGATTTGTTATTGACGCTTTTCCATATGCCAGCTCAGTTTCGCATAAGCTTAGATAGTCATCATTGCCATGGGAACACCAAATATCTTCTTAGTAAATCCCCCTTAATCTAGGCTGAATTCTGCTCCTTTCAACTGACTTTAACACTTTGATGTCCATGGATATCTGTAAGGAGTCAGAACAGAGGAAATGAAATATAATAGTAAATACACCAACTAGAGAAAAGGAGTCTCTAAAGGATAACTTACAAGACAAGCACAGCCTTACCCATACCATCAGTCCCAAGGACATCATTGTTAATTCCAGGCAGTGCTTGATGTCCATATTCTGACACAGAGTTATTAAGAAAAAGTGAAATTAATTAAAATCTTTTTAAGACAGGAAAGGAAATACAACGTTCTCTAACATTTCCCAGTAAAGTGTTACATTTCCTCTATCTAAATATCCGCAAAGACACTTATCCAGGCCAATGGTCTTGCCGAAAATTATTCAACAAACATTTATGGAACAACTAGGATTATACACCTAATATGAGGCTAAACAATTTTGCAGACAACGTTGATTTAATGTCCTAACTAGAATTGGAAAGGATACTATAGTTTGTTTCTGTTTTTCTTCCTTTCCTGTGTTAGGCAGTTCAACGTTATGATTTTTTTTTTTACATTAATGTGTACAGTTTGTAAAGTTATGCCCACTCAATTGAATAGGTGTGAGGCTGACTCCAGGAAATGACTCATCTATGAAGGTACTAATGAGATTAAAATTAGGCACCAAAGATGTTAAAATTCCTTGGATTTTTCAAGAAAATGTCCACTGTGTTGCCTCATATGTTGGATGCACATTGATCCCCCAACATAAGGAAAATCACCTATAGAAAATCATCTCCTCGAAGAAGTCACGTTGGGAGCTCAGCGTTTGTGTCCATTGCTGGCAGGTTAGGTGTTCAAAGATGTCGATGGACCAGAGCCCGGGCACAGTCTCTAACGCTGCCCCCTGTGGTCCCTCCGTTCCTGTGATCACTGTGTCAGTTCAAAGACCGGCCAATGTACACTGGCCTAGTCATGCGTCTGATTGGTTATTCCTGCCTTTTCTGTGACGAAGCCTTTCTGGTGTCCATTAATATGTGTATTAAAGATCTTTACACATTATACCCTTTCCTGTAAGTACATCCATATTCCTTTATGCCAAACTTCTTTGTCTCCAATTTTTTAGTCCTTTTCCTTCAAACCCCTGACCAGCCTATCAGACTGTATTCCCTCTACCCACGAGGATGTGTATATTCTCATCTCAGGGCACTGCTCCCTCCACACAAAATGAGTAAAAGGATCACCACTCTGAGCTTTGTCCATTGGGACGATTTTTCTCACCACTGGTTTTCAAGTACCCTCCCAACCTGAGTATAATCAAACCACTGCTCACTTTCAGCCTGCATCCACACTCTGAGCTGACCTATCCATAACAGATGTCCAGGCTTCTCCTACTGCTTCAGCTAG
>NW_020172369.1:4619571-4626487 GCF_003031525.2 Neophocaena asiaeorientalis asiaeorientalis | reverse complement strand
CCCCCAACCCCCGTTCTCAGAACGATCTGAAGGAGTGGGTGCTGGTACACCTGTGGTGGGTGACATGGTCTGGGCTAACTGCTCATGCAGTTACCTCATGTCTTCTGGTCTTGCTTAGCCTCGAACCCAGTTGCACAACTTCTATCTCATGTAGGATTGCTGCTGGGTCTGCCTGAGTTTATAACTCTGTGGGTCTGACAGAACCCAGATCATAATGGACAGTACCAGACCCATGGTTACTTAGTGTCCTATAATCAAGAATTCTGTCTCTACTCAGCGCCCTTAACACACCAGGGACTCTTTTTCAAAAAACGTATAAATTTCCATTGCAGATGGCGTGGCCTTGTTCCCAAATGCCAGAGGTCTGTGCTGTGCTACTCCCACCCAGGCTTCATCTATGGGCCACACTGGATCTTTTCCATCACTAACCCCTCCAACAGCATAGGGTTTGCCAGATCATCTGGCCCAAGCAGCAGGGTTGCTTGCATTGCAGCCCTGACTTCCTGTTCCAGGCCTCACTCACAGCAAGGAGATTTACTTGTCACCCAGTATATGGGCTGGAACACATTCCTAGATGTAGGGTATGTTGGCATCATAGGCCAAAGTATCCTACCAGGAATTATTTTTCCTTCTTTCTCATAGAAAGGTAAGATGCAGCAATTTGTCTTATGGAAGAAGTGTCTTCACCTGCCCTTGACCCACCTGGATCACTAAACACTTTACGACAGTGGAGGTTCCCTCAGTTGTCACCAACTTTAACTCCCATACTTTGCAATCCCTGTGTCTTACCAACACCTCCAGTATGCTAGCTACTTCTTGCTGACTCTCCTAATCAACACAAGTTTGCACAGGATGTTCAGACAGCCCGTATATTATCTGATTATATTAAGACAGAGAGCAGGAGGTAATGTAGCCCCAGACAAACCTGTAAATGTATATTGCTATCAGTTCTATGTAATTGCACACAGTCTCTGATCTTTCCTGATTGGGACAGAAAAAAATGCCAAATCCCTGTGTACATGCCATGTACCTGAGGCCATATTAATCTGCTCTTGAAAAGGTAACACATCTAGCACAGTAGCCACGATTGGGGCTATTATTTGAGCTTGCTGTGGTCTACAGTCATTCTCCAAGATTCATTTGGTTTGTACAGTGGTGACACTGGTGAATTAAATGGAGCTGTGATATGGACCACTATCCCTTGTATTCTTAAGATCCTTTACAGCAGCATTAATTTCTACCATTCCTCTTCATCACCACCTCCAAATGCAATATTTTTGGATTCACCATCTTAGCCAGGACTGACAAGGGGATGGGGATAGAAGGGATTCGAGAGTAGGGGTGCAGTTTCAAAAGATTCTACGTCACCTTCTCACTATGATAGCTCATTTGGTTTGAATGAGAAGAATTCAAGATGGAGGCTACTCCAACAGCCACCTACATCAATCCCAATTCTACATTCAGGGACTGGGGAGGTGACCACTGGCTGGGTCCACAGACCTACTGGACCTACTGAGAACCAGACTCTGACCAGGATATTGTTTATTACTTGGCTCCGGTATGTCTCCTCTCTAATAGGATGTTTTGGAACTCTGTGAATCAATGTTAATTCAGATCCAATACCCTCAAAATACTTCTATATTCCTCTTTCCCCAGTGTGTATTTTCTCAGCTGAATTACCGTAGGTCTTTTTTGAGGAAAAGGGGGAAATCAACATACTATGTTTTTCCCGTGGTATTTCAAGATACTTCTTCCTATGGACTTGGTCACCTCTTCAGCCGATGGTTTCTGGGTCTGAAAACTGCCTGAGGTCTGACATCTGGGCAAAGGATCATGAATTTCTATGGGGGTGACCACCCTCAGCCTGCTGCTCATCTATCCTTGCCTTCTTTTGATTGTATGGATTAAGCAGTACCCCCATTGGTTATTCATCTATTTTGCCTTTAGGGCCTCCATGTTCTATTAATCGTCTCCACAATGCCCTCCAAGTCAAGCCCCCGTAGCTGCAACGCCCTGGCTTTGGCAGTCAAGTGCTGCCACCCGGCCCCTATTTTGCTTCAGAGTCTCATCATCCCCATTTCCCCATTGCTATCAATGAGCCAACTGATTGATTGACATAGATGTAATACAGATAAGATATAAATATTGGTTCTCTTTTTACAGAAAGGTATTGTAACTATATTGATCCATCACAGAAGTACAGAGCTTATCATATTCCTGCAGAGAAGGAGAGAGGAGAACCCCACCATACAAGAGTTTCCAGTGTTTTGGAATATTGAACTTGAGTTATTTCCGCTAAGCAATTTGTTTTTGTTTTTTTTTAACATCTTTATTGGAGGATAATTACTTTACGATGGTGTGTTAGTTTCTGCTTTATAACAAAGTGAATCAGCTATACATATACATATATCTCCATATCTCCTCCCTCTTGCATCTCCCTCCCTCCCACCCTCCCTATCCCACCCCTCTAGGTGGTCACAAAGCACGGATCTGATCTCTGTGTGCTATGAGGCTGCTTCCCACTAGCTATCAATTTTACATTTGGTAGTGTATATAAGCTCATGCCACTCTCTCACGTCATCCCAGGTTACCCTTCTCCTTCTCTGTGTCCTCAAGTCCATTCTCAATGTCTGCGTCTTTATTCCTGTCCTTACCCTAGGTTCTTCATAACCTTTTTTTTTTTTAGATTCCATATATATGTGACTTGAATTGCACTGGAGCTGGACAAGGCATAGTGCACATGCTGCAGAGACTGGCATGCTAGAAAAACTCAGGCTTCACTCATTTGCTATTCACTCAATGAACTTTTGAGTGCCTGCTAAATGAAAGACCCCCATGCTAGGCACTGGATGCATAATGGTGAATGAAAGAGATATGCAAAATGTTTCCAGCATTATGAAAGAGAATCTGAAATTATGCTAAATTCCCCAATGTTTCCACATGGAGATCTCTCTGTATGGTAAAAGTATGGAGAACCGTTTGCTATTTTAGAGCAGGGGTTGGCAAGCTATGACCTATGTACTAAATCCAGCCATCACCTATAGGTGAAGATTTATTGGAACACAGTGCCACTTATTTTTTTGTTTTGTTTTTGTTTGTTTTGTGGTACGCGGGCCTCTCACTGTTGTGGCCTCTGCCGTCGCAGAGCACAGGCTCCGGACGTGCAGGCTCAGCGGCCATGGCTCACGGGCCCAGCCGCTCCGCGGCACGTGGGGATCTTCCCGGACCGGGGCACGAGCCCGTGTCCCCTGCATCGGCAGGCGGACCCTCAACCACTGCGCCACCAGGGAAGCCCAGCCCACTTATCTATGGCTGCTTTCAGGCTACAACAGCAGAGTGGGGTAGTTGTGACCGATACCACATGGTTCGCAAAGCCTCAAGTATTTACTGTCTGGCCCTTGATAGAAAAATGTTTGCTAACCCCCATTTTAGAGTCTCAAGTGTAACTATTTAAAACTCAGGATCATAACAACTATTGTGTTCGTAGGCTTTCTTTGCTTGGGATACAAGAGTGGTGGATAACATTTTGCCTACCACAGCTTTTTCATCAAGAAAACACATTCTTATAACTATTTCACAGATAACGCCAATAGAAAATTTAATATAAAAAGCCAAGCTCATTTTACAAAAGTCATGTGAGACAGATAGTTATTAGTAAATACAAATGAAATATTTTTAAAATTGCTTTGAATGCTTCAAGGCAGAGGACAGAAGAGTTTAAAATTCATTGATTAGGAAAGAAACAGGATAAAAAATCTGTCCTGCCGTCTGCCTCTTCATGAGTCTAACCTCAAATGTCTAAGGGTTGTGTGAAATTCAAAAGCTTTCTGCAGAAATAACTCTGAGTATCCCACCCTTTTAGTGACCTTAGTGATGTTTAGCCTTCAGATTTTTCATGCACCTCTAATGCACTTAGATTAAAACTATATTGTAAGAAAAATATCTTTAATCATTTTTTAAAGGAAAATGTATCAACAAAGGAAAAGTCTACTACAAACAGTTTAGGTGTTGTAGCAAACAGAAGGTAGTGATCTAAAGAGTTACATGGTTCTCTTCTTATATTAGTTGGGTTTTGCAGGGTGTTTATGGAACGCAGGAAGGCAGCCCTCTTTGGTCACCACCTCAGTGTGTGCTGCTCAAGGACAAGGGAAGAAGACTGGTGACTTGACCATTTGGGAGACTCAGGGTGTTTCTACTGTTCAAAAGAGTAGGTGGAGGTAAACAGAAGACAGAACTGAATGGAATAAGGCACACGGACACACAAGCAAGCAGTAACATGGCACCCTTCTTCACACACTTGTTCAATATTTTTTAGTAGGGTTAGGAAGTGTAGTGAGTTGAATTATGACCACCCCCCAAAAAAAAGAGGTGTCCAAGTCCTAACCCTCAGTACTTGTGAATGTGAACTTGTTTAAAAATAGGGTCTTTGCAGATGTAATTAAACTAAGGATTTCAAGATGAGATCATCCTGGATTTACAGTGTGCCCTAAATCCAATGACACATGTCTTTATAAGAGAAGGAGAGACAGATCTGAGACCCAGAGACAGAGGAAAAGGCCATGTAAAGATCAAGTGAGGCAGAAATTGGAGGGTGGCCATGAGCCAAGTGCTACCAGCAGCCACGGTAAGCTAGGAGAGAGGCATGGCATGGATTCTTCCTCAGAGCCTCCAGAAGGCTGTCAACACCTTAATTTCATACTTCTGGACTTCAAAACCGTAAGAGAATAAATTTCTCTCATTTTAAGCTACCAGCTTGTGAGGATTTATTATTGTAGCCCTAAGAAACTAGTAAAGGGAGAAACTAATTTTTAAAGATCTTGGACAGTTTATGTTTAAAATAAGGAATTTATTTAATTATACGAAATGACATCTAAACTTATTGTTTTTATTTTACTGGATTTTGGTTTTGTTCAGTTAAAAGTTATCATCATATTTACCAAGGATAGATGTAACTTTATATAGATAATAATAATCATATAGTAATTTTGATAATAGAATAAAAGGCTAAATATAAGTAGTAAATAATAATACAATTATATAATAAAATTATATAAATTAATTTTTCTTCTTAAGTTCAAGTAAGAAAAACATTTTTCTTATTTCTCTAGTTTTTTAATCTTCCCCTGCTGCCCCCCACCAGTTTTCCCTTGAAATATTCAGGGTCATATAATTTCTTTTGGGTGAACATTGAAGGATATAAGATATAGACAATAAAATAAATTACTTGATACTAGAAAACAGTGCTATGTTGTGCTTTATTCTGTTTCAGAATTTCAGCAGATTGCTAACTTTAGGCTGGTCTTGGGGTTGAGTGCTGTCCACTTCTGAGCAGTCATGTGATTTGGACAAATCAAAATAATAGAGAGGCTTCCTGGGGGGACTAATAAAGACAGCAAGGTCAGAGCCAGGCAGGCAGAAGGCTGATGATTCAGACCCTGCTGGGTTCACAGGCTCTCCTGCCCATTTCTTCCCACAGTTGGAGCTGATTGAAACCCATCTGCTGCCTTAGCGTTGTCCTGAGGCCACAGTTACACATTCATCAGTAAAGTAGCATGAACCTCAGTGGTTCCCAAGCTTCACCTGCATTTGTAAAAATGCCAACTCACGTGTGCCACCCTAGATTTTCTCAATCCAAATTGCCAGGGACCAGACCTGACAATATGAATTTAGAATTGCTCCCAGGTGAATCTGGTTAAGCGTATGGCTCAGAAATGAAGGACAAATGTGCCAGACCAGTGGTTCTCGAAGTCTCTGAAGTGTGGTCTCTGGATGAGCAGCATCACCATCACCTGGGAACTTTTAGAAATGCAGATTCCTGGGCCTCACCCCAGGCTTGCTGAATCAGAAATGGGAAAGGGGCCTAGTCATCTATTTTTTAACAAGTCTTCCAGGTGATAATTGTGAGTACTCAAATTTGAGAACCATTGCCCACATTTAGACTCACTTCCAAAGAACAGAGTCTGGAAAGGGGAAATGTAATTTTAAAAACCTGGTGGGTATCACTTTAACCATGTAATCAAGTTTAACAACCTCTTTGTTAAATCTTGCTAATGTCATGTGCCCCCTGATACGATGAAGCTCTTTACCTCTGTGGTCTTCTTCCTAGAGACCCATAACCCAAGTCTAATCATTAGGAAGTGTCAGACATGTGAAGAAAAACTGAGGGACATTCTACAAAATACTCTTCAAGACTGTCAAGGTCTTGAATAGCAAGGAAAAACTGAGAAACTGTCACAGATTGGAGGAGAATAAGGAGACATGACAACTGAACACAATGTGGGATCCTGAATTGGATCCTGGAACAGAAAATGACATTAGTGGAAAAACTGGAGAAAATCTGAACAAAGTCTATAGTTTAGTTACTAGTATTGTACCAATGTCCATTTCTTAGTTTTGACAAATGTACCCCATGATGTAAGATATTGACGTTAGGGAAGTGGGATGAACAGTATATAGGAACACTTTGTACTATATTTGCAACTTCTCTAAAAGTATTCCAAGAATTTTTAAAAATCAACAAAAGCAAAAAATAAGGCAAAAAAAGTTTGGTCCACAGATCAGCAGCATGTATATCACCTGAAAGCTTGTTAGGAATGATGAAAAGAACCCATTCCAGATTTGCTGAATCGGAATCTGCATTTTTCAAAAGATCCTCAGGTTAATCATTGAGTGTACAATAACAGTTGAAAAACCCTGCTTTTTGCCACAAGCCTGGGATACAGCATCAGCTCAACATTTTCTGGGCCTGAAACACGCACCAGTGTTTTGTTTGTTTTTTCTGTACTGTTTTTTGTTTTATTTTTAACATCTTTATTGGAGTATAATTGCTTTACAATGGTGTGTTAGTTTCTGCTGTATAACAAAGTGAATCAGCTATATATATATATACACATATCCCTATATCTCCTCCCTCTTG
>NW_020172369.1:4573933-4619507 GCF_003031525.2 Neophocaena asiaeorientalis asiaeorientalis | reverse complement strand
CCCACCCACCCTCCCTACCCCACCCCTCTAGGTGGTCACAAAGCACCAAGCTGATCTCCCTGTGCTACGTGGATGCTTCCCACTAGCTATCTATTTTACATTTGGTAGTGTATATATGTCAATATTACTCTCTCACTTCGTCCCAGCTTACCCTACACCCTCCCTGTGACCTCAAGTCCATTCTCTATGCCTGCATTTTTATTCCTGTCTTGCCCCTGGGCTCGTTAGAATCATTTTTTTTTTTTTTAGATTCCATATATATGTGTTAGCATACCATATTTGTTTTTCTCTTTGTGACTTACTTCACTGTATGACAGACTCTAGGTCCATCTACCTCACTACAAATAACTCAATTTCATTTCTTTGTATGGCTGAGTAATATTTCATCGTATATTTGTGTCACATCTTCTTTATCCAACCATCTGTCAATGGGCACTTAGGTTGTTTCCATGTCCTGGTTATTGTAAATAGCACTGCAGTGAACACTGGGGTGCATGTGTCTTTTTGAATTATGGTTTTCTCCAGGTATATGCTCGGTAGTGGGATTGCTGGGTCGTATGGTAGTTCTATTTTTAGTTTTTTAAGGAACCTCCATACTGTTCTCCATAGTGGCTGTACCAATTTACATTCCCACCAACAGCACACACCAGTTTTGATTATTGAGCAACTGGCTATTTCTTAAAACCCAAGCTCAGTGTTTCAACCTGATTGAGATGCTAGGCTCTGTGCCACACCTTGGGGCTCATTCCTTACATTTTAACACCCCCCAGAGGCTCAGACCCAAACTTTTGTTTGTGAGACATTTCTTCCCTTAAAAGACAGGAGTCTTGCCTTTGATCCTTAACACTGCCTGGGGCCTGCTACCTGCCACAGACTTTCCTCTTGCTGACATGCCTGGTATTTTAAGTGCTGCCTCCTAGAAGCCCTCTGTCACATTATTCCATGCACCCCCCCATGCTGATTAGTGCTGGGATTTCCACCTATTGTCACTATAAATTCAGATGTTGTACTCTATTTGCAGATTCAACCAGGTCTGGAAATATCTAGAGATAGGATGGCATTGCTTCTCCATCAAATAGCTCAGCAAAAAGACAGGATTTCTAGAGGTCCCAATGTTTACCAAAAAAGCGGGTTCAACAGGATCTGGGATTCGAGATAATGGCTAAGAGCCACTAGAGGCTTAGGAATGGAACTAGAAAGATAAACAATTTCCTTTGTGCCCAGACTTTTTCTTTTTGTGTCATTGCAGTCTCAGAAACAAGGACCTACTGATGTTATAAAGATAGCTTGCTGATGGGATGTTATAAAATCCAGCTAGAATGGTGAACATGGATACTTCCCCTGGACCTGTTGGCATTAACCTTCTGCTCTTGGGGGAAAGTGCTGCAGTGAATTTCTGAAGGTTGAAAGTCAAGAGAAATTACTCCTGGAACAGATGCCTGTCCCAGTCTGCCAAAAGGGAGACCAGGCTTCTTGCTTTTGTAGGGAAACACTGGGCCCTCTCCTTGGGGCATCTTAGCAAGTGTCATCCTCAGGAAACATTGTGTGAATCAGACCATGGCACATGGATTTTTCAAGGAAGAGTTGCACCAGCACCCAAATTATTTGAGAGCAACTGAGGCAACTATGCAATGACGTGAAAGTTAGAACCAACCTGTTGAGTGGGGAATGGGGAGAAGTTGATGGGATTCCACATCTCTCTGAGCCATGAAAGTTCTGGATGGGGCTGGATGTGCCCACATGTCTGCAGGTGGTAGGTAGGTAGGTCCTGGATAACCAGTAGTAGGTCATGGATAACCAGTATGCAACTTTCTAGGGTTGTCATAGGAGGCAGAGAATTTACACTTTGGCTTTGTGATCCTAAGCTGCATTATGAAACTAATTAGCTGTAGGCTAGGCAGTATGTGAGTCATTTATTCTTCTCATATTAACATCAACTGTGAAATCTAAAGTGAATGATGACATTTCAGGAACAGTTGCAAATGATCCTTCTTCAGCATGTTTGGGCAACGTGGAGTAGCTGTCATAAGGGAATAAGTCAGCTCATGCTATTTTAATGATGATGTCTCCACTGGGAAAGAACATAAGGGAGAAAATGAGTTTAGTGTCTGGGCTGTGTTTGAAGTCAAAGTGAAGATGAAAAGCAAATACTATTTTGAAATGAATTTAGGGGATTGTTGATAACAGGTGAGAAATTATGTCTAAAAACAAACACCAATAATTTTGAAAAGTGATGAGTTTTTTTCATTCATTCATCTGTGGGTATACAAAATTATTTACATTCTGATCAAAAATATGAAAAAAAAAATAGTAAAATGACTGGAATGAAATGCACTAAGTTAATAGTGAGTGTCTTAGATGACAGGACAATGGCAAGTAAATTATTTCTTCCCACTTCTCAATAATTTCAGCTTGTCTAAAATTGTTCTATAATTAAAAGAATAAACTCCTTTCAAAAAATAAAGCACAAAAGAACAAATACTATATGATTCTACTTATATGAAGTATCTAAAGTAGCCAAATCATAGAAACAGGAAGTAGGAAGGTAGTTGCCAGGGACTAGAGGGAGGGGGAGGGAGTTTCAATGTCACAAGATGAAAGATGGAAAGATCTAGAGATCTGTGCTCAACAATGTGACTATAGTGAACTCTGCTGACCTATACACTTAAACATGGTTAAAATGGTAAATGTAATTTTATGTAAAAAGAACAGTACAATACAGGACCACATGTAAAATAACAATAATAAAAAGATTAAAATGGTTAAATAAAGTATATTCAACAAGGACTTGTGACACTGTCAAGATGTGGGAGTTAAGGTCAGAAATTAAACTGCCCTCCTGATGCTGGTACTATGCAAGAAATAGGACGTACAGAAAGGGAAGCAGTTTTGTAGAAGAAAAGGAGATATGAGTTCAATTTAAATAGCCAGTGTCTGTAAGATAGCCAGTCTAAAGTGTGCACTAGGAAGTTGGATACACAGATCTGAGGCACAGGAAGTAAAGATCTGGATCAGAAAAAAGAGAAAAAAAGACATAGCGATCTGAAGTGGGTGGGGTCATCCTAGATTAGAGTGGAAAATACAAGAAACACATGCAGAGCTGTATGAAAACTAACATGTTAACAACAACCGGTCATGTGAGGAGAAAAAGGGAGTATGTTAGTTTCTTAGGGCTGCTATACTAAATTACCATAAACTGGGCACCTTATAACAAAAGAAATTTCTCTCACAGTTCTGAAGGCCTGAAATCTGAAATCAAGGTGTCGTTGGAACATGCTCCCTCCAAAGGTTCTAGCAAAGACTCTTCCCTTGCTTCTTCAAACTTCTGGTGTCTCTATGCATTCCTTGTCTTGTGGCTGCATCACTCCAATCTCTCTGTCTTCACACGGACTTTTCCTCTGTGTGTGTGTCTTTTCCTCTTCTATCTCTTATAAGGAAATTTGTCATTCAATCTAGAACCCACCTTGATAATCTAGGCTGGTCTCATCTCCAATTCCCTAGCTATATCTGCAAAATCACTTTTTCCATATAATATGACATTCCCAGGTTCCAGGGATTAGGATATGGACATCTTTTGGGGGGTCACCGTTCAACCCATGATAAGAATAAGGTCAGGAAATTATAAGAACTACGGGGGTAGGGAGGGATGGATTGGGAGTTTGGGATTAGCAGATGCAAACTATTATATATATTCTAGAATGGATAAACAACAAGATCCTACTGTATAGCACAGTAACTATATTCAATATCCTGTGATGATAAACCATAATGGAAAAGAATATGAAAAAGAATGTATGTCTATGTATAACTGAATCACTTTGCTGTACAGCAGAAATTAACACAACATTGCAAGTCAACCATACTTCAGTAAAATAAATTTAAAAAAATAAATAACTATAGGGAAAAGTGTCTCTTTGTATGGGTTAGGCAATGAGAAGTCCTACACTTAAAAAAAAAGACCTGCTTCATTTTGTGTAGCATATCTTTCCCCAAATGCATTTGGCACTCTCTTCTCCCAGTGTAAATACAAAGATGAATAAGACCCAATCCCAGCCTTCATGAAGGCCAGTGGGAAAGAAACAAAATAATTGGATTGCACTTTTTACATGCTGCGATAGAAAAATGTTCAAAGCATTTATGATGGAGTCTCAGTGAGAGGTAAAAGTAATTTTCTGTGGAATCAAAGAAGAGTCTAAGTGGAAACTGGCAAAAAAAAAAAAAAAGTGGGGAAGGAGGGTTAATTCCAGGAAGAGGTTTCACGACCAGTGGCTTGGGGGCTGGGAAGCTTATGGAGTGTTTAGGGAAGAGGGAAAGGTTGGGTAACCCTAGATGTTAAGGCCTGGGGTGGAAGTGAACAAGAGGTTGTGGTAATGGCTGGGACTGTGTACAGAAGATCTTTATCCTTACCTTTGCGTCCCATTCTAATCAAGATCTGGAACATTTAAGGGAGTCCCGTGAGGAAAGAAAGAAGACTGCTAGTCACCATAGAATTTAAAGAACCATTTGGGGCTCTATGAGCTTAGACTGATCCACTTTGAGCACAGGCTTTCCAAAGATATAGGATAGAAGGATAGTTAAGAGCAGGGTAGCCATGTAAATGGGCAACACGTGAGATACAGGAAAGTGGGCTCTAGCAGAGGCCAGGAGCAAAGATGATTTCTGGGCTTGTCAGCTTGGGAAAATGGACGAAGAGGGACACAGCTGAGAGGAAGTGACGGCTGAGAAGGGACATGGGGAAACAGAGTTCACAATCCATTACCCAAGGTTTCAAACCTCAACAGCTTTGAAAAGCTAACATTTAAAAATAAATCTGGTGCGACTCACTTGGTGGTGAACCTGACCTAACATGAAGCCCTTTGTAGTCTTCACATACCCACTTTAGATTGAATAAACATCTTTTGCTGAAGAAATACTGTATTTGATTATGGGGTGTTGCCCCATAATATATGGCACATGCCTCATGTTACCTTTCTCAGGTCTGATAAACGTCTGAACCAGCTATTTCTGATTTCAAGGCCAAGGGTTAAGGATAAATAATTTTGCACCTGTAATGAGTCCAGTGTGAAAGTTGCATTTGAGGAATTCAAAATCAACTTGCTCTCCTGTGGAAAGAAAGTTTACACAGAGTACAGGTATAGGAAAAAAACATTTTCCAGCAAACTAGAATCATTTCTATATATAGTGGAAATTTTAAATAAAATGCCAAAATAATCCAGAAAAAAATTCTCCTCACGGGAAGAGTTCTTAAATTATCTTTGTCATATTGAAACAAATTCCACAGTAGGACTAAATTTAAGGCCTAATGTATATAGTGGCACTGCATACAAATTTTCCTGTATCATTTTTCATCCAAGGAGACTCCTGTGAGAAAATTTCAACAAGTAAACTTTACATATTTTGTTATCTGTTCTTTATGTTTCCACTTCTTAGCTCTTACTGAGCTGGATCAGTCTAACACGGACAGCTGTTGGTCTTCAACCGCCCTCCCTGACTCTCAGAATGCTCGGGTTTCTTTTGAAGCGAGGTCCTTGGAATACAGCCATTTTCCGGAGGCTATTTTTACTTGTTCAGACAGACTTATAAGAGTGATTTGCAGAAACTCACTTGTTCCCTTTACGTGTACTTTCTGAGAAATGTGAAGAAGAAAGGAGAAAAGAATCAGGATTCCCACGTTTTATATCTAGAGAGGAAAAAAAGCAGATGCTGAACAATTAGAAAACTTAGGAATAGAAGTCATCCTTTGCCAGTTCACAAAGTCCTGACCTTTGGGCCAGGTTTAATTTAACTTGGTGAATGGGGAAGAGGATGTTACCAAAACGTGTGTGTGTGTGTGTGTACACACGTACATGCACATACACACATACACAAAGATACACACACCATAGACAACTGAAGAGACAATTTAAGAAGCACAGACTACTATGTATACAATGGATAAGCTACAAGAATATATTTTACAGCACAGGGAAATATAGCCAATATTTTATAATAACTATAAATGGAGTATAATCTTTAAAAATAGTGAATCACTGTGTTGTATACCTGAAACATATAAATTTGTAAATCAACCATATCACTTACATGTGGAATGTAAAAAAATGATAAAAATGAAATTATTTACAAAACAGAAACAGACTCACAGACTTAGAAAGCAAACTTATGATTACCAAAGGGGAAATGTGGTGGAGAGAGATAAATTAGGAGTTTGGGGTTAACATATGTACACTACTATATATAAAATAGATACTCAACAAGGATCTCTATATAGCACAGGGAACTCTACTCAATACTCTATAATAACCTATATAAGAAAAGAATCTGAAAAAGAATAGATATATGTATATGTACAACTAAATCCCTTTGCTGTACACCTGAAACTAACACAACATTGCAAATCTATACTCCAATATAAAATTAAAAAATCAAAAAACCCGTGTCCACCAGAAAAAAAAAAGTGTGTTTCTCTCTCCCTCCCTCCTTTCTCCCCTCCCCTACCAGTCTTCACACTACACAATAACCTCAAAGGCCTTTGGGATTCACTGAAAATCAAACATATTATTGCAAGTAAGGTTTGGGGACAGATGAGTTCATTTGATCACATTCCAGTTTCTTAATTACTACACATTAATTTTAAAGAGAGAAAATACACATAAATTATAACTGCTTTTCTTTTCCATTCAGCAGAAATATTACCGTATTACTGGCAAAAATGTTACAGTGTAAATGATTGCAACACATCCTGCGATTAACACTTACTGTCTTATCTCTGCCAGAGTGGGGCAGTGGGATCCACAAAGCCAACAATTAAAATGAGACATTGTGATTGACTTTCTAGGCCCAGATTAAATCACTCAGTCCTGTAACTATCGTTTAGTTTTCCATATCTCATTCATTCACTCAATACACATTTCACACGTGCTTTTTCTTGCGCTCACAGCATTTCTGTCAGTGTCAGAAACAAGGTGAGAACACAAACTCTTGAAGGGAAGGTAGTTAAAGGTTGACAACATCTACTCTGGGCCAAATAACTTATTTTGTCATCTAATTTATTCTCCAAAACCATAGTTATTGTTATCCCCATTTTAAAAAGATGGGAAACAGATTTAGGGAAATAAAAGCTTTCACAGAGTTCACGTGGCTAAAAAATGGTAAAAACCAGATTCATTTTTTCCATCCTTTGATTTACCACTTACCAAGTGTCTGGCACTGCCCTGGGATACACCATGATACAAAACAAACAAAGGTGCTTTCCTCCCACTTCTTTCCACTGTAACAGTGGCCTTCAACTCTGGTTGAGAACACACTAGAATAACCTGGAGATCTCCTAAAACACACCAATGTCCATTTCTGGTAATTAAGTCAGACTCTCTGGAAGTGAAGCCTGAGTTTAAAGACTTTTAAAATTCAATGCCAAAAGGCATCCAGGATTGAGAATATTTCAATTTTTAGATTAAGCTGAATACAAGGCCATCACCCTCAAAAGGCTCAAAGTACAGTAAGTACTGTAACTTCCGTACAGTAAGCCTCAAAAGGCTTACTGTACGGAAGTTACAGATAAATACATAAAAATATAACTCACTTGGAAAACAATTTTGAGGTAATGCATCAGGATATTTGAAATTGTGTGGTACATATTTAAAGTAAAGGAATTCATGAAAGGCAAAATTACTTTTGGAATTGGGATGGTGTTATGCATGGAATTGTGCTCCCCCCACCCAAATTCACATGTTGAAACTCTAACCCCAGTATCTCAAAATGTGACTGTATTTGGAGATAAGGCTTTGATGAGGTAATTAAGTTAAAATGAGGTCTTTAGGATGGACCCTAATCCAATCTAACTGGTGTCCTTTTAAAAAGAGAAAATATGGGCACACAAAGAGACACCAGAGGTACACACACACACAGGGGAGAGACCATGCAAAGACACAGCAAGAAAGCAGCTATCTACAAGGCAAGAAGAGAGGCCTCAGGAGAAACCAACGCTGCAGACACCTTGACCTTGAACTCTTGGCCTCCAGAACCGTGGAGAAAATTAATTTCTGTTGTTTGAGACACCTAGCCTGTGGAATTTTTTGTGGAAGCCCTAGCAAACTAATATGGATGGGTTCATGGAAGTATAATTTCGCAAATGAAGGGAATATAGGGAAAGCATTTGAGGACAGGGTATACTTTTGACTACAGTCAAAAGTCTAGTTCAGTTCGGAAACTTGGGTGTGTATCAGAACCATCTATGGAATTTGGTAAAATGAAGATACCCAGGTCTTATGTTTCTTCCACAAGTTGGGGCCACTCTATTCTTTGCTTTTTTCTGGTGATTCTGATACATAACACTGTTTGAGAATCATTAGACTAGGGGGTGGGAATTTGGAGGACATTATTGGCAGGTGAAGAGTGGTTGTTACTGGGGGAAAGAGGCTAGAATGAGTATAATATGTACTGAGGGGACTGATGATGTTAAGGAAATATACATACTTAGGAGAGAAAGAGTGATGCTTAATTTTATATGTCAATGTGGCTGTGCCATGGTGCCTAGATAATTGGTCAAGCATAATTCTAGATGAGTCTGTGAAGGTATTTTTTGGTTGACATGAACATTTAAATGGGTGAACTTTGAGTTAAGTAGATAATACAGGTGGGTCTCATCCAATTGTTTGATGGCCTGAATGGAACAAAAACTGACCTCCACCAAGCAAGAAGGAGTTCTTCCAACAGAAGGCCTTTGAGATAGGTGTAGATAGATAAACGATAGATAGATAGAGAGAGAGAGAAGATAGATATATATAGATATACATGAACACATACACACATACTCACACACACACACACACACACACACACACTCTTAGTTTTGTTTCTTTGGAAAACCCTGACTAATTAGAAAGGAGAGGTTAGAAAGATGACAGAATACATTAAAGGAAGGCTTTCATGAACAAGCTAAAGAGCTTGGACTTTATCTGATGGGACTATAGAAGTTTTCAGATAAACCAGGTGAGTCTTCAGAGTACAGGTTTTGCCTTTGGCACTCAGCTTGAAACAAAAATAGCAGTATAGAGTATGGATTAATCCCTTTTCTCTGACACCACAGAAAGAGGAGAAGCTATTCAAAAACACATAATTTATCAGAGCAGGATTAAGAAGTTTGCTACAGTCAGTTTCCTTCATTGTTATGCCACAGAATCACCAATACATCACAGGGATAAAGTGGAAGAAGAGGTGAAACAGGGTAGTGAAAAATGAGGCTTTGGGTTTCAAATCCTTCATGCAGGTATCAAGCCCATGTTCTGCTGTCATTTGCTGAGACATTCAATCTGTACTCTTTTGATGTAGTCGCTATGAAAACTATCCCAGCATTTTAAGAACTAAAACAAATCAAGTTAGACTTCAAAGGTTGTATAGTGAAGAACACTAGGAATTTTATAACCTACCATTCTAACTTGGTTTTCAAAGACTCTGCTCACACACATCTGTGTCTCTAATGCCATTGGAAGGATGGGAAAAGATGCTGCATGTATTTGCTTAAAAAATGTTGTTGAAATCATCTGTGCTTATCATACCCTTGTTGTAGCTTTGTAGTTAAATTTTCTTAGTTCTAGACCAGTCTAGATGTTCTCCTTAATTTGTCTAAAATCTGTCAGTTCCCTCTCCAGTGTTTTATTAGTAATGTGTGCTGAGGTGCAACTTCATTCCTTCATAGATTTCTTCACTCCATTCAGAATTTATGAAATAAATATTATTAAGTACCTACTCTAATCTCCACACTGTGATAGGCACTGGGAATACAGTACAGTCTTCAACAAAAGACACAATCTTGTTCTCATTATCATTTCTTGATAGCTTACAAAACTACGTCTTAAAATGCAAGAAATAAGGAGGGATGTTATAAAAGATACTGACTCAGACACATGATGGGATCCCATTAGCTTAGCAAATGTGTTGGGGGTTTTCTTTGCATGTGCTGGATTTCTAGAAAGTTTATGGAGCAGAACTTTTGCGAGTGGAGATTCCAATAGACATAAAATACTTCTCCAGGAGACAGGCCCTCCTCCCTCACCCCTCCCTTCTTTCATTTAGCAAGTATGTTTAAATCCATACTAAGGACAAAGCTGGGTGAGGATACAATGAGTAAAAACACAGTCTTTGCATACCTAGAGCTTACAATAAAGTAGGGATTAAACAGAAAATGTTTCAAAAATCATATGGATCAATGTAAACTCTAGAAACAAGTGCAATGAGTGAAAGCCTCACATAGAAATGACAGGACAGCTCACTTAGTCTGAAGAATCAGTCAGCACCAAACCTAAGTACCTGTGTTCTTATTTACAGAAAATTCTATCAGGTTCTAGTCAAGCAGTTGTTCAGTTCAACTGAGTCTCAATCAATTCTTAAGAACAACCATGATTTTTTTTCTCTAAAATGCTCCATAAAATATCTGATATTTAATATCCCCAAAAGAGGGCTTCCCTGGTGGCGCAGTGGTTGAAAGTCTGCCTGCCGATGCAGGGGACACAGGTTTGTGCCCTGGTCCGGGAAGATCCCACATGCCGTGGAGCGGCTGGGCCTGTGAGCTATGACCACTGAGCCTACGCGTCCGGGGCCTGTGCTCCGCAACGGGAGAGGCCACAGCAGTGAGAGGCCCGCGTACCGCAAAATAAATAAATAAAAATAAATAAATAAATAAATAAAAATAGAGTTACCATATGATCCAGCAATCCCACTCCTGGGCATATATCTGGAAAAGATAAAAACTCTAATTCAAAGAGATACACAGGCCTCATGTTCATAGCAGCACTATTTACAACAGCCAAGACATGGAAGCAACCTAAATGTCCATTGTCAGATGAATGGATAAAGAAGATGTGGCATATTTATAGAATGGAATACTACTCAGACATAAAAAAAAGAATGAAATAATGCCATTTGCAGCAACATGGATGGACCTAGAGATTATCATACTGAGTGAAGAAAGTCAGATAGAGGAAGACAAACATATATGATATCACTTATACCTGGAATCTAAAGTATGATACAAATGAACTTATTTACAAAACAGAAATAAGCTCACAGACATTGAAAACAAACTTATGGTTACCAAAGGGGAAAGGCTGAGGGAGAGATAAATTAGGAGTTTGAAATTAACAGATAGAAACTACTATACATAAAATACATAAACAACAAAGACCTACGGTATGGCGCAAGACCTATATTCAATATCTTGTAATAACTTATAATGATAAAGAATCTGAAAAAGAATAGACAGATATATTTATATTTGTTGTACACCTGAAACTAACACACTGCAAATCAACTATACTTCAGTTTGTTTTTTTTTTAAACTCTCCAGTTGATTCTAATGTGAAGCTAAGATTAAGAACCACCAGGAAACTGTGATCTCTATCCATGGATCAGTGTTATTCCCAAAACGACCTACATTCTCTGATCTTTGGAATGGTCTTGACTATATTGTCAAATGTGTCCACTCTATAAGTATTTGACTCAAGGAAGAGAGGTGCCAGCATTTTCAGAAAGCAATCAAGTATTATTGATCATGGTTGCTTAATTCACTTCAGAGACTAAAAACTTGTTTTATGAAAGGTCTTGAGGCAGAGAATATTTGGGGTACCCGTGAAACACTGTGTCTGGGTTTGAAATTTATCTGAAGACTGGACATTCTGACACAAATTCTAGTGGAGATGTATATTGGAGCTTACTGTATTTTGCTCAACAGACACTTAGAGCAAAATAAAAATTTGCAACTATGGTGACTATAAATTTTAAACTTAAATCCTGAGACCTTAAACGAGCAATTCAAATTATGCAAGCCATGGAAACTAATCTGAGAGAGACATGAATGCAATGATCAGGAAAGAGTCCTGGAGATGGAGGTCAGGTAGGCCTTAGCAGGTGCAAAATTTTTTCAAGGAGAGAGGAGAGGGAGCAGGAAGTGTGGGACATATTACATGAAGAGGGAAGATCATGGAGAAATGGTGCAGCGTTGGAAATAAGCAGCAGATATTCAAGAAATGGTGAGGAAACTGTCCATCATGCTGAAATGTAGATGTGATGCTATGTAATCCTGGGAAAGAAGCCTGCATTAATACAGTGGGACCAGACTGGGGAGTCCTTTTAATTACAGGTGCAAACATTTATGCTTTAATTTCTAACCAAGAGGACACCCTGAAGCTCCTCAGCAGCACGCTGATAAGATGGCATTTAATTACAGCATGTGTGTGTGTGAAAAAAGAAAAAAAGAAAGAAAAAAGAGGGTTAGGAATACATATAATTGGATTTTTTTGCAATATTATTGATATTAAAATTTTGTGAATAAATTAATTCCCCATCCATTAAAACAAAAAGGAAGTATCATGAAAGTAATTTTGACCTGAGAGACCCCCTCAAATGGTCTTGGGGATCCCCTCACCTGGGGCCCACAAACCACACTCTGAGAACCATTACTGAAGCCTATTTTTTCAGAAAAGTCAATGACAGAAAGAAAGAGACATGAAAAGACCACAAAAAGAGCTTTATTTTCATTTTTGTTTGTCTTTTAAGATGAGAAAAACAAACAGGTTGATATGCTGAATAGATACAGTAAGTAATAAGGAACAAGTAGAAAACAGAAGAAAAATCAGATAACTAATGGAAGAAAAAAAAGGAGGGAAAAGATAATCAGGGGGTATAGTCTCTAAAGTTGGAAGTAAAGGAGAGACAGATATTAGAGGTAGATGGGGGGTGGGAGGGGTTATACTTTGCCTTATAAAAAAGCTCTAAGTCCTGGGGATATGATGTGACTATAGTTAATAATACTGTATGTATATTTGAAAGTTGCCAAGAGAGTAGATCTTGGAAGTTCTCATCATAAGAAAAAAATTCTGTAACTATGTGTAGTGATGTTAACTAGACTTATTGTGGTGATCATTTCACAATATATACAAATATGGACTTATTATGTTGTATATCTGAAACTAATATAATGTTATATGTCAATTATATCTCAATTTTTTTTTTTTTTTTTTTTTTTTTTGGGGGTGCGTGGGCCTCTCACTGTCGTGGCCTCTCCCGTTGCAGAGCACAGGCTCCAGACCGGGGCACGAACCCGTGTCCCCTGCATGGGCAGGCAGACTCTCAACCACTGCGCCACCAGGAAAGCCCCAGTATCTCAATTTTTTTTAAAAAAACTCTCTACTTAGAAAAATACAGACACTAAATAAATGCTTCTTGATAGTGAAAAAAAAAAAAAGATGGCATTTAATGAATATCAACCTGTCGGTAGTTGCAGAATGGAAGCGAAAGATTAGAGAAAGACAGCTAGGTAGGAGGGCTTGGCAATAACTTATCTGTAAAGTCATGAGAGTCTGGGTGTTCCTGATGACTGTGTGAAGAAAAACAATGTGATGTATGAAAGAGGCATTTTGAAATAAGAATCAAATAGAATTGGTCACTGACCATACCTATGTGGTAAAGAAAAAAAAAAGATGAGTCAAAATTATTCACAGGTTTTAAGCCTGAGTGGTTCTGAAAACATGAAATCTTAGGAAACTTCATGAAGATACCGGGATCTTTGGGCTGATATTGTAACATGAGCAGAATAACCAGTTGTGGCCATTGTCTGGGGAGGCATAAACACACAGTGCATTCTACCCATCTCAGAATGAGCTTTTCTACACTTTCTCAGAACTAACACTGCAAATATTTTTTTTCAGGCAAAATAACTCAAGAAAAGAATAAAGCAATACACCAATCCTTTAGTCAATTTGGAGAATTCCAACTTATGGAGCAGGTTTCCCCTATTATAAATTAAGAGGTCACTGTATTAGTTTGCAAGGGCAGCCATAAAAAAAAAATACAACGGAGTGAGCAGTTTAAACAACAAAATTTATTTTCTTGAAGTTCTGGAAGCTGAAAGTCCAAGAGATCTTGGATGGCCTCAGCCAGCAGTGTCTTGAAGCAGGATCTCAGGTCCCCAACTAGAGATTGAAGCCAGGCTGTGGCAGTGAGAGCACTGAATCCTAGCCCCTAGACCACGAGGGCCAGTGGCTAGTGACAAGGCCCTGGCATGTCCGCTTTATATAAATAAATTGCAACAAAGGGACAAAAAGTAGTGCAACAAGTAAAGTGCTTATTAGGAGGAAAAAAAAAAGAATACGTGTGAATAGACACACACAGGCAGGCTCAGAGAGAGAGTCGCACCTTCATGGTAGTTTAAATCACTTATATGGGGCATTTCTCCGGCCAATCATCTTGCTTTTCCTGACTCTGAGTCCATATTTGGTTTAATTCAGGGTCTTCCCCTGTGTGTGTGCACACCTCTTAGCCAAGACGGACTCCAGTGCAGAGGCCTGTGGGAAGGTTGACATCACATATTATGGGGTGACGTCCCCTCCCTTTATGGCCCCCGAGGAGCCTTTCTGGGCATGTGTAGTTGGGAATGTCTCCTTGACATCAAGAATGAGAAAAAAAAAAAAAAAAAAGAATGAGAAATATGTGGTCTGTTTATCTTTTATCTGGGCAGGGCTCGGCTCCTCTCTGCCCCTGCCATTATCTTTATCTTGGAGTTTCTATCCACAGGGGACAGACTTCAGCTGCTAAGCCTGGGGCCCATCTATCTCCTGCCTCACAAGATCAAGATGTCAGCAGATTTGGTTTTTCCTAAGAGCTCTTTTCTTGGCTTGCAGATTGTGTTCTTCTTGGTGTGTCTTCATGTGGCCTCTTCTCTTTGTGTAAGCAGCCTTGGTGCCTGTCCCTCTTCTTATAAGGATACCAGTCATATTTGATTAAGACCCACCCATATGACTTCATTTAACTTTAATTACCTCTTTAAAGACCCTATCTCCAAATACAGCCACATTCTGAAGTTATTGATGGTTAGGACTTCAGCATATAAATGTTGAGGGAGGCGGTGTTTTACACAATTCAATCTACAAGAGTCAGCATGTCCTCTATTATTCTTTTGGAGATACCTGTATTTAGGAACCAGAAAGTTAAGCTGAAGTATTTCTAAGAGGTATATTCAAAGTTAAGGGAACTTCTTTCCTCTTCCAAAAAGCAGATTAAATTAATATATCATTTAAGTCCTAGGAATTATACAAAATAAAAATGCATTATGTAACTAAATTATTCTTTTTTTTCTCCGTGTGATTATTCTAAATATTTTGGGATAAAAGAGGGGGGGGAAATTCCCTATTTCACCAAATCATTTCTATGTCCATAACATTTTCTACTTGCCTATCTCTTTATGGTCTCAGCTAATGTGTGGAGACCGCCCTTCCAAACATTCATTTTATTCATTTATATATGTATTTATTCATTTATGCATGTAACAAATATTTGAGTATCTACCCTGGGCCTTTCACTTACCAGGTCCTAGGGTACAGTAGGGAACAAGGCAATAAAGGGTCCTGTGATCCAACCTGTAAAACACAGTATGGAGCACACACAGGCAAACAAGCACTAGTGGTAGGATTCAGGAAAGACTTCCCTGAGAAAATGACATGTAAGCAGTACTCAAAGGTTGCCCACTCTCACCAGTATTATTCAACATAGTTTTGGAAGTTTTAGCAACAGCAATCAGAGAAGAAAAAGAAATAAAAGGAATCCAAATTAGAAAAGAAGAAGTAAAGCTGTCACTGTTTGCAGATGACATGATACTATACATAGAGAATCCTAAAGATACCACCAGAGAACTGCTAGAGCTAATCAATGAATTTGGTAAAGTAGCAGAATACAAAATTAATGCACAGAAATCTATTGCATTCTTATACACTAATGATGAAAAATCTAAAAGAGAAATTAAGGAAACACTCCCATTTATCATTGCAACAAAAAGAGTAAAATACCTAGGAATAAACCTACCTAAGGAGACAAAAGACCTGTATGCAGAAAACTATAAGACACTGATGAAAGAAATTAAAGGTGATACAAACAGATGGAGAGATATACCATGTTCTTGGATTGGAAGAATCAACATTGTGAAAATGACTATACTACCCAAAGCAATCTACAGATTCAATGCAACCCCTATCAAACTACCAATAGCATTTTTCACAGAACTACAATAAGAAATTTCACAATTTGTATGGAAACACAAAACACCCCAAATAGCCAAAGCAATCTTGAGAAAGAAAAATGGAACTGGAGGAATCAGGCTCCCAGACTTCAGACTATACTACAAAGCTACAGTAATCAAGACAGTATGGTACTGACACAAAAACAGAAATATAGATCAATGGATATAGATCAACAGAAATATAGATCAACAGGATAGAAACCCACGCACATATGGTCACCTTATCTTTGATAAAGGAGGCAAGAACATACAATGGATAAAACACAGCCTCTTCAATAAGTGGTGCTGGGAAAACTGGACAGCTACATGTAAAAGAATGAAATTAGTACACTCCCTAACACCATACACAAAATTAAACTCAAAATGGATTAAAGACTTAAATGTTAAGTCCAGACACTATAAAACTCTTAGAGGAAAACATAGGCAGAACACTCTATGACATAAATCACAGCAAGATCCTTTTTGACCCACCTCCTAGAGTAATGGAAATAAAACCAAAAATAAACAAATGGGACCTAATGAAACTTCAAAGCTTTTGCACAGCAAAGGAAACCATAAACAAGATGAAAAGACAACCCTCAGAATGGGAGAAAATATTTGCAAATGAAGCAACTGACAAAGGATTAATCTGCAAAATTTACAAGCAGCTCATGCAGCTCAATATCAAAAAAACAAACAACCCAATCCAAAAATGCACAGAAGACCTAAATAGACATTTCTCCAAAGAAGATATACAGATTGCCAACAAACACATGGAAGAATGCTCAACATCACTAATCATTAGAGAAATGCAAATCAAAACTACAATGAGGTATCATCTCACACCAGTCAGAATGGCCATCGTCAAAAAATCAAAAAACAATAAATGCTGGAGAGGGTTGGAGAAAAGGGAACCCTCTTGCACTGTTGGTGGGAATGTAAATTAATACAGCCACTATGGAGAACAGCATGGACATTCCTTAAAATCTAAAAATAGAACTACCATACGACCCAGCAATCCCACTACTGGGCATATACCCTGAGAAAACCATAATTCAAAAAGAGTCATGTACCACAATGTTCATCACAGCTCTATTTACAATAGCCAGGACATGGAAGCAACTTAAGTGTCCATCGACAGAAGAATGGATAAAGAAGATGTAGCACATATATACAATGGAATACTACTCAGCCATAAAACGAAATGAAATTGAGTTATTTGTAGTGAGGTGGATGGACCTAGAGTCTGTCATACAGAGTGAAGTAAGTCAGAAAGAGAAAAACAAATACTGTATGCTAACACATAAATTTGGAATCTAAAAAATAAGAAAAGGGCTTATGAAGAACCTAGTGGTAGAACAGGAATAAAGACACAGACATGGAGAATGGACTTGAGGACACAGGGTGTGGGAAAGGTATGCTGGGACAAAGTGAGAGAGTGGCAGGGATTAATATATACCACCAAATGTAAAATAGATAGCTAGTGGGAAGCAGCTGCATCACACAGGGAGATCAGCTTGGTCCTTTGTGTCCACCTAGAGGGATGGGATAGGGAGGGTGGGAGGGAGACACAAGAGGGAAGAGATATGGGGATATATGTATATGTATATCTGACTCACTTTGTTATACAGCAGAAACTAGCACACCATTGTAAAGCAATTATACTGCAATAAAGATGTTAAAAAAAAAAAGAACACAGCCAGTACACATAGTAGGAAACCATTTTGATTTAAAAAAAAAAAAAAGGAATGAATGAATAGAAATAGCAGGAACAAAAGACAGTGGGGAGACAGATTCCAGGCAGCGAGACGAACAGTTACAAATGCTCTGGTGTAAGGAAGAGCACAAGGTCCCTTAAGGCAGTTGGAGGAAGTTCAGAACATAGGACCAGGTGGTGGCAAGGTGGGAGTGTTGCAACACTGTGCCAGAAAGGAAGCCAGGGTCCGGTCACAAGTTGTGGATCTAAGGAGATTAGGTGCTGTCCTTGTGCAATTGGAAGCTGTTTAAAATATTTCAATGGAGGAGTGACTTGATCAGATTAGGATTTTAATAAATTCACTCAGGTACTCTGTGGAGAGGAACTGGGGACCAAATGAAAGGAGACGCTTTAGAAAGTTGTGGAACGAATTAAGAGTGCATCATGCTTGGGACTAGGGTAATGACAGTGAGGTAAAGAAAAGTGTGATTTGTGAAAAATTTAAGGAGAATCGCGGAGACTAAGGCTCCAGTTAAGTACCATAGAGGACAGTGATTTTCCTTTTTATCTGTTTTGTTCACTGCTGTATCCCAAATGCCATCCTCTAAGCTTATTGAGGACGGCAAAGAGAACGGCAAGGGGGTGTTGGATTATCCACACACCACTGACTGCATCCTCTGACTGGATATTAAGAACAATGGAATCCATTTTTGAAGCCCTACTGTGTACAAAACACTGTACTAGATGCCTTGCATATACAATTTTATGTCAATCTTCACGTAGAGAAACCAAGAATCGGAGATTTGGGGTAACTTTCCCAAGAGCACACAGAACTGAATGACAGAGGCAGGATTTGAACTCAAAGCCCATGCTCTTCCCATGACCATATGCTGACATCACTGAAATCCAGCGGGCTCTATGCTCATCTCTCAGTAATAAGATGGAACATGATTTTCTTCCAGGGGACCACTTTCTAATTGTTCAGGAGCTGATAAAGTAACTGACTTTCCCTGCCTCCTTCACCATTTACCATCTTCAGGCACTAAAGCCCAGCCAAATCCCCAGGGCTGAGGGGAAGAACCAGTCTTGAGCCACGATCCCAGATAAAGTGGTCCTGGCTTACAGCCTGAACTCCTCCACGGAGTTTGAGGTGGAGTGAGGTCAGGGCAAATATTTTCATATTTTTCTTTCTATGAATTTCATTGGATGACAATTTCCACTTTCAAAATGTTAAAAAAAAAAGTAATGAGGAAAACTCATACTTCATGCTCAATTCTGACTGAGGGAAGATTGTGGGCTAAAGAGGGAGTCATGTGTTCCTTGGGAAACAACTACCACATTGTCTTAATTTTTAAAATAGTCAGAGAATATAACTGTGAGTCAGTTAGGTAGTCAGAATATTTTTATTTTTCCCCTATTCTGTGTCAGATATTGTTCTAGGTTGTGGCTGCACAGGACAAGTCATACAAAGTCCCATCTCCTCAGAAAGCTGACATTCTAATCGGTAGGAATGAGATAGTAAACATAAAAGTTGGACAATTAGCCCAGAATTTGGAAAACCTAATTTTAATAATTTGAGGAAATTTTAAAAATGCAAAGTCCTAATGCCAGACAAATGGTCCCAGTTTTTCTTTTTCTTTTTTAATTAGCAGTATAATACTCGAAAATGGAAGCCCGGTTTTAAAGTGAAAATTTATTCAGTGACTGATAAAACTTCCATGGGAATGATGGAAAGAATATAGTGGCATAGGCTAGTTCTCCATCTTTTAAGGATTTTTTTTAAAGTCTTGAATACATTTAGGAGATTTATCAAATTTTATTTTTTATGTCTATAAGTATTCTTTATTAGTATCAATTCAATTAAAGCAGCATCCTATACTATAGTTAAAATATACCTATTCTGTTAAATTCCGGCTTGGAATAAATTTTAGAGTATATTATTAATAGAAATTTTTAATGGAAAAGAGGACATGGAACAACATCAACAGTATTCAGGACAATAATTTCACCCCTAAAGACACTAGAGGAGAAAGTTAGCTTGAGTGACCAAAGATTTTAGAAGTTCTAATTAAAAAAAAAAAAAAAAGGAAATTTGGATTGTAGAAAATTGCTAAAATAAATTCTTGAATATAGTTTGTGAGTATGTAGGAAATGAAATGGTGATTCTAGGAGATCATGATATTTTAATAACAAAACATAGTTTTTAATGAGTAGAACAGAACATGCTAAAACACAGTGCCTTCATATTTTTTTAAGCCATTTCTCAAAATCTTTCACAATATCTGTGTTAATAAAATTTTTTCAATTGTTTATGTAGTACTACAGTGAGCAAGTTTCATTTCTGCTTACACAATAACATGGATTAGTGGTTTGATGAAAGCTAGCAGGAACACTTCATTCTGTTCTGAATGAGGACACCAAAGGCATGTTATCCAATGTACTGATTCGCAAAGTTTAGAATCAAAGCTAATATGTTTGAAAGGAAAGGCTGGACTAAAAACGTCTTGATTGACTTCAACACTTGTGAAAGGGCAGACTTGTCCGGCTACTGAGATAGGAAACTCATTACTGTTGCTACCTTTCCCTTGGGTTTGCTAGGATCAGAATCCAGAACTAATTAAGCACCTATTCTTATACAATATACAGCTCTGGGGAAAAATAATAAGACAATAATCATAATCCAGAAAGGACTAATTCCAAGGGTAAATGATAAATAGGATTTTGTTATCATTGTTTTCTTCAAATGAATAAAAGTATAAAATTTTAGAGTAGGAAAAAAACCCATGGAAATAACATAACTTAACTTTCCTCTTCAGATACAAAAATTTCCCATAACATTCTACATTGTGGCTATCAGCCTTCTCTTGAATTTATTCCTGGCTATATCTCTGTATTAAAACAATGCCTGGATCAGCTCAGTGCTTTGTGACCACCTAGAGGGGTGGGATAGGGAGGGTGGGAGGGAGATGCAAGAGGGAGGAGATGTGGGGATATATGTATATGTATAGTTGATTCACTTTGTTATAAAGCAGAAACTAACACACCATTGTAAAGCAATTATACTCCAAAAAAGATGTTAAAAAAAAAAATGCCTGGAATATAGTCACTCAGAAAATACTTGCTGCTTGACTGAATGATTTTAGGGAAGGGAAACTCACTCCTTTCTTAGGCATTGCATTTTGTTTCTAGAGGATACCAATTGCTGGAATGATCTTCCTTACACTGACTCAAACTCATTTTCCTATAACTCCCTGTTTATTAGATATAATTATGTTTTCCTGATATGGACAAAATAAATCTAGTTGTCTTCCAAATATTTTAAGACAGTTAACGTTTCCCCCTGAAGTAATTTTTTTTTTTAGGAAGGAGGTAACTAATTCGTGAACCTTCTTTAACATGGTTTCCTATCCCTTGATCATTTTCATCATTTCCTCTGAATATGCCTCAAATTTTCCAAGATTTTCTGAAAATGTGGTGCCCCAAATTAAACATATATCCAGATGGAAGTTGATCTGAAAACCATACCACATGACTGTAAGATTAGATTAGCTGTCTGAAAGAAAGCTATGTAAGTAGCAATTATTTCAGTACAGCCTGAAATCAATTAAAACCTTTAAATGTTTTCTCAAACTATAGGGAGGTCCTAGCTGACCTCTGGGTTAAACATGTTGACTTTTATTTTCAAAATAAGATTATATTTTCCATTTTGTTTTCTACAGGAAACATTTCTACAAACAAAATTTTCTGTCTTGTTTTCTTTTATTAGTCAAAGAATAAAATAAGACATTTGTTATAAGAAAAACGGTTGGGGAATTCCCTGGAGATTCAGTGGTTAGGACTTGGTGCTTTCACTGCCATGGCCCCGGGTTCAATCCCTGGTCAGGAAAGACCCCACAAGCTGTGTGGCATGGCCAGTAAATAAATAAATAAATAAAAACCTTCTTCCCATATGTATAACTGATTCACTTTGCTGTACACCTGAAACTAACACAACATTGTAAATCAACTATACTCCAATAAAAATGTTTAAGAAAATAAAAATAAAACAAGTTTCAGACAATTGCAAAAAAAAAAAAAAAAACTCTTCCCTCGTCTTAAAAAATAAAAAAAAAGAAAAATGATTGATTCTAAAATCATTTAAATTTGGTTTTAAAATCTCATACAGACCTAATCAGGTAAACATTCCTTGTTCTCTGCTTTCAGTCCTGAGGCCTGACAGCTGACACCCTGGTACCCAAGCGTAAGATCTGCACAGGCAGGGGGCCTGTGGAGGGGCCAAGTCAGCACAGGACACTCAGCGAGGGGCGTATGAGAAGCCAGGTGGGTGAGAGGCCACCGGAGCACACAGCACACGGTTGCCCAAGCTCCCCTCTAGGCCAAATGGACATGAGCATTGCATGAAGAGTACTATTGGCAAATAGAGAAGTGATTTCTGTGGCATGTCCCTGCTCCTCTGCCCCATGCTCTGAAAGGAGGGAGCACGTCAGAATTCTCCCCCAGAAAGAAGAAACAGCCATAAGGGCATATAAGGGCACACCCTTCCCAGCCCTCCTCGCACAGTGGGAATGGAGGGAATATGTGTGAGAGGGGAGACTCTCTTGCAAATACCGAGAGGGTACATGGCGACTAGAATAAGAATGCTGCCCATTCATCCTTCAGTAACTTGGATCTTGAGCCACTTGCTACTCTAGGATGGGTAACAGTGGGAGTTGGGAAGACTGGGTCCCCACTCCCGGGAGGTCCCCTCCTTCACTCTCTCTGCAGCACAGGGAGCCTGGGCCTGCTGCCCACACCACCTTCCAGCCTGTGCTATGTTCCCAACCAAGGCAATCATGGTCATGGCCGACCAGGACTCAGCCAGCTGCCCTCGGGGATCACATGGCCAAGGTACTTTTGGCATTTAAGTGGATAGAGGCTGAGTTAGTACTTCCAGGGGAAGGCAGAGGAATAGGACCTTTGGTGGTAGGGAGAGCCTCCCTTATGTCCTTACAATTTTGCTCTGCTCTACTCAGCAATACACAGACTTGGCTGAAGCCGACCCTTTCTCTTTAGAAGGCAGGTTGACAATCATATCTTGTTCCTGGAGCATTTCCCCTGGGAGTCTCACCCCAATCCAACCCCCATTCCAAGCAGCTTATCAAAGTATTCCTCTTGACACTTAACAATTCTCTCCCTGGAAGGAATTCCAGTGACGAAATGTTTTCCATCCTATAACATTCCTAGCGATGCTTTATGCCCCCTGTAGAGTGGTGTCTTGGTAACTCTACTGATTCAAATATGGGATCAGCAAAGAACAAACTTCATGTTCGTTTCTTTTCGTTTATGGGTCTAGGACCCACTTCCTTTTCCTCAGCCAGGATGATAAGAGGTCTGGTTCAAATGGGATCAACAGTCATGTGGTGAAAAGGAGTTCTTTCCTCACCTGCCTTGCCAGGTAGCTTCTCTCTCTTATCATCTGACTTGCTTTCTACAACTATAATAAAGTTGCCTTGGGGGATCCTTGACCTACCCTTTCCTGAAACCTCCAAAAGATAGGTTTTGCCTGGTAATATAGACTATACTTTTTGTAGAAAATTCAGCATCTGAGCCTCTGCTCTTGAGAGCTGAAGAAAGGCTGGGTGAGTACTGCAACACTACTGCTACCTATCCTGGGGACGGGTTCATGACACTGAATACTCTAAAGGGTTATAATTTTTCTGAAACGTGAGGTGAGAAACCTCTATGGTCTGGTCCAGGCGGAAGCAATTTAACTTCTGAACTACTGAACCATAATTTACAAGCGACAAGGACTCCTCGGTAGTACAAACAATTCTTTGCAGGAATGTAACCTTCAGACGTCACTATATGGAAAAATGATATGCTCTGTTTATACATTTGCTCTTTCTTTACCTCCATCCTCAGCCCCAGCCAGGTCACAAGCTTTTTTCCTTGAATTCATTTTGAGAAAAAAATCATAAAAGATATTTTCCCAACAAAATATTTTCTCTCCACACCCTCAGCTGTATTTATCTACAGCTGTAGTAATGGTCTGCTGGTACAATGACACAAAACTTACAGTAAAGAATACCAACTGAAAGAAAGGAAGATATAACTAATTTGGCATAATTATCCCACTGTCTTCTCCTGTTCTTTATCTCTCTCATACTTTACTTGTGCTGACATGACAGGATTTGGAGAGACCCACATCCCTCCAAACTTATGAGAAGATGCTGGAATAAAGTCCCACACTAACAAACTGAAAAAAAAAAATTAAATGCACACCACCTTACAATCAAAGTCAAGGAATTCCTGTCTTTATTTTATTTACCTCCAAAAAGTTGTTTTACATCCTAGATACTAGGTAGGCCATCCCTCTGTCAGCCGAACAAAAGATATCTTGGCTTGTGTTCAGACAAAGGGACACACCTTTATAAACAAAAACCATCAGCTATACCTGCATGACGCTGCAGATTTCTTCTGTTCTACCTTCCATTTCCTCTGTGTTCCTTAAGAACTCTACAGCAGACCCTGGATCAGGTTTTATTAAGGTCATTATCTCTTTTAATCTTCTCAACATTTTTCAGAAACACAGACTTTGAGTGACTAGGTGACTTCCCCCAGAGCACATAAGCTAGTAGGTGGCAGAGCTAGGACAAGAACACAGTGACATTAAAGCCCATCCTCTTAATCTTATGTTGTGCCACTTCCACTCAATACGTGAGGATAGCAACTGTAATCCTCCTTGATGAACTAACCCTCAGTTGCTATGTCTTCAGGGTGCTACTGTGACCTGGAGGAGCCAAGTTGCTGCAGAGGGTCCTGGCCGCCCTTCCCAGCACACAGGTCCTCTCATTTCACTTCATGAGTAGATCGTATGTCTTTTTAAAGAAACTTTCATTATCATTCCCCAGCTCCTTGAGGCAATGAAGTTGTTTTTTTTGTTTGTTTGTTTTTGCGGTACGCGGGCCTCTCACTGTTGTGGCCTCTTCTGTTGCGGAGCACAGGCTCCGGACGCGCAGGCCCAGCGGCCATGGCTCACGGGCCCAGCCGCTCCGCGGCATGCGGGATCTTCCCGGACCGGGGCACGAACCCGTGTCCCCTGCATCGGCAGGCGGACTCTCAACCACTGCGCCACCAGGGAAGCCCGAAGCAATGAAGTTTGATGGAGATTTGGCAGAATTTTCTTTTCCTTTTTAGTCTCAGTCTACCGTAGTAGCTGTGAGATCTTAAGCAACACATAATTGTTCTCAGTTCCAAATCTTTAAAATGGAGTAATCATCTCCCACACTTCCTGATAGAATCACACAGTGATAGTGTATATAAATGTATTTCACAAATAGGAATTCTGTGACATACCAGTCCAGGCTTAAGTTCCAAAAATTAGGTTAGTTACCACACACCCAATGGCAAAAAAAAGTGAAACTGCATTGATTATTTTTTCCCTTTGCTAATATTGTAGCTAAGATTCTAAAATGCATTGGTGTTTAAACTGTTGATTTAACAAAAGAGGCTTTTGGATGAAACAAAGATAGTGGTCAGACAGGTTTTAGCCATTGTGGTTTGTTGTGTGGTTCTGGAGCGTAAGCAGGTTAAACACTGATGAGGTCAAATGGAGATGCACAGCATTGAACCCTGGGGCCCCAAGAGCTGACATCAGAAGAAGAAATAGTTTGATTCTGCAGTGTTCTGAAGAGAGCAGGTGACTTAGCAATTCTGCCTTCATTTCTTCTTTGGTGTGGACTTAGCACTAAAAGGGAGAAAAGCTCTGCTTTCTTTAATCTATGTCTCCATCAGAGTAAGGAGACCAACCCAGACATGGCAGACACAGGGAAGTGCTAACTTCAAGACTGAGTAAGCAGTGCCAAGTTAGGACAACCCACTCAGAAGGCCCAAATTACTCCAAAGAGTTTTAGAATGAAATATGTTACTTTAAGTCATGATTAAAGAAGAAAAAAAAGACATTCCTAGTTACTGAAGAATTCCCTCTGGGTAATAATTAGCATTTTCTTTACAGTTACAAAGCTCTTTCAAATGTCTTCTTATGTGAGAGAGGATATTTCTTTTTTATAGATGAACAAAACTAAATTTCAGAGAGACTAAGTTACTTAGGTAACTTAGGTAGTAAATGGCAGAGGCCAAACTTGAACCCAAACCTTCTTTTACAGAGCATCGTAAGTGTTTATCCACACTCCAGTCTTTTTAAAATTCATCAGCAAGATGCTGGGGTCATTTAAAGCCATGGCTTTGCATTCAGTGAAACCACTAACAAACACGAGGCAACATGGTTAATTTTCAGAAGCCGTTCATTCCAGACTTTTCAGGATAAACCCAATCTGAAAGTTTATTTCCTGTTTTCCTACAACAATTATTGAACCTTCATAACACACTCCCAAAAATCTGTTCGCTGTTACTGCTTTGTAAAAAATTCTGTATGACTCTAACATTGTCTTTTTTTTTAATTAATTTTTATTGGAGTATAGTTGATTTACAATGTTGTGTCAGTTTCGGGTGTATAGCAAAGTGAATCAGTTATACATATGCTGTTAAAAAATACAATGAACACTGAAATGTTTGCTTTTTTCTTTACTAATTTTGTTTAATAAGCATACATATGTATGTATTAATTTTGTATTACATATATACACATAGAAAAAATAATACTGATAGCCTCCTAGTGAAAAATAACAAAACTTTTCAGACAAACATCTCTTCAGTTCCACTTCCTCGTGTAAAATCTTTTTAATATCTCTAATTTGTTTTACTCTTATGATTTTTTATTATGATTTTTAAGAATATTCTGATGTATTCCTTATATGGGACACCTACACCTGGTAGTACATATGTTCTTGTTTTATTGAAATATACTTGATTTACAATGTTATATTAGTTTCAAGTGTACAACTTAGTGATTCAGTATTTTTATAGTGTGACCATCTCACACTCTCATTCCTTTAACTTCAGTCCCTCCTGTATCCTCAAATGATGGCACAAAGGTCAGCTTTCTGGTCATAGAGAGGATTCTGTTGGTACCTGCTGACTTCCTTCTTGCTGGAGTTGCCATAGCCACAAAACTGCGCGGTCCCAGCAACTGCTGTCTTAAAGTCACAGAAATATTCTTCTCTGTATTGGTAAACACCAAGGATTGTCAACAACAGAGCTATTGACATTGGGACTGGATAATTCTTTATTGAGGGGGCAGCTGTGCTGTGCAGCCTGGAGAAAGAAGGAAATCCTGTCATTTGTGACAACATGGACTTGCGCCCAGTATGCATTATGCTAAGTGAAATAAATCAGACAGAGAAAAAAACAAATATTGTATGGTCTCACTTATATGTGGACTCTAAAAAAGCCAGACTCCTAGAAACAGAGAGAAGAATGGTGGTTACCAGGAGCTGGAGAACAGGGGAGATATTGGTTAAAGGGCACAAATTTCCAGTTATAAGAATAAGTCCTGGAGATCTAATGCACTATAATGATTATAGTCAACAGTAGTGTATTATATATCTCAGAGTTGCTAAGAGACTAGATCTCAAACGTTTTCACCACAAAAAAGAAATAATAATTATGTGATGTGATAGAGGCATTAACTAACGCGACAGTGGTAATCTTATTGCAATATACATGTGTATCAAATGAACACGTTGTAAAAAAAGAAATAAAATTTTAAAAATACAACAAAAAAGCAAATTGACACGTTGCACATCTTTAACATAATGTTATATGTCAATTATCTTTTTTTTTTAAAGGAAAGAAAAGGAAAAAATAAGAAAAATTTCCATACCCTGAAAAAACAATTTTTTTTAAAAGAAATATACCTAAGCCTAGCTTTACTGCCCCTAGTTCCCAGTGATACTTAGGTCCTAATTCTCAGAATTAATAAATAATAATTAATTAAAATTTCAGGTTCTAATTACAAATATGCTTAATTTTTTAAAGAAAAAATTTAAGGACTTGAATTTGGTGCTACTATATTAGTTCAATTTATTAATGCTTGAAATTGAAACTAATACAATTTATCTCTCCTTAGATAATCTCTAGTTTACTTTTTTTTTAATTCATAGTTATTCCTGAGCATTAACTAATATGGATGAATTTTGACTCTAAAACTTAAAATTTTTGCTCTGAATATGTTATCAACAAAATGAGTCCATTAAATAAACCTGTTCCTTTGATTCAAAAGGGCAGTGGACTCAAGGACGGGTTTGTTATTTTCTATATAGAGTAGACACACATGTAATATTGGCTAAAATGCAGGCTTATCACAACAAAGATAAGAAGGACCAGAATCTGGTCTTCCTTGGTTGCTTTTTAGGATGCTTTCCATGGAGAAAGCACATACTTCCCCAGTGAGAATCAAGATACTGGTCCCAATCTAGTCCCTTGGAGGTTTCCATTGTCCAAACAAAGCAAGGTTCTGTCAACTCCTTTCAGCCACACACTGGGCCTAAGTCCAGCTGATGACACCTACCCTGCCCATTTGGCTACTCGCAACAGGCCTTTCTGCCTACATTTCTGAGTTTGGGTTGAAAAAGAAGCTGTAGTGAGGCAAAGGGCTTTAGTCAAATACATAGCAAAATAGTTTATAGAGGTATCAAATTCTATCTTATTCTTTCTATTGTGTAAGACTCAGGACAGAGCGAGAAATTTTTTTCCTCTTCCTTAACTTTTTATCCAAGCAGTTTCATCTTAGAAGCTTCTGTCATTGGGAAGAAATAAGAGGTCTTTTTTAAAATGAATTATAGTTGACTTACAATATTGTATTAGATGCAGGTGTACAGCACAGTGAAACACAGAGAAGGAAACTGTCAACGAAACCAAAAGGCAACCTACTGAATGGGAGAATATATTTGCAAGAAGAGTTTGTCTTAACTGCGTGTCCTGAAAGCTAACCTCTAAACCAGGGCAAGAGGAGGTTGATGGGCTGAGACAGATTGAGAAGGAGCTGGTATTCACGAGTAGAAGAAACCCACGGTCTCCTGCTGAGTAAGTTCACTGAGCTCTAGTGGAGGCACCCACAAGGTGAAGGCTGGGTAGCAGGCTCGGAGGAGAGCTGGCTCTGAAGGGCTCTTAGAGCTCCACTCAACCTGGAGGGGCTGCAGCTGCCCACCCGCAGGACTTGGGCAAGGAGGACTTCAACTATGGTCCAAAATTTCTATTCCCTACTGTCCTTAACAGTGGAAACTCCCCCTTCTTGATCCTCAGGAAATGGAAGGAATTCCCCCAATCTTGACTGAGATTGGGGACATAAAGCTCACAACCAGATTTGATTTGATTTTGAACAAATAAAGAAATGTGACATTTCTTAGACCCAAGAGTTATGCAGCAGATCCACTGTCACTACACATGCCCACTTTCACCTGCTCCAGGTGCTCAGAGGTTTCAGCCAGATGCCTCCAGAGGAGACCCTTAAAAAAACATATCTCGGGCTTCCCTGGTGGTGCAGTGGTTGAGAGTCCGCCTGCCAATGCAGGGGACACGGGTTCATGCCCCGTACCGGGAAGATCCCACATGCCGCGGAGCAGCTGGGCCCGTGAGCCATGGCCGCTGAGCCTGCGCATCCGGAGCCTGTGCTCTGCAACAGGAGAGGCCACAACAGTGAGAGGCCCGCGTACCGCAAAACAAACAAACAAAAAAACATATCTCTTAGCAAAGGTTACTGCTTAAAATGGGTGACTGTGTGAGCTTTCATATTAAATAGTATTATACATTTATTATTTGTTTATAGGATAAGTAGAATGGGACTCATGAGATTTCAACTTTGCAAATCCCACTTCACATTAGATAGACACTGGGTCCTAAGAGAGTTGAGAGCTGTTTAGCTATAAGAACCAAAGTGGAGGGCTGCTTTGGAATATTCCATACATCCCACAGGAAGACATGATTTGATATAAGTCTCAAAGGGAGAATCAGCTCTGACATTATCAGTGGTATAGGGCAAGGCTGATGAGCAAGCCCACTGACACGTCTGGAGACCCAATGCAAACAGCAGGTAAGAGGCCTGATTTAAGCTTGTAGACAGTAGGAGGGAGAAATGATTCAAGTGTGGTCTTTAAGGAGACATTTTCCCTTTAGAATTGGCTTCTGCAATATACTGAATTCCTGAATGTTAATTTGAAACATCATAGTATGTGCATAGATTTTCCAAGTGCCTGAGTTAATTCAATTCTACAAACACCTATTAGATATCTACTGTGTACAATGTGCTGTGCTAGGGCACCTGGGAGATGCATAAAGGTGAAGAGGATAGTCCCATGTCTTCTTCAGGAGCTCACGAGTTAGTGGCAGAGATGAACACAGACATAAATCAGTCTAATACAAGAAACAATATATCATATGTTAAAAGAAAGTAATGCTACTAGCTTACATTTATTGAGAGCTTTCTATGAACCCAGCACTAATCTACTACAACATTTTAAGGTATATACTATGATCATACCCACTTTACAGGTGAAGGAACCAAAGTCCAGAGAGGTTAAGCAACTTGCCCAAGATCATATGACTAAGAAGAGTAGATCCAGAATATGAATCCAGAGATATTGACCCCAGAACTCAAGCTCCTAAACTCTAGGGTGAAACAATAAAGACTTACAGAGGCTTTCACTTATTAGGAGAATAGGGAAAATAGCCAAACTATGTATTAATTCACTTTCAAAAGCAAACAAATTCCCTTCACTTATTTATGCTCTAAATATGTCAAAAAGTTAGCTTTTCATAGAAGAGAAAAAAATTGTTCTTTAATTATTATTATGGGAAACATAAATTTTTTCCATGTATTTTTCTCATATATACTTTTCTTTGCAGTAAAAATGTAGTTTTTACTATTTTTTAGAACACATAATATGAGTTCATTAACCAACCTTTATGTTTATAACTCATGTGATGTCTACGTAGAATAATAGGAATATCTTGCATTCATTTTACTCTTTTCTCTCAAATGATTCTAAGCCCTTCCTGTAGCCATGATCCTTTCCATTTTCAGGTCCTTGTCATTAATTTACTGTACCATGTATATTACAGGGGGAACTAAACAAAAAAGAGTTCGTGGCATTTCGGGGGTTAGAGATTACCATCTAAAGTAGATTGGACTAGAACGTGTAACTTCACTTCCACCCAAGGCTCAAGCTCCCAAACCACACCAAGTAGCAAAGTAAATGAGGTTGGCTTGGGCTCATGGAGTAAACTAGGAACTATGAAAACAATCAACAAAACATCAGTGTACTGGCCCCAAATCTTCCCTAAGAAATATGTCATGCGAAGATTATTCATATCCAAAATGTCCACTTTGTAGTTTTTCCTCACTGTAAAATGTATATTTCTTCATCTTCATCATGATTGTTATGTACATCATACTGTCACGTAGACAATGATCGAGAGACTTGGCTAGAATGTGAGCAAACAAGGAAAGGGAGTGAAGGAATGAAGACCTTCAGTAACAGAGTCTGGGAATTCAACATCAAAGTGCCTGTTTTAGTTGGATCAGCTCTCAATCTAGAGCTTCAGAAGCTGGGCATGTCCAGGCTCACCCGAGAAAGCCGTGTTTGTGTGGGCCCCGCCCTTTTCTTCCTCCAGGCCTGGCGAGTTGATGATTGAACTCACTCCACAATTGTCTTCCCTGTGGGCTGAGTCTTCGGTCATAGTAATAATTCCAAGGTCAAGCCACAGAGTCCTTAGCTATTGATGTTGCCATCTTAAACATTTCAGTAATTTTCCTAGGGCCTGGCAGAGGAGCGGTTGTTTTCCTGATTGAGGTCAGTGAACGAACTACCTGATAAGCAGACAACCCCATGTCTGAGATAAGGATGATTGTTTACCAGAGGAGCACATCAGCTTCTGGGGCAGAGGATCCTGAGGTCCTGCAGACTTGCTGGCACCAGAGAACCTCAGCGGCCAAGGGTCCAGCACCCAGAGAAAGCACTCACGCTGTTAAGGGACCCCTGGGGCTGGGTTCTGTGCTGCTATGTACTTTGGGGTTCACACAACTGAGAATTAGAGAAGTTTGGTTGCTGATTCGAGAGTAAGCGGTTAGCTGTGACTTCAAGGTCACCGCACAAGTGATGGCACCACAAGGCCAGGGACCTGAGGGACAGGCCTGAGGTGGCAGACTGAGGCACACAGATGGTTAGCGGTCACCAACGATAGTGTGGCAGCCGAGGGCCATTCTTCTCCACTTCTGAGAAGGGGATCTAGAGCCTCAAGAAGACTCAGTCAGCTGAACACTCACTGAAGAGCAAAAGACACTTATCTACACACACAAACTCACCCTCACTCAGGAGTCAGGAAAAAAAGGTCTCTGTCAACACGATTCAGGACCTTGAGATGGGGAGCCTATCCTGGGTCATCGGAGCGGGTGCTAAATGCCATCGCAAGTGTTTTTGTAAGTACTTAGTTCTCAAATGTGTAAACCGTTTCTCTCTCTCCTGAGCCTTCCTGTGTGCTTTCTTTTCTCAGATCCTAAAGGAATCGCTTTCAAATATGATTATAAAATCGAGGATCGTAAAGCCTTAGCCCACCCCCGCCCCCAGTATTCGCCCCTTTAACCTTACTACAACCTGTCTCTCATCAAACTAGCTGTCCTGAGACTGGCTCACTTCCAGCACAGATTTCTGCGGATGCTTCGCGTCTCTGTCTGCGTTGCTCTTTACACGCCCATCTGTTAGCCATGAGTCCATTGAACATATTTTGAACTATTTGATTTCCACCTTGGTCCACATCTCAGGATAATGAGTCCTACAAGACTTTTACTTACTATGTAGAGGAGTTAAAAGGCTCATAGAGTCACCCCTTGGTTTTGTCAATGAGAAAACAAGGAGGTTACATCATTGGCCCAGAATGTTAAATGCCAGGTCACTCCAATGACCTTCCCCCTGCGTAAGGAGAATGGGACTGGTCAACAAGTCCCTAAGAAGATATCTAATTAAGGGGAAAAGTGTCCATTCTCTTTTTTTCAGGCAGCGCCAAGCCTTATGAGGATTCTCTTAACACCTCCATCTCTTTGGGTTCTGGGAAGCAAAACATCCCACTTTCTCTGCAAACTGCACTTTCTAAGACAGGCTGCCTTCTCCCCTCTCCAGTCATCAAGCCTTAACAAGAAAGCCAGCTCCAACTGGGGTCTCCCTTGTTAGCTTTTCGGGAGGCAGCTGGCTTTAACACAGGTGCCTCCTTGAATTTGGAATTGGAACCATAGAATGACTTTTGTTCATAACTTTGAGTTTCTGAAATTTCAAACAACACGGAAAACACCAGACAACATTCTATTTAGACATATATCATAAAATACCAAAGGCATTTCAAAAATTGTTCTTTTTATAATAAAATCATCTTAATTTAAGCAGCAGTGTGTCATACCTGAGAGTTCCAGGAAGTCACATAAGCAGTCACCTGAGGCAGGACCCTGGGACTTTCACCCGCACATTGTACAGAGGCAGCTCTCCTCGCCGGCCCCTCCAGGGTCAGGGGATTACCAGGCTCTGTGAGAGGATTACTGCTCTACTTATGCGGCTTGTCTCACCATTCCAGCATATGTTCAACACTGATTTCATAGTGACCATTCATACTTTACAGACTCCATCCATGAATATGAGAGAGAAAGAAGTTTTCATGAAAAGCAAGATATTATGATTCACAAACTATCTGAATCAAGCATGCAAGAAAATGTGCAAAAAAAAAAAAAAAGAACCTTGGCAAACTTTGATTTCTAAAACAATCAAGTAACAAAATTTGCATAGATTTTTAGAGCATCATAATATGGGTGCCTAAAGATTTAAAACTGAGCACATACACAGCCCGTTACTAAAGATTTTGTTCTTTTTGCAGTCAATGAAATAAAAATTATTTCCTTTAATTTTCTTTTCTTCTGAGTTTGACCATTTTTTTTGGCTACCATATGATTTGATCTGAGAACTTTTTTTGTAACTATCTAGTTAAATCAAAACGTACAGGCTGTAGCATCAGCTCTAATTGTTCCATTAACTTATCATTTTAAAGGGCTTCACGGTCAGATGTGCTTGGCAAAGGCTGACTTGTAGAAAGTAATACACTCCCTCTAGTGGGTAAAGGAGAGAAGAAAGTATTTGATTTCTTGATTTGAGGATTAGTTAGGATTTCAATTTCTGACCTCTAACTCTGCTTTTCGGCTTAGTTTCTCCCTGAGAAGCTACACTTCGTTACAGTCAATTTACCAAGGCTCCATCCTTTTTGTAGTTTAATTTTATCTCCACTGTTGTCATTTTTCCCCATTATGATTCTCTTCATCATTAAAGTCATTCAGCCAACAAATATTTATTAAATGCCTACCATGTGTCAAGCACAGCTCCAGGTACGGGGGATACAACAGTAAATGAACAGAATGATTCAAAATTCTGTCACTGAGGAGGTTAAAATAATATTAGGAAATGTTCATTGTGTGTGTGCTTCCTACATGCCAGACTTACTACTCAGTGTTTTGCAAATATCATTTAACTGAATCCTCCCCAAAACCCTATGAGGAAACTGAGAAGCTAAGAAATTTGCCAACATCACTCAGAGAGCTAGAGTTACACAGTACCTCAGAGCTTCCCTGACCAGACCACCTGGGAACTCTGGATTAGTGGTGGTTTTGACTTTCATCATGACATTTTAAAAAATTGTCTGTCTTCTCCAACTAACATGTATGTTCCCTGAGCAGGCACTGTGCCTTCCTGTTTATCCACATAACCCAGCACCTACAGCCTGCCACAGTTGGTCCTCCAGAATAACTTGGTTTAATGGTTTAGTGATAATGAAATCAGCGAGCAAAAATTAAACTCGGGGACTAATCAACTCCAAAATCCTTCTCCCCACCCCCTTACTGGTTGGCTCAGTTGAATTATTTTAGAGTTATACGTCCTTTCCATTTTCTTAAAGAGTAGGTAAAGAAATCTAAAATGAACAAGATCTGATTCTTTAGAAGAGTTAAAATCTTGAAACAGATTCTCACTTGCTGCCTCTCCTGAATTTTACAACTAGAGGAAACAGGAAGGAGCCAAAGCAGTATTCACTCTGGGCTAAATGGATTTCCTTAAAGAGCAATTCATGCTTTGCGGGTACAGAGCAGAGGATGGACAGAGGTGAGCTGCCCTTTCTCACGTGCTCCTGTGAGTGGGACCTCATACCTATATAAAGGGGTCGATTTCCACAATGTTATTTTGTTATTTTATAGTAGTTACATCCTCAATCATTATATGCCCTATAGCAGTATTTGCCTCTCACCAAGTGACTAAAGAACATGAGAGCTATCATTCAAATCTATTAACCTTTGTGTGTGTGAAAGTCATTAGCAGTATTCTGGCCTAAGCTGTCCATGGCAGAACGGTAAATACTGAAAGAATACTCTTGCCATTTGAAGCGCTTCTGGCTTGAATAAATGTTCACTCGTGTTGTAGCACTGCCCAGGTAATTACTCGGTAAAGAAGCAGGATCCAGGGCTGGGGTAAGCAGGAAAAATTACTACGTGCAGGAACAGCTTGTAGGGTAGATCTGTCTCAGCCTCCCCTTTAAATTTGTATTTTACAGAGGAATTGCCTGTGTCCGCTCCTATTACACAAGTCATAGTAAAACAAACTGAAAGGAGGAGGCTGAAAAGAGGCAACTTCAGGCTGACAGTTATTCAAACAACAACAACAAAAACCAACCAAGGGGAATCCTGAATATCACAGATCAAGAGGCCTAGGCTGTCATCCAATCTTTTCTAAAGTCATGGGGGTGGGCTCTTTCCTCCTTGTTAAGTCTTTTGTGTGTGTGGAGTTCTGTATGTAGCCAAGCAGGACCCTATGGGGACTTCCCAGGACAGACCCATCCCCCATATCCTCTGTTTTAGCTCCTCTGAAGTTCCTAGATAATAGCATCTGATGCTTATTTCCTGAGTTTTATAGATGCTAAAAACCCCACCAAAGGGAAGAAATTAACGACTTGATGATCATGAGCATGTAGCCCCCAGACCTTCTGGCACCTAAGGATTGGTCACCATCAACCAATCAGAGAACTGTGCAGGAGCTGATTGGGATGACCCTCCCAAACCTTGCCTGTAAAAGTGCTTTGCTAAAACCGTTGCAGAGGGACTTCCCTTGTGGTCCAGTGGCTAAGACTCCACGCTCTTAATGCAGGGGGCCCGGTTTGAACCCTGGTCAGGGAACGAGATCCCACCTTCCACAACTAAGAGTTCCTTTGCCACAACTAAGAGTTCCCATGCTGCAGCTAAAAGATCTCACATGTGGCAGCAAAGAACCCGACAGTGGCAATGAAGATCCTGACACAGACAAATAAATTTAAAAAGAAAATTAATAAAACCCTTGGGGAGTTTTTTTGTTGTTTTTTGTTTTTAAAGCACAAACTACCCATTCTCCTTGCTCAGCCCTGCAATAAATCTTTCTCTATTCCAAACTCCAACAATATTTAGGTTTGTTTGGCCTCACTGTGCATCAGGCACATGGACCTGCATTCAGTAACATGTAAAGGTAAGTTTGCTTGTTGATTCTATACAGCTCTTCTTTCACTGCACCTAGATTTTTTTCTCCAATTTTTTTCTCACAATAGTCAGATTGTGTTTATAGTTGATAACCACTATCTTATTTTGAGAGGTCAAGATACTAGTTTCTGATGGGATTAAATTGCTCTTTATCACTGTTTTTATTTTACATGTATCAACTTTCCTGATAAATCTATCTCCAAATGAATGGACCCACACTCTTTGAAGATCTTCTGATGAGGATCTTTATCTCCCATTTCTTCCTTACACCTTTCTGTAATTGCCTATTCTCCTATGGTGTCAACGTCTCTGCCAAAATCTCTCATGTTTTACTAATCCTCTCTTTCCAAACTCTGGGTAGCTATGCCAACTGCCCTCTAAGCATCTCTACCTGGATTTCCTACTTTTGCTTGAAGCTCAACATGTCCCAAACTGAACTTCTCCCCAAATCTGCTCCTAATCTTTCTAATCATTGCCAAAGTCCTGAAGATGGCATCTCCACAATGGGTTTTGGATTTGTCCCCCTCCTGTGAGTTCCTGATGCCCACAGCCAACTCACCCTCATTCTTTCTTGGACTTCTCTAAAACTCTTTTAACTGTCCTTCATGCTTTCTAACTACCACTCCTGTCTGCAATCTGCTATTCATTTTCTTACGTGCAACTGTTGTCAATCTCTCTGCTGCCCAACAACCTTGAGAGTCCATTAGCAAGTTTAAGAGAAATTCCTCATCCTGGCCAGGCATCCAGGGCCCTCCACAATGTTGTCCTCCTGATGGGCCCTTTGACGTACCTAAGGTGCTCACTAAATGGGAGTTCTCACCCTTCTCTAAACTATTCAGGCTTTTCCTGTCTCCAGGTGTTTTCTCAGGCTGATTCTTCTTCATGGTATGCCAGTCTCAACTCCATCTTTCTCAATTCCATCCATTCCTTAAGGGCTTTAACTCAATTCAAAAGTCAATTTTCCAATTCCTCCTAACAGAATTCTTTCCTCCAAATCTTTTTTTTTTTTTTATAAATTTATTTATTTATTTTTGCTGTGTTGGGTCTTCGTTTCTGTGCAAGGGCTTTCTCTAGTTGTGGCAAGCGGGGGCCACTCTTCATCATGGTGCGCAGGCCTCTCCCTGTCGCAGCCTCTCTTGTTGCAGAGCACAGGCTCCAGATGCGCAGGCTCAGTAGTTGTGGCTCACGGGCCCAGTTGCTCCGCGGCATGTGGGATCTTCCCGGACCAAGGCTCGAACCCATGTCCCCTGCATCGGCAGGCAGATTCTCAACCACTGCGCCACCAGGGAAGCCCTCTCCAAATCTTTATAGCACATTGTTGGTCTTTCTTCCATCACACTTTCTTTATTTTCTTCTTCTTGGTATTATAGTTATTGATTTACATATCTTATGAGACACACACATACACACACGCACACACGAACACACACACACACACACACACACATACTGCCACTCTGTGCTGGAAGTGGCACCATAGTTGGGAATAAACAGCAGCTTTGCATCCCAGCTCCAACACCTCTCTAAATAGCCTTGGGCAAGTTCCTTATCCATTCCTCATCCTTATTCTTATCCTTATATTATTTGTAAGAAGTGAGTTATGTTCAACTTTTTCAAATTCAATTAAATTATGTATATTAACTACCAGGTGCTCACTAAATGTTGGCTCTTGTTATCAACTCTAATGATCAGTTTTCCCATCTCCAGATCCCTGTAATGCCTACCCCATTCCTTTCACAAACTAGGTGCTCAGAATATTGGTTGAGTTGAAGTAGGACCTTGTCTTTAGGTGGATCCCTGTGCTTAATACTTATCTCAAAATTTAGTAGCAGCTTGACAAGTATTGTGTTGACCTACAGAGCCCTGAAGAATATTTCCCAATTAGATTTATCAAACTCTAGCGTTTTCAGCTGAACCAACATGACCCAATTATTATAAAGCTGATCTTGGTATGGTGAAGCCTAGCTGTCACTTATGTTTCAGAACAGATGGAGCCATGTGATAAGTAGATATGCAAAAAGTGAAAACCCAGCAAATACAGTGACGCCTGAGAGCCCTCAGTTTGGTTTCTAAGACAGAGAGCTGGTGTCAGGCCACATCACCCCAATGGCTCCCTGATGTCATTTAGCTGATATGTCTCAAACTGTGGTCTCACTAGAGCTTGGAGCTTCCTCCTGGGAATGACTGAGGAGAGTAAGACGAGAGAGGAACGTCTGGTTCTCTCAGCTGCAGACACATGACCAGTCATCCAGATAAATAAAGCAGACAGTTACCCATGTGGTATAATTGCCAGGCTTAATCCCATCTGTAGTGATTCTCAAAGGCTTGGTGGTTGTAGTAAAGATAGAAAGGCAGAGAGTGTATTTTCCCTTAGTGAAATACAGGAAAACAATCTGTGGGTCCCCTTTACTAATTCTAAGAATCACTCTCTAAAGTGCCTATAACTTAATGCCTTCATGGGAATTAGCTAGCAAGTAATGGAAGACAAGACAGGGATTAAGATGGAAGTGTTTGGGGCCAAGCGAAAAAGGGCACAATGGAGGGAAAGCGTCAGTCCCAGCAAAACATCCATGTCATTGTTTCAGATGTGAGTTTTCTAGCTGGTACATGTACCATGAGTTTAATGAAGAACAATCAGGAAATATAGTTGCTTTTTGACAGAAAAACTGAAAAATCATTTACTGATTTTTAAACAGATGTACAATAGTTCTGTAATGCACACGCATGACCCCCTCTCCCATTTCTCAGCATGAGCGTACGTACAAGCATGCACACACACACACACACACACACACACACACACACACACACACACGTGCACGCAGCTTTCTCCAGATCAGCCAAGGGTGCTTAATCTGTGTACCAACTGCAATATTTTTCTTGACAGAAGCTGAGTGTAATAATTATTTATATATTTGTGTGGCTATCTACATATCTGTTTCTTGTCATATTCCAAAAAGGATTTAAGATGGCATATGTGAATATGTAATATGACAAGAATTTAAATTAGAAGTGAGGTGAAAGAAGAAATTAAAAACAAACCAAAGATGAGAACACAGGGAGACAGGAAAAGAATTAAAAAGCATAATACAATAATCTACACACCTGCTACCAGTGCACCATAAATGTGTCTTTCAGCTTGCCAGTGGCCAAATTTGAAGAGAAATCTAGTCAATTATATAAATCTTGTCTATAAGAGGGATTCCCACACTTTTCTGAGTACCTGAGTTACCTGAAGAGTTTATAAAACTAGAATCAGTAAGGCCCCACCAACAGAATTTCAAATTCTGCTGATCTGAGGTAAGATCATGGAATTTATAATCTTAGCACATTCCTACTTATCTCTCAGATAAAAGCAATCCAAGTTCTCAGGAGAACAATCTTTTATATATATATATAAAGATCATACAGAAATTTCTTCCAGGGAATGACAAGGAGAACCTTGAGAAATACAATGAACATTCTTACAGGGATTTAAGATGAGTTTTAGAAGCCCACAGACTGTTGTTTATAATAACCTTCAAAATAAATTTCATATAGTTATGTGAAAGTAATTACATTGAGATTTGGTAAAGAGAGGGCAAAAAAAAAAAACCCAACATTCTGCAGGAACTTTATTTTTGCCAGTTTTGCTTAACCCAGGATAGGAACTAAAAAGGATTTTATATCTACTCAATACTATTATCTTTATACGAAGTCAAAAATCAAGACTCCCTTAGTAAATATGTCAGCAAAGCATACAAGTCTCAGGGCTATGTTAGCACTGAGGTTTACCTACATTTTTTTTCTTTTTTCACAATGAAGGAAATTTACTTTATTAAAAAATCAGCTGCATCAAATGCTGTGCTAGGCCTTCATTGCTCCGTAGCATGTGGGATCTTCCTGGACCAGGGCACGAACCCATGTCCCCTGTGTCAGCAGGCGGACTCTCAACCACTGCACCACCAGGGAAGCCCCTAAAATTTTTTAAAAATTATTTTTATACAATTTTTAAAGGTTACTCTCCATTTATAGTTATTACAAAATATTGGCTATATTTCCCGTGTTGCACAATACATACTTCAGCCTATTTTACACCCAATAATTTGTGCCTTCCACTCCCCCCTGTATATTGCCCCTCCCCCCCACACTGGTGTAAACTAGTTTGTTCTCTATATCTGTAAGTCTGCTTCTTTTTTGTTATCTTCACTAGTTTGTTGTATTTTTAGGTTCCACATATAAGTGATATCATACAGCATTTGTCTTTCTCTGTCTGACTTATTTCACTTAGCATAATGCCCTCCAAGTCCATCCATGTTGCTGTAAATGGCAAAAGTTTATTCTTTTTTATGGCTGAATAGTATTCCATTGTGTATATATACCATTTCTTCTCTATCCATTCATCTGTTGATGGACACTTCCCTATCTTGGCATTTGTAAATAATGCTTCTATGAACAGAGCGGGGGTGGTGTCTGTATCTTTTCAAATTAGTCTTTGGGGTTTTTTCTTGGATATATACCCAGGAGTAGAATTGCTGGATCAAATGGCAGTTCTATTTTTAGTTTTTTGAGAAACCTCAATACTGTTTTCCACTGGGGCTGCATCAATTTGCATTCCCACCAGCAGTATAGGAATGTTCCCTTTTCTCCACATCCTCCCTAACATTTGTGTTCTTTTTGATGATAGCCATTCTGACAGGTGTGAGGTGGTATCTCGTTGTTTTGATTTGCATTTCCCTGATGCTTAGTGACGTTGATAATCTTTTCATGCGCATGTTGGCCATCTACATTTCCTCTTTGGAAACATGTCTATTCAGTCCTTCTACCCATTTTTTAATCAGGTTGTTTGATTTTTTGATGTTTAGTTGTACGAACTGTTTATGTATGTTGGATATTAATCCCTTATCGATCGTATCATTTGCAGATATCTTCTCCCATTCAGTAGGTTGTCTTTTCATTTTGTCCATGGTTTCTTTTGCTGTGCAAAAGCTTTTAAGTTTAATTAGGTCCCATTTGTTTATTTTTGCTTTTATTTTCTTTACTTGAGAAGACAAAACCAAAAAAATATTGCTTCGATTTATGTCAAAGAGAGTTCTGCTTATCTAGAAGTTTTATAGTATCTGGTCTTACATTTAGGTCTTTAATCCAGTTTGAGATCATTTTTGTGTATGGTGTTAGAGAATGTTCTAATCTCATTCTTTTACATGTAGCTGTTCAGTTTTCCCAGCACCACTTATTGAAAAGACCGTCTATTCTCCACTGTATATTCCTGCCTCCTTTGGTTTGGAAGAAATGTTATCTAGTTATCTTCAGAATTTATTCTTGAGAAATTACATTATTCTCAGGGCTTGAATTCTGATTGAGGGAGGAAGCAGAGGGAGGGGGAAGGAAGGAAGGAAGCGAGCTCCTCCTTATTACGGAAATTTTGTGAAGACCTAAGTCTGTTTTTAGTGGAACCAAATCATCAAAGGTTATCAATGTGGTGAAATCCTCTATACACATAAATTTTGCATGATCATGTAAAGTTTTTTTCTTCCAATTTTGTGGCAAAAGAGACATCCATTTTATTTTCCACTTCTCACATTCTGTCACCTTGAATCTGAAGTAAATCTATAAGACTCTGGGGGTGCTTTCTAGATGATTTGTTTTGTCTTGTTTTTTAAATAAATCAATAACTAGATGGGATGGTCTTTTGTTTTTCTAGGAAAGGGACAATTTGAGCTGGTTTTAGACAATTTGTTATTTGCAGGTGTGCATAAAAGTTACTGCTCTCAAACCTGGGTACAAAATGGCATAAGGGTGCTATTAGATATTGAGACCTCACTCACTTGTTCAGTAAATACCTGTAGAGGACTTGGTATTTGCCAAGCACTGAGACAGCTGATGAGAATACAAGAGTAACCAAGAATGCCTCCATGGTGTTTGAGGTCTTTACAGACACAAAAGAGGTAATTATAACATGGTGTGCTAAGTACGTAAATGAGGAAATGCAGAACTCTAAAGAGAGGAAACAAAACCATACTTGAGTGGTCAGGGAAGGCTTCTTGGAGGAAGTTACATGTAAGCTAAGACCTAATATGTAAGTAGAAGTTAAACATGTGAAGGTGGGTTGAGATGGGCTTCAAAATGGAAGGTGGGAGAGAATGCTATGAAACAAACAAATCCCAGCTTGTAGTGAACATTCATGAAACAGAAGAAGATACGTTGCTAAAGATGAAAGAAATCTAGTCTGAGCTCTATATGTTATATGTGGGGCTGGGAGTGAAAAAGTTGAGAAAACAGGAGAGTCAGGCCAGATCTTGAATGGTTTTCTAATCCATACTTAGGAATTTAAACTGTATTCCAAGAAAATGAGGGAGCCATTAGGAAAAGTGGGCATATAACATTGTCTAAGTGACCCCAGCTTTGCAGGGCTGGCTTTCCACAAACTTCCTAGGAAACGTAAGCAGGGCATTAGTAAACGTTTTAATTAATGAGTCAAGTTTTTGACAGGACATTAAAATCTATTGGTAGAAAAGTGTTCACGAATATTTCATTTTATATATGTTTATAATTAATGAACCCCTTTTTAAAGCTGAAGTTGAAAAAATAACTAAAATTAAGGCCATAGTGTACATCTAGGGTATCTATGGTTCTGCTTAAGGGAATATGAGTTGATCCACAATACAGAGTAATTCAATTTATGAAAAAAATCCCCCTGGTTTTAATACTATGTTATTAAACTCAAATATTGGCTAATAAGGTTATTTGAAGGAAAAATTCAAATATTTCAGAGATAAAAAATGCTTAACGTAAGATGATTCCCTATGTGTAGTTTGCCATCTAGTGTTAATTTGTGGAAATAAAAAAGGCTGGTACAATAATTTTCAAATCTGGCTCACTTGGTGGCAGAGGGATGACTCAAAGCAACATTTCAAGTTTAAGACATCAAATTATATAATGAAACCTTCTGAGGTTTGTGGAGCTGAGGGAGTGTGTGGGCAGGTGAGGTGGCTACTTCTAAAACATCGGTTACTTCTGGGAAGCAGTACACTGGAGCAAACAGTTCCCAATTTGCGCTACCCTGAGAATCACTTGGGAAATTTTTTAAAAATACAGATGGCCAGGCCACTCTCCAGACCTAGTAAGTCAGATTCACTCCGTGAGACTCATGTCCCAGGTGATTCTAACGTATAGCCAGGGAGAGGACCACTGGGTGGTGGGTTAAGACTGTGGACTCAGCTGTATCTCTACATGAGTTCCACCACTTAGCTGTATGGCCTTGAGCAGGAAAATTGGTTTAATAACATCTATGTGCCTCAGTAAAATGAGGATAATAATCTCTCCTGAGGTTATTGTGAGAATTAAATATGATCATGAATAAAAAGCCCTTAGCATAATTTATGGTACTTTGCGCTCAACAAATGCTAACTATTAATAACAATATTTATTATCAAGGATATTTTATGAGTTATTTAAGGGAATAAACAACCTAAGGGATATAAATATTTAACATGGAATACTAGAAATTAGAACATGTGACTATGGCCTATTTCTATTCTTCTTAAACTGGAAGATTTGTGGGATTTAATGCTGATGCCCAGCACAGCCTGAGGGTCAGCCACTCCCTGAAAAGCACGTGACTTCATATTCAGTACTGACCTCAACTTTATAAGTTATTCCGAATCATTCCGAATTTCTGTTCTATTCCTATTCCTAACTGGGTTCAAAATGCCCAATTCCCTAGCAAATTTCACTTGTCCTGTTTGGGTCAGATGTCATCTCATGAATTCATCAGGGGGCAGAACCATATCACCTACAGACATGGTAACAGTAGGGACAGCCCTGTGTGTCGGGGGCAGTTCCCAGTGAAAGGGGAATCACTGTGACTTAGAGGTATCAGAGGTATCTTTACAATCATAAAGTGATCAGTATTACTGTAATAATACTGGGCAGAAAGAATATCATCTGAAAAGTCTCAGAGGAGTCCAGTGAAGAGCAAGTGTTTGTTTGGCTGGAGTATTCAATGGGAATATTGGGGGGTGGGGGGTGGGGAGAGAGGAATATTATGAAAAACTTGGTTTTGACAAATTAGAATGGAAGACTAGTGGAAAGGACACATCAAATATAACAGATTCTTATTTGAGAGGATGGGGTAGGGAGGGAATGTATATAGGACAGTAGCAGAAAATTATGAGCAGAAATTTAATTAGTTTGGTTAGAGACATGTTGGGCTGATAAAAGTAGAGGGCATTCAGAAGGGGCCAGCAAGGAGATGGAGATGAAGGGTAAGAACTCACAAGGGAAATGTGGGCACTAAGTTAAGATCTGGATTTGGGACTCAGCAGAATGGTTGTGATAGCTGAAGTCAGGGACATGAATGAGTTTCCTGAGTGACTCGATAGAAGTGGGGACCAAGAATGGCTCTCTAATAGCACAGTATCTTCACCAGAGGAAGAAGAGTCAGCAAATAAGACTGACAAGAAGTGGAGAGAGGAGAATTGACAAATGTAATTTTAAAAACCCAGAGAATGGGTGAGATGAAAAACTAGAGAGGTCAAGTAAATTAATAGCATAAAAGATCTGGCTTCTTTAAATTAGGACATCACTGGCCACTTCAAAAAGGGCAGAACCTATGGACTGATAGAGGCAGCCAGGTGCTTCACATCCTTATCAACCCTTGGTATAGTCCGGGGTTTGTTGGAACTTGATATATAGGAGTTATTTATATACGCTGGATATACTTTGTCAGGTGTATGTATTACACTCTGTGGGTTGCCCTCTGACTGTCTGGTGTGTTTTGATGGCAGAAGTTCCTAATATTAATGTAGCCCAATTAATCAATTATTTCCTTTATGCATAATGCTTTTTGTGTCCTATTTACCAGTTCTTTGTCTACAAAGGTCAAGAAGATATTCTCCTCTGCTATCTTCTAGAAGCAAAGGGAAGCCCCAGAAGGACTGCCATGCAGCATATCTAGCCAGGAACCAATCAGACTAGAAGAAAACGAAAAGGGCCCCAAAAGACCTATCTTCAAGAGGAAAAGAAAATAGTACTAATAGAAGAGAATACCTGATTATGGTTGAACAAATGGAAAACAAAAAACACTTACAGTCCTGTGGAAAATCTGTCAACTTCAGAAAGAACAAAAAGTTGCACAGGAAAGAAAATGTAATCATAACACACTACTAGTTAGCAGTGAATAAAAGTCCTAAGTTAAACACTGAATATAAATTTAACAACAACAACAAATAATAGATATCACTATACTAGAAGAAAAGAAAGGAGGAGCTAAAAGTAATTCTCGGAATTAAGAGTACAAAATCCTCATCTTCCATAATAGCAAGTTAATAGATAATTAATAAAGTCAATAAATAAAGATGTAACAGAATATGTTTATCTTTTTTTTTTTTTTTTT
>NW_020172369.1:4542694-4573598 GCF_003031525.2 Neophocaena asiaeorientalis asiaeorientalis | reverse complement strand
TGTTTTTTTTTTTTTTTTTTTTTTTTTAAGATGGAGGTAAATACCAAAAGAAACTACTTAAAGAGTTTGGGGAGATCAACTTGGGGTGAGGTGGAATGGGATAGGAAAATGTTGCTTTTCCTTCTGAGCTCTGTATATTATTTGAAATTTTGAACTATGTATTAATTGGATAACAAAAGAATTAATTTTTCCAAATGAGGCAGGGTAAAGATAGGGGGTTATGAACTTGAAGCAAATAGAAACAATTTGAAATGATTATTTTTTCTTTCTTTAAACATTGTATCTTAGGCTCTAGATTAGATCTTGAAATGAAGGACAACTGAGTCAAAATGATATATATCACAGGCAAACTACTGACCCAGACATTGTAAATCATTTCTAGGAATAGCTAGTAATTCATATTGAATCCAAAGAACACTTCACACATAAGTACATGATAGAATGAGCTCATTTTTTATTTAAAAAAGAGGGGTGTTCAAGTGTGTATATTTTATGTGTGTGTGTGTGTGTGTGTGTGTGTGTGTGTGTGTGTGTACATTTGGGAAGACTATAAACCCTGACTATAACATATATATACTTTTTAGTTAAAATTTTATTCGTGATCATATTCTTAATCACAATATATTTAATTGCAAAACAACCTGTCTTAGAATAATACAGTATGAGATGCATTTGACCAATGGTACAAATACAGTAATTATAATACTCAGATCTTAGGTTCATAGATATTTAATGTATTACATGTGCATGACAATTAAAAACAAATCCTGTCTTGAAAACTTTACAGAAGCACTTCTCCTTTCATCAAATATAAGGCTCACGTGAGCCTATAACAAAACTTAATACCGTTCATGTGTCAAAGGACAAGGCTAAGCAATAAGTTATTCTTTTAAAAATATCTATGAACCAGAACAATTTTCTGTTTGAGTTTGAGAAGCCAAAGACTATTAAGGAATATTTTAAGGCTGAAGAGAATCAACTAAGGTAAATAAAGAGATTGGGAAGAAAGAAATAGTTCAATATTAACAATGCAGTATATCTGCCAGGTTCCTGTGCTCAGCCAGATCATCTTGAAAACATGAATTCTGAGTTTAGTAAAGTGTCATACAGTATGTAGTTACATCAGATACCTGATGAAAGTGCTTTTCTGAAACTGTTTCTTCTCTTTTATATATGGACTTTAAAGAAATCCAAACAAATACTGCAATGCAGTGTTTTGAAAAACACATAAACTGCAGAAATGCCCACAATAACAAATGATATCAGGAAGTACAGTAATTGAAATGTATCAGGACGTATAGGTACAGTTAATTGAAATGGCATGGTAATGTGAAATGTTAAAAGGAATGGTAATGTGAAATATAAAAAGGATGACTAGATAATTTCTACTTCCAAACCTGAAGTAAAATTACAGAATGATGAGCTCATTACTTTATGTAGCAACTAGGAATTGCTACCTTTAAAATATTAATTCTTTCAATGCTTATTTTTGGATTGCCTACTATTTAACAGGTACCATGTTTGGTGCTACACTGATTAATAAAACAAGGTTCTCTGCAAAGAAAGAAACCTTGGTCTAGGAAGTACTCATTATATACTTCTTACAAATTTAGTTAAGTATGGCTTTTGGAACTAAAGAAAAAAAATTTTCCAAAAAGTTAACTTTCTAATTAAGAATGCATACGCACATAAATAGTTAAGTCAAGATTTCAGAGGCTCATAAATACTTAGAAACTCTAAATTGCTAATTGACACATTTCAGTTGATATGATACCTTTCTCATCAACTGCCTGCATATTTTTCCCAAAGTACATTCTTAACACGCAAAAATTTTTAAAACAATGAAACAAACATTTCAGCCATTCTTGCATACTTACTCTTAGTAAAATACAGAACAAGTTGCAATTTTTAATCGGGACATCAAAGACAATTTAAACCAATCATATTATTCAAGTGAAACAGATGTCCTGAATTTTGTAACACCATCAGCAAACCTGGAAAGATGCAACTGTGATTGAATGTGTGAAGCTGTTAGAATTAATCTTCATCATCTCTTTGAAGAGGTATTATCTGAATTTCTTTGGCTATCCTTTCTCCTAATGTCTTATTGTTTGAAGCAATTATTCTTCGTGACATCAAATCAAATGGTCCACCTAAAATCAAATATGGAACCTGATTATATCTTGTACAAAAGTAATTCCTATAAAACTTGCATAGCAATATGTACTATGGTCAATCATAACATTTTAATACTTTTGACTATCTTTAAAAAGATCTATGCTGTCATATAATCATAATGTTTAAAGCTCTGATAATACATAAATGAGTTTCTAAGCACCTTCTTTTAGTAAATACCAGTTGTGGAGGGAACTGGTATCTCAATCACACTAGTCTGGAAAATGTCATCTTTTCTCTATTTCACCATTTGTGTGTTCTATTTCTTCTTTTTATTACTCTTATTACCTCTTTAATGTTTGGGAATCTATGGACAGAAAATCTGACTCCAGTGCATTTTCACACCACTCTCCTTCCCATTTCCTTAATACTTTGCTGCCTTTCTCCCAGGCCACTGATGAATTATTTTAACCCAGGTTCACTCTTACTTTTAAAAATCTCACCACCAGTGCAGAGGAAATACGTAGCCCCTCTAGGCTCAAGGCAGAAAGTGATGGTGGAGGAAGTCCATGTTCAACCACCACCATGGTCACCATTCAGAGAACTCTTGGTACAATTCTCAGATTCAGTGACCTTCTAGACTTTTTCTATAGCCTCTCAAGAGTTCCTGATACTCATATTTGAAAAGGCTAAGCCATTTATGATTATTAATCCCATGCTACCATTAGCTTCTTATCCTTGCCTCTGTCTCCCAATGTTTGTTATTTTGATTGTGTAGAAAATTACATGGCTTTTTTTGCCTTAAGAGCTTAGGTATAACATGTAACAAACATTAAAGGAAAAAAGCCATATATAGAGGAAGGTCCAACAGATATGGAAAGAAAAATGCTTTACCGTCCCATAATTTTACCTGTTACATCCAAGAGTACTCCACCAGCTTCAGTCACAATAACACCAGCACCTGCTACATCCCAGCAGTGAATTCCCATTTCATAATATGCATCTGCAACTCCAGCTGCCACAAGGCACATATTAAGAGCTGCTGTTCCAACACCTCGGATCCTAACAAACAACATTTTAAAAATAAGATAGAAAAAGAAATTATTTCAAATAAGGCTTTCCTCCTTAACTTCAGTTTCTTTTAAGTGTTGACTGATGCAACAGTCATGATGCACTATATAAATGACAAAACTAATCCTTATGAAGCCAATCATTTATAATATAAACTTTAAAACAAGGATATTTTGGGGAAAAAAACTGAAGAAAATGCTGGGGCTTCCCTGGTGGTGCAGTGGTTGAGAGTCTACCTGCTAATGCAGGGGACACGGGTTCGAGCCCTGGTCTGGGAGGATCCCACATGCCGCGGAGCAACTAGGTCCATGAGCCACAACTACTGAGCCTGCACGTCTGGAGCTTGTGCTCCGCAACAGGAGAGGCCGCGATAGTGAGAGGCTTGTGCACCGCGATGAAGAGTGGCCCCCGCTCGCCGCAACTAGAGAAAGCCCTCGCACAGAAATGAAGACCCAACAAAGCAAAAATAAATTAATTAATAAAAAAAAAGAAAAAAAAACGGAAGAAAATGCTATAATTCTACTATCATGGCATGCATGTATATTCATTGTGGTCTAAACCCAGGGACAATAGCCCCACAATACAAGTAGTTTATAGAAGGGTGAAAATGTACTCCTGGTCATCCCCGACTGCATGGGCATCAGTATACGTGACCAAAGAGATAACAGCACTGGTGGGCTCTGCTTAGATCTAGGCCTGCCTGGGAAGATTATTTCAGGTTTGCCTTCTCACAGTAGCTTTTCCTTGGAAATATATCAAGTTAAGGTAAGTACAGACATTACTTTATTAGCCGTTATAATAATAACTGATTCAGGAAAGAATCATCAATAAACGCTAGGGCTTCCCTGGTGGCGCAGTGGTTGGGAGTCTGCCTGCCGATGCTGGGGACGAGGGTTCGTGCCCCGGTCCGGGAAGATCCCACATACCGCGGAGCGGCTGGGCCCGTGAGCCGTGGCCGCTGAGCCTGTGCGTCAGGAGCCTGTGCTCCGCAACGGCAGAGGCCACAGCAGTGTGAGGCCTGCGTACCGCAAAAAAAATAAATAAATAAAATAAAAATAAAAATAAAAAATAAACGCTAAAATGAGTGGATGAATGATATTTACATATCAAAGTATCTCCCTATAAGATACACAATAATTACAATGGGAAAGATAGCAAGATCATTACCAAGTGATCAAAGTTAATATTCAATAATGGGACAAAAAGGTACCATGTGCCTCCTGATATAATGTACTGAGAAGGAAATAACAGTACTTCTGTAGCATTTCTGCCCCAAATGCATAACCCAAATCTAATCATGAGGAAACCCAACAAATTCAAATCAAAAGGTATACTATAAAATAATTACCCTGTTTTTCAAAAATGTCAAGGTCATAAAAGATAGACTAAGCAACTGCTCCAGGTTAAAAGAAATTGATGAGAAATGGCACCTAAATGCAGTGTATGATCCTGGATTGGATCTTGGATTAGAATTCTTTCAAAATACGAATTAAGTCACTGTATTAGATAATGTATCAAACTTAATTTCCTGATTTTAGTAATTGTGGTTATGTTAAAGAATGTCCCTTTTATCAAAAATATACACATTGAAAAAAAAAAATATATACACATTGAAATGTTTAAGAAAAAGAGGTCATCATGTCTGTAAGTTACTACTTTCAAATGGGTTTTACTCAAGCTTCTTTTTTAGTTGTTTAAACCTCTGAAAATAAAGCAGTTAGGTTTGTTCAGTGAGTTCCTTCACTATTTATTTTTAAAGAAATAAGGGGATTCCACATATGAGTGGTATCATATGATATGTGGAATCTAATTTTTAAAAACGAAACAAATGAACTTACTTACAAAACAGAAACAGACTTAAAGATATAGAAAACAAGCCATGGTTACCAAAGGGGAGACACAGTGGGGAGGGATAAATCAGGAGCTTGGGATGAACATACACACACTGGGATGAACATACACACACTACTATATGTAAGACAGATAACCAACAAGGACCTACTGTACAGCACAGGAAACTCTACTCAATATTCTGGGATAACCTATATGAAAAAAGAATCTAAAAGAGGATGAATATATGTATATGTATTAACTGAATCACTTTGCTGTACACCTGAACTAACAAAACACTGTAAATTAACTATACCCCAATAAAATTAAAATAAAAAAAAGAAATAATGGGAAATTGATGACTAATGTGGTATTTGTTTTGTTTCTTAAAATTAAAAAAAGTACTGCACCTGAGTACATCCTTCATGCCAAAGCATTTTTTTTAAAAAGATCAGAATTACATGATGCTCTTGATTTCAAATACATTTTACTGCCTATATTCTTACTATATATCAAATTTAAGAAAGAACTAGCAACCTCAATAAACTTCCATAGGTGTTTGACTGCTTTCCAAATATATAAACCCAAATTAACTTTAGTGGCTTTTTTTAGTTTATAAATAATGGTGTATTTTCCTCCTCTTCTCAAGGGTATGTGATAGTTCACATCTCATGTCATAGAAAGAAAATACCAAGATCGCTCACAAATTATTTCTTGGTATTCTATTCAAACATAGAACCCTAGGCTGGAAGAACAATGCTATAGGCAGTTCTTCCAGCACAGCATATAGGCTATGCTTCTGTCTACTTTTGATGTGTATCAATGGTTCTCAGTCAAGAGGTCTTTTGATCAGAAAGCATATTCTTTTATGGACAAATAATACTAAATATTATTAATTACCAAATAATTGAGGCTGTGGTCTAGATTTTGCATATGTGTCCTGAATTCTATGTTTGTCTGATCCTCCTATACAGCTAGGATGGTACAGAGTAAAAAAGACTATCTTCAGAATCACAAAGATTTGAGTTTGCTCCCCTACTTAGCTGCTTAAAAACTATAATTTTGAAAAAGTTTCTTCTTCAAATTTTAGCTTTCTTGTCATCAAAATGGAGATACCAACTTACCTTGGCTATGGCTGCAATGATTAGAAACAACAGATGTAAAGCACCTAGCAGGGGACCTAGCACATAAAAGAGCCTCAAAAAATAGTAGCTATATTTATGAAGAAATTATTCCCTAAAGCATGATACCAGAAAACATCATTAAAGTAAACAAATACAGTGCACTTCATTAAACAAATCCTAAAAAATTACACAAAGGAAATTGACCCATAATGATTTACTTTGCCTCATAAATGTCATTTATAATTAATATATAATTATACTTCAATTTAAAATAAAAGGAGGTGGTATCTCTTGGGACAAAGTGAAGGAAAAGCAGGAGCTAAGAGTGAAAAAATTAAAGATCCTGAGAAATGAAAGAGAAACAAGACATGCCAATCCTCACCTCCCACCACCACTTAGCAGAAATTCATAACAGAACCTATACAGAAGGGTAGAACTGACAGGATAAGGAGCTCTGAAACCAGGAACCCAGATCGCAAAGTGAACAGAAATAGAAAAAGTAGACACATCCACACAAATCTACTGTGAAACATCAGACATTGCTAATAAAAGTGTTTGGGGTTTTTTTGACTCATAAAGTGTCTCTGCAAAAAATTAAGCACAGAAATGAATAAAACAAGGAAAAAATAAAACAAGAGATGACTGAACTCAGAAAAGAAGTGGGACAAAAAAGACAAAATTCTATCAGAAAAGAAGACTAAATCGCAAGGTCCCCTAAAGAGAACAGATGCAAATGAAAACTTAATAAAGGGCAGTGAGGAAAAGCGATAAAAGAAAGAAGTAAAATGGGTCGGAGAGAAAGTGGCTGCAAGGGAAGAAACAAAGAAGATTTAATGTTCCTGCCGGTGTCTCTGAAGAAGAAAATGAAAACAGCAGAAGTGAACTAATACTTAAAACTAAAACTCAAGAAAACTTTCCAGAAAAAAAAAAAAAAGATATGAATCTACCTGTTATAGGGAGAAAACATCGCAGAATGAGCAATTCCAAGATATACCGTTATAAAAGTGTCAGCCATGGAAGATTAAAAGAAAAAAATTTTTCTCAGAGCCTCCAAGTAAAAAATGAAATAATTTAAAAGCCAAGAAGATTAAATTGGCATCAGATTTCTCATAACATACAAAGCAAGGCAACAGTATAATAGCTTTTTTTTTTTAATTTGGGTTTTTTAATTTATTTACTTATTTTAGTTTTGGCTGTGTTGGGTCTTCATTGCCGCGCATGGGCTTTCTCTAGTTGCAGCGAGCGGGGGCTACTCTTCACTGCGGTGTGCAGGCTTCTCATTGCGGTGGCTTCTCTTGTTGCGGAGCAGGGGCTCCAGGCACGCGGGCTTCAGTAGTTGTGGCACACGGGCTTAGTTGCTCCACGGCATGTGGGATCTTCCTGGATCAGGGCTCAAACCCGTGTCCCCTGCATTGGCAGGCAGATTCTTAACCACTGCGCCACCAGGGAAGCCCTGTAATAGCATTTTTAAGAAATGTACTTCAGGACTTCCCTGGTGGCGCAGTGGTTAAGCATCCGTCTGCCAACGCAGGGAACATGGGTTCGATCTGTGGTCCGGGAAGATCCACATGCCTTGGAGCAACTAAGTCCGTGCACCACAACTACTGAGCCTGCGCTCTAGAGCTCACGTGCCACAACTACTGAAGCCTGTGCACCTAGAGCCCGTGCTCTGCAACAAGAGAAGCCACCGCAGTGAGAAGCTCACATACCGCAATGAAGAGTAGCCCCCACTCACCGCAACTAGAGAAAACCCACGAAGCAAAATGTAAGTAAATAAAAAAATAATAAATTTCTAAAAAAAATAAGAAAAAAAAGAAATGTACTTTATACTTTCTTTCACTAAAGATGTTCTATCCAGCCAAGCTGTCCTTCACGTTTCAAGACCATAGAAAAACAGTTTGGAATGTGCCAGATCTCATGGAATACTGTGTACATGTGCCCTTCTCAAGGAATCTACTAAGAGATGAGCTTCATCTAATCTAAAGGTGATTGGTGTTAAATTAAAAACAAACAGAGACCAGCCTTGAAAATTCCCTGAGCAGACAAAACCAGTTTAGTCATGCAAACAAAGCTTAATTTAGCATACCTTGCAAAACTAACTCAACCTGGGTCATTTCTTGCTTATGCTTCTGGAAATGACAAGCAAAACTTAAGTTGTTTCTCAAGTTTGATATGAGGTAACCACTAATCAATTCCCTGTCATTTAAAAAAATTCTATTATAGCCAATCACTGTGAAGAATAAATAGTCACTGCTTTCTCACTTTATAAGCTGCTTTATAACAATATATGCCTGAGCCTCATTTCATGTTTCGGTCAGGGTGTTCCTGGTTTGCAAACTGTCTTTTTGGTGTGTGCACAATAAACTTTTACTAATTATACTTCAGTGATTCGCTGGTTTTAATTCTGTTATTTATGAACTTTTGACACCAGGAAAACTTCATGGAAGGACTGTGGAACTTCATGGAAAAACTAAGACCACAGGATGGGACCGTGGGTGAAAGAATACGTAATAATAATACGTCTGACAAAGTAGAAAGAATGCAACTTAAAAAACTGGATGAAAAGGGAGAGAAAAAGGGGAAAGCAGTGTAAAATCACTGAATGTCATATAGGTAACAGGCGGAAGCCAAAACGTTCTGGAGCCTTTACAGAGAGTAAATGGTCAAGTAAGAAAAGAGAATATTAAGAGCATTATAAAGAGTTTTAATATAAAAGAAACCCACTAGAATAAAATTGAACCTTTCATAAATTTCTATTTCTAAAAAGAAAAAAAGCAGAGAGGATACACCAAATAAATACAGTAACTATAACATAATATACAAAGTAATTACGATGTAAGATAATACAACAAAGAGACCAAACAAAATGGTCAATATCAATAAATGAGTAAGCCTAACATTTTTATGAAAAAAAAAAGATTTTCAAATTGATTATAAAGCAAAACTCCACTCTATGCTGTATTCAAGAGATGCACTTAAAACTCAGTGATTCAAAAGGACTTAAAATAAGAGTGGACAAAGATTTACCAGGCACAATTCTGATGTCAAAGCAGATTTCAAGTTCAAACATCAAAGTACAATACAGAATGTACTTTTGTTTCAGTGCATATGGAAGTTCCACAAAAACTGATCATATACTGGGCACAAAGAAAACATAAAGTTCCATAATATATATTTATTACAATGTAATAAAACTACAAATTAAAAATGAAATTTAAAAAAGCAAAAAAAGTCATTTCCTCATAGAAATTTAAGAACACAACTCTTGGGTGAAAAGGGAAATACAAACAGAAATAACAAATTTTGTGAAAAATAATTGAAATGAAAACACATCAGAATCTATGGGATACATTTAAAGCAGTAATCAGATAAAAATTCATAGCCTAAATACTTACATCAATAAAAATCAAATCATAAAAATAAATTCTCTACTTAAAAAGGAAAAAAAAAGGAAACAACAAAATGAACAAAAAGAAAGCACAATGATGAAAATAATAAAGCAGAGGAGAAAAACAGTAGACCAGATTAACAAGCAAAATCCAGACAAACCACCAAGTAACTTAATCAAGACTTTTTAAAAAGAAGAAAGCACAAATATACAAAATAAGAAATGATAAGGGGGAAATAACTACTGATACAGAGAGGCCAGAAATAAACTATAAGATTCTACCTTGTATACCTCTATGCAAATAACTTGAAAACTTAGAGGAAGTGGGTAATTACTTAGGCTGTGGAAATGTTCTGGATTAAAGGTGGCCAAAGAGACATGGCAACTAAACATAATACTGACACTAGACTGAATCTTGCACTGAAGGAAGAAAAATGCTATAAAAGACATTATTAGATCAACTGACAAAGCTATATATGGATGGATGGTAGACTAGATAAAGAGCAAATTCATGAAGTCAATAATTGTACTGTGGTTATGGAAGAGAGTATCCTTATTCTTAGGAAATAACAAACTGAAGTATTTAGGGGTAAAGAGCCATGATCTAAATAATTTACCATGAAATAGTTCAGGGGAAAAAAGGAGTATATTTACACAAACACACACACACACATACACAGAGAGAGGGAGAGAGAGACAGACACAGAGAAAAGAAGGAATGATAAAATGAAAAGGAAACGGGGTACAATGTTAACAATAGGTGAATCTGGATAAAGTGTATACTCCTGTTTCTTGTAGCTTTTTATTTCCAAAAATTTTGTTAAATTTGAAATTATTTTCAAATAAAAGTTTTAAAAATTACATTATAAAATTACAATTATGGTACTGATCCCATGTCTATTAATTAAAATTTTCATTTCTAAAGAAAAATTCATTCCTTAGAATGTCAAATTATCTATAATGTTAACATAGAATGTTCAACTTTTGGGAAAAAGTGAAAAGAGCTTACCCATGGATGGGAAGGCAAAGAAGCCTTTCCATATTAGAAAGAATAATTCTCATAGTCTCTGGTGTTCTGGAAGAGCCCAACTCTGTCACCAAGAGTGATTTGGTAACATCTAAAAGAAAATGTTTTAAATAATCATTAGAGTTTATTAATAAGAATTCTGATAAAAAATTTGACACTTGTAACTCAGAACAAATTGGACATTTTTATTCCTCTTCCTAGTTGTATCATATTTGTTTCTTTCTAAGGCTTTAAATATTAAAATACTTATCAATTTATTATCTCTTTTAGTTATTTTATCATCATTTTTATAATCATCAAAAAGAGTCTAGCTCCTTACACCACCCCCCCAAAAGTACAGAATATAACCAATCTGCCTGCATGCATGACACATTTAGTGGGAAACGAGCAAACGTCTTACATATTTTTTTTTAAAGTGGAATCTAGGGGGTTTCCCTGGTGGTGCAGTGGTTGATGTACCGAAAAAAAAAAAAAAAAAAAGTGGAATCTAGAAATTAAATAATTTATATATAGATTTGAAAAAGACAAAAATTAAAATTAAATGGTAGCACTGTTGGCAGGAATGTAAAGTGGTGCAGCCATTATGGAAAACAGTATGGAGGTTCCTCAAAAAACTAAAAATGGAGTTGCTGTATGATCCAGCAATCCCACTCCTGGGCATATATCCAGATAAAACTATAATTTGAAAAGATACATGCATCCCTATGTTCATGGCAGCACTATTTACAATAGCCAAGATGCAGAAACAACCTAAATGTCCATCAACAGATTAATGGATAAAGAAGATGTGGTATATACATACAATGGAATATTACTCAGCCATAAAAAAGAATGAAATAATGCCATTTGCAGCTACATGGATGGACCTAGAGATTATGATACTAAACGAAGTAAATCAGAAAGAGAAAGATACCACATAATATCACTTATATGTGGAATCTAAAATATCACGCAAATGAACATATCTACAAAACAGAAACAGACTCAGATATAGAGAACAGACTTGTGGTTGCCAAGGGATGGAAGGATTGGGAGTTTGGGACTAGCAGATGCAAACTATTATATACAGAATGCATAAACAACAAAGTTCTACTGTATAGCACAGGGAACTATATTCAATATCTTGTGATAAAGCATAATGGAAAAGAATATGAAAAAGAATATATATGTATAACTGAATGTTGGGTTAGTTTCTGCTATACAGCAAAGTGATTCAGTTATACATATATATGTATTCTTTTTCATATTCTTTTCCATTATGGCTTATCACAAGATATTGAATATAGTTCCCTGTGCTATACAGTAGAACTTTGTTGTTTATGCATCCTATATATAATAGTTTTATGCCTCATTTTTAATGATTCCCAACTTGAAGTGCCTTTTCCCCCTCAATTTACTAATAACTGGGCCCAATGGCATCAGAACAAAGGAATTCTACAAAGAATTTGAGATGCAGTGGCTGAAGCAATAAAACATGAAGGCCATGAGGGCAGAGAGTCATTCTTACTCATCTTCCTCCCCAGCCCCTGACAAAACACAAGCCTCAAGTGTCTTCTGCTCCATTGCACTTGCTTCCCCTGCTTCCACTACTACATCCAAAATTGTGGTCACAATTAAAAAGTACAGAGAAAACAGACACAATTTATGAATCAGTTAACACTTGGAGAGCTCTACAGGTTAACATTCAAAAACAGTAGCATACGAATACATAATATCAATCACACCAAAAATTAGAGGATAAACCAACCTTCTTGGCGTGAAACCTGTAGTTTTTGACCATTACAAAAGGCACCTTTTCCTTTCCGGGCAGTATACATCTTATCCTCCATGCAACTGTATACAATTCCAAATTCCATCTGCAGAAAGAAATCAAGTTTCCCTTACCAAACCTGAGTATTCTTTCTCATGTCATCCATACTTTTTCTAAGAAACTAACAAGAAAATCTGGTATACTAATAATGTTTTCAAATGGCTAAACCATGGGATATTTAAAATGCTAATTCCCAGCTTAGTCAGAGGAAAGAAGTCATCAGACCTAAACACTTGACTCCTGTCTCATCCATTTCTGAATTTAAGGGCACCCACCTTGACCTCTCTCCTTCCTGCCTCAGATGAAGACAGGTTGCTCCTGTTTTCTAGGGTGAATCCTTCTTCCTGTTAAACTTCTCTGAAAAACTGCTCCATCAACAGATTCCTCCTCTCTTGGACTTTCATTCTGGGACTTCTCGCCAAATTTCTTCCTCCCTCACAAAACCTTCAAAACATTACCTTCTCCTTTTCTCTTCACTGCCAAAGAGTGGTCTAGACTTTGCATCTCCCATTCTCTTACTACACTACAATTTGGCTTCTTCCCTGATCACACATCTCCTGAAACTCCTTGCAAAGAGATCATCAATGCACTCTTGCTGACCAAATGCGTCTTCTGAAAATTTGGAGACTGCTGACCATCACCAGTTAATCCCATACTCCGTGTTCCTGGCAGTATTCTCCTAGACCTCCTACTACACTCACTGATCTGTCTTGGTGTCACAGTTTCTTATGACCTTCTTCTCTGCCTAACCCCTAAAAGTTGTGTTCCCCAGAGTTTTTCATTCTTCCTCTTCTTCCATTTCCCTTTTAGCTCTCTCGATTCTTACAGGTTTGTTCTTTCCAGTCCACAAATTCAACTACCTCTCTAACTGTGGCTCCCACCAACCCCATCTTAACAGGTCAGTAGCTGTGCTTCAGAACCTAGGCTTGCAGAAACCTCAATTGAGGAAGTCAAACTCACTCACTACCTGATCACTCACGCCTCATTCCTTCCCCATTAGTCACTTCCTTCCAATTTTATCTTGAAAACACTTCCTGATTTTTGGCATTTCCTCAGCCATTCTCCCCACCTCCATCTGAGTTCAGAATCACCTGCCCCTCTGGTGTGACCTCTACATTGCTGGAATTATCTGTCACTCTGTACTTAAAAACCTCTACTGGTTTCCTACCACCTAAAAACAAAATCTAAATGTTCTGACATGGACAGGCCACGGTGCCTCACGGCAAGACCACAACTAACTCACCTCATTGGTTCTGCTCCTGCCATTTCCAGAGGTTTGCCCACAATGAACATCTCACCGTTCCCCACACACATCATGCTCTTCTCCAAACTGTTCTTTCTGATTAAAATGCTTTCTTTTTCTTCTTTATCTGACAAACCCCTAATTTGCTATGACCCAACTCACATGACTAAATTCTAAGACCCATTACATTTAGTATGAAGATTTCCCCAAACAACTCCTGACAGAATTGGTTACACCCTCTTCATGTTCTCATAGTATTTTTTTTTTTTCACAGTTCCACCACATATTACCTTTATCTGTTCACACATGTAACTTTTGCACTGAACTGGGAGTTCAACAGCCCAGGGCTGATTAAATGAGAAATGCTCACCTATCTCCCTTTGAATGTTCTCAGTGATTAACACAATCCTGTGCCTAAGATTTCATTTGCACTAATCTGTGTTTTTATTTTCAGAGATTCCTTAACTCTCTTGTGTACATGCTGATCAAATATATCGCAAGCCCCTTGAAGACAGTTATGTAAGATGTTAGTAAACATCATTCGTGTTTTGATCAATCAAATACCCAAACAACACGGAAATGCAACAGGTAGAGATTGTACTCTACTGGGCTTTAGATACAGCAAGTGTTCAGGTTCCTGAACATAGTCTGCATTTTCTAACCATGCTTGGCCCCTTCCACTTCCTGATGTTTCCCTTCACAATGCCCACTAAAGCATTCCTAGCTCAAAGCACACCTCTTCCATTAAGCATTTTAACCCTACATCAACGCCTATCTTACCTGACTCTATCATATATATAATGGTGATTAAATACTGAATCATATTTCAGTTATTTGTGTGTATTTTTTCCTTATAAAATCTTCTAAGAAAACATTACATTTTCTTCACTGGAAAAAGTATCATGACAAGTTTAACAGTTCTGGAGTTTATTTCAAAATAATGCAGCTACATAAATTGAATAGAGACAAACCTAAATTTATTATGGAGACACATTTACTCTTTCTCAAAAAATGAGAGCAAGGCATTTTACCAACCATAAATTTAAACAACATACCTTTTTATTAACAACAAAGCCAATTGAAACAGCTACAAAAGGAAATCTTTAAAAAAAAACACACACATAAATTTATCAAAATAGAACTTATTTTCAACAAACATGCTTTTTATAATAAAACTGCTTACAATTTTTTTCATATGAACAGTCTTATCCCTCCTCCCCCAGAACTGTGTGTACAGTATGCAACCCTTTGTGTAAATCGTAGGGGATGGGGAGGGTAGAATATACAGATGCATACATACAGGATGCTTCTACAGGCATGACACATCTCTGAAAGGATTCACAAGAAGCTGATAACAATGGTCACCTCCAGAGATGGGTCCTGAGAAGCTGGGGTCGGAAGTGGGAAGGCCACTTGGCACTGTATGCCATTTCATACCATTTAAATGTAGAATTCCATTAATATAGTTTTAATTTTAACAAAAATGGGATCATACTATATATTATAATCTTCTCTATGTTATATAATATTATGAGCATCTTTCCACATTAACATTCCATCACAAAACGATTCTACATCTTAGCCTTATGGCTTTAACAATTCTATTAGTAGAGATACATACAGCTAGCTACATGGTAACTTCAAATATAACAACTATGTGTCATCCCACCAAACTAGGCTACTCATTTCAACTCTCACTGGCAATTCTATCAGGCTTTCTTCTAAATATCCTGAGCTATATACTTAGTTTGTGCCAGGCACTAGAGTAAGTTCTTATATAAATGTACAACTCATTGAGTCCCATCAACAAGCAATTCTATGAGGCAGGTACCATTAATATGCCCATTTTATAGAATGAAAAAAAACAAAAACTGAAGCCTAGAAAGATTAAGCAACTTGCTCAAGGTCACAATTCACACATCCTAAAACCCATGCTCTTTTTTACAGTTTTTTTCTCCTGGATTGTACCCATTCTATATAGACAACACTCCAGTATTGAGTTAGTTATTTCCTTAATTGATCTCAAAGGAGCAATGTTGCTTGCATACATTTTTATGTGGTTTCAACAGTGAGAAAAAGAATGGTGAACAGGGCACTTCCCTGCACAAGACAAGTCCACAACATTAATACTTCATCACCTCTTCCATAGCTGATGAAAATTATGCATAATACACTTACAAACTACTCTACAATTTACACAATTCTCTAAAGTATATATGTTTGTGAACAAAATATCCAACAGTCCATTCAGTTAATACAGTAACAGTAATTACAATATTAAAATTTTTAAAACATACCCATGTACAAAGTTAGTTGTTCCATCAATAGGGTCAATGATCCACGTAGGGCTGTCAGTTAAAATACTTTTTTCCCCAGCTGCCACAGATTCCTCACCAATGAAACTAAAAACAAAAATGACAAACTCTGAATCTTTACATTGCTTTCAACAATTTTCAAACCTTAAGCTACCCAGGGTCTACTATAAAACATAACAAAAGTCCGTACACTACACTTTTCTATTGTTTTTCCTGCAGACTGATGAAAGTGAGAAAGTTTTACTTGCCCCAGAACAAAGTCATGTGAAAAATAACAGAATCTGAAATTCTCAAATGTAATGCCAGGATAAGTGAAGGCACACATGCTGAAAAGGGAATCTGTTGCAGATGAGAACTTACTAAGGAAATGTGGAGGTTTTAAAAATAAGTCCACAGATTCTCTAATACTCCTCTCTTCAAGAGGTAGAGCCTAACACCCTTTGCCTTGAGTGTGAATTTGGACTTAGTGACTCGTTTCTAACCAATAGAACAAAGTGGAAGTGACAACGTGCAACTTGGAAGACTCGTTCACAAAATGGCACTGAGGTTTCCATCTTATTCACTCTATTTCTTCCTCCCTCCCCTTCCCTCTGTTGCTCTGGGGGAAGCCGGCCACCATGTTATCAGCTGCTCTGTGGAGAGGCCCAGATGGTAAGGAACTGAGCGGAGCTGCCGCAGACAACCCATGAGGAACTGAAGTCACCAACAATCACGTAAGTGAATGGCCCCTTCAGCCCCAGTTGAGCCTGAGGTGACCCACAGTTAGTTTGACTATAACATTACGCGACCCTGGCAAGAACAACGCAGCCCAACTACTACCACATTCCTGACCCTAGGAAACTCTAAGATAATAAATGTTTGCTGTCTAGAGCTGCTAAGTTTTTAGGGTAACTTGCTATACAGCAATAGATAATATACAGAACATTAAATAAGTCAATGAGAAAGCAAATCACCCACCAAAATTACTGTGTCTACATGCTTTCCTAAAACACGCTACACAGTAAATCTCAGGTGAATTCTGTAAATGGTGTCTGAGTTCACTGGATTCCTTCTTTCCGTTGCTACTTTCTTTTTTATTTATGTCCTTTATTCAATACTGAACAGTCCTAATAATCATTATCATAATTTTCTTGTATCTCTTTTTCTCTTGGCTATAAACCTTTTCATTGAGAAGACATATATTTAGCTTTAAACATTTTTTTTCTCCTCAGTGACTAAAATACCAGGAATGGCCAATGGCATGATCACGAAGAAGTAGAGAATGACAATGTTAAACCCTTAAAATGATGACAATATTTTGGTTATATTTCTGTGCCTATAAAGAAAGCCCTGATTTTAGTATGTTCTCTCAAACTCCTTAAAGCTACTATGACTTTAGCACCTAAAAAAGTTTGCAATATAGAGAATAAAACTGAACTTTTAAATCTTGTCTATGCCAGCCACTTGTCACGTCAACTTCCCAGTAAAACACTCCTCTTACTATAAAGGAATCCAAATAGCCCCTGTTCACTGCTCCCTGGAAGTGTGAGCTTAGGCAAACAATCTCAGTTCAGCTAGCAGATGTTCTTGCCCAGGATTTGTAATCTTGAGCTAATGGGGTAAAGATATCCAAAGTGAGCAGGGTCAGGAGTGAGGCTACCAGCAGCATCTGAAGCAATGGCTCCTAACCCTAACCCTAACCCTAACCCTAACCCTAACCCAGTCCTAACCAGCTCTGCCTTCCTCCCTGGTTCCCACCTGAGCCCTGCTCTCAGGGCTCCTAAGCTGCCCAACACCCTCCAAATAAATTCCCGTTCAGCTTAAAATCAAAATTTCTGTCTAGTATTATTGACTCCAATCTAGATTTCATTTTTATCACAAGAAATTGAAATAAGAAATACCTGTGAGATGGATACTTTTCCTTTATGGAAGAGATAAGCATTTTTTCAACTTTTTGGTCAGTAGCAGTTACCAAATCAACTGGAGAACTTTTGATCATAATATTCATTTCATTTTTTAGGGCTTCACGAGCCATCTAAAAAGATTTTTTGGTAAGCAAATAGGAAAAGCATAAGTCATTTTAAATCATACTAAAAGATGAAATACAGAAATGGTTTGAAACATTCAATCTGTCTTAAATGATATTCTTAAATATTTCTTATCACAGTGTAAATAAAATAAATCCTTAGGGGTTATGACCTTCTAGGTATAAAATCATAGAATCTTACATCCTATTTTAGATTCACAACTGTCATCACAAAAAGTTTAATGACATAAAATTAAAGTATCACTCCACTAAAGTTTAATAAAATGAAAACAAATACAGATTAATCAAAGTATATGTTTTGTTTAACAAGGCAACCACACGCTGTCCACATCCAACACATCATGGCTGAAAAGATTTCAGTTCATACCTCTCCAGCTTGTCTTGCTAGGGTTACTGCATAATCCATGCATTCCTGCCAAGGATCAGCCATCTTCTGAACAGATTTAACATGTACAAAGACACAGCAGTTACAAATCTCTAAAAATCTTAATCATAGAATAGTTAGTTCACAAAAACACCTCAATTTGCAAAATACTTTTATTCAGGATTTACGCTCTACCTGATTCTAGAGTTCAGTTTTTTTCAGTATTCACTCACAGGTCCATTAAGAAACACTTTATATCTAAATTACTTCACTTCTACTGTAGAAACATTTTCATAACAAAAAGTATTCTATAAAAGTGTCTCCCAAAGTGCCCATACCATATGACATTTTAAAAAACAGCATTGGTCTAGGGAATGGAGAAGAAAGGACACAAGAAATATCTTAAAAGACAGGTGCATGTTTGGGTTAAGAATAAAGTGAAAATTAGAGAAAGAACACAGGGAACACAGACAGTTTTCAGTATCTGCAGTTTTGGCATCCGTGCATTCCACTAGCCACGGATAGAAATTAAAGAAGCTTTGAAGGGAAGGGGTAGAAGGCACATGTACTAATTGAATGTCAGGTAGTTCAGTACTTTATGCATGCGAATTTATTTTTAATGAGGTTGTAAAGATGAAGAACTTAAAGCTCAGTGATTATAAATAATTTGCTTTATTAAACAGATGACCCAGTCAGAATTCGAACTCAATTCTGAATTTAAAGTCCACTGCTCTTTCTATCATAACATTCTGAGGAAAGAAAATTCCAGGACTAAAAAAATAACAATAAAGTAAAAAAGGAATTTCCCCAAGTTTCAGAGAGGAAAAAAAACAACACATTTTTGTCTTCTGAACTGTCCAGCTTCCCACTGACTTCTGAAGAGAAGACTAAACTAACTCACCACTGGCTTGACCACACTCTCAAACCTGTACCCAGGACAGTGAAGCTTTTCAAGCTGCCAGACTCATAAAAATGTGGATCATTTATAAAACAACCCTAATTTTGTCATCTTTATATTTGAGAATAACTTACACAGAGTTTCACCTTGAAGACTGGTCAGAAATCCCAATCATTGGTGTTCACAGTATAGGAATGGGGAGGGGAAGAGAAGGAGGGGAAGGGAAGGGAGGACAAAGGACAGATACTTCGAGCTGTTTCTGCTAGTTGCTTCTTCTTCTTGATATGAGCACTTAAATAATTTTAAAAGGAAGCCACTTTTTGAGTTATAGGAGTAACTGCTTAGAGCACTTCAAGAATTGTTTCCAGCCTTTTTTTTTTCATTCTTACTTACTCCCATTTCTTTCTTCTAGGCTTAAACAGAACTAGATGTTCTATGAATCTGCTTTCTAGCCAGAAACTTTGCTTAAGCCATTCATATCTCCCTGTACTAACAGCACTGATATCTCCTACCAATTTTTCCAGGCTCACTTCAAAAGCTACCCTTTCTTCTAGGGATTCTCCACCCAGAAGTCATAATCTGTTTAACCATTCAAGAGCTATGTGCTGAATATCTATTATATGCTGTGCAATGCATCACAGTGAGGGAAAACAGGCAGAGTTCACACTTACTCTCTAGTGGGTAGTCAGGTATTAATCAAAAAAAAAATCACAGACCACATGCAACATCACAAATGCAATAAAGGCTACGCAGAAGTGCAATGAGAAGCATGTAACAGGGGAACTCTGACCTGGTCTTAGGTACCAGATACGGTTTCCCTAAGAACATGGTTCAACCAAGTTTTGACGGACAAGAGAACAGGTATTAACTAACTCAACTGCAGGACTCCTGGTATGTGAAGAGCAACTGAAAGGCCTAAGTGTGACAGCTCAGAGATCAAGAGAAATGGGGGAGGGGTGAGGCCGGGGGATAGTAGGGCTTATCCCCAGGGAGACCTTAGAGGTAAGATTTTGAGAGCCATGAGGAATCACTACATTGTGGCTGCTGAACAGAATGGATTAGAGGGGGGAGGGAAGAGTAGACAGTGGGGATATTTGCTTTGGGAGGTAAAGCTGAGGGCACTTAGCAATAGATTGGATATGGAGTATGAGGGAGAGGAAGAGTTTAATGATGCCCAGATATCTCACTTTGGCAACTGAATGGATAATGGTGACATTTACTGAAACACGGAGCAATAGAAGAGTCAAATTTGGGATCTGGGTAGGAGGTCGGGAGAACAAAAGTTTAATGAGTAGAGGATGAGGAACCTTTGTGAAACCAAAAGGAAATGTCAATTAGGCAGCTGACTGTATGCATCCTGACCTCAGAGGAGAGGTATGGCCTGCAGATTTAAATATGCAAGTCACCTGAGTAGGCAACAACTGAGTCCTGAGTCTGAATGACATTCCTTAGGAGGGAACATGCCATGAGAAGCTCAGAGGACACCCAAGCCTGGAAGACCCCATAAAACTTTGTACATCACTCTTAGGGCACTCAGGAATGTTTTCCTTACATTTAGGTCATTTGCATGCATGCCTTATCTTTCCAACCAGTTTTGAGTATATCTCAAAAAGGAACACATTTTGTTCACCTTCACTTTCTCAAAGACAAACACATGAAACATTTTCAACTTTTTCTGTCCTGGTTACCACCTTCCCTGCGGTGGGAGCCATGCCACCTTCCTGCCACCTGTCCCCAGCAGCGGGACTGCGGACAGCACGGGATCAGGGGCATACACCGGGACTACACGCCCCTGGACGTATGCCAGGTCTCTTTGATCTTGTTTGGAATCGGTAAAATGAAAAAGAAGGTATTATTCTACACAAGCTGCCGCAAAGGTTCAGCGAGATACCCGGGGCGAAACCGCTACACACGCAGGGACCGTTCCTGGTGTCACTCGGCCGTGGCTCAAGACAAAACAGCAGGGGGGAAGGCGCCCCAACTGCGGCCTCTGTCGCTGGGCGCCACCCCGCACCGCTGACCGAGCCCACCCACTCCAAACCACTCCGGAGAGCCTCCCGCGCCCGCAGCGCCCGACGACCCCGCCCAAGGGCTGGTGCGGGATCGCAGGAAGGAAGGTCTCACCTCGGGGTGAAGGGCTTGAGGCTCGCTAGGATACCAGCCGCATCCAACGCTGGCCTCTTCCGGAGAGAGAGGCGGGTCAGGCTGGTAACGCCTCCGACAGGAAGTCCCACCCCTGCAGCCCCGCCCACGGAGTTCGGCTTCTTCTGGCCCCGCCTCACAACGGAGCACAGCCCTCCAACCCCCAACTCCCTGCCCCACCCCCAGCCCCAAGCTGCGCTGGTGATCGCTTCTTGACCCGAACCCCTCCAGATCTGACCTCTTCTTTTTCGTCTGTGGTTCTTCTGACTTTCTTTCTCCTGTCTGTACATTCTTCTGTAATTTTAAAAAATTCCTTTCCTCTATTTTGCCCATCCCTTATGTCTTCCATTCCTTCCAATTTTCCTGTTTCCCTTTCTTTGTCCCAGTCTTTTATTCCATACTACCCTTTTGGCAAAACACAAACTGGAGATACGACTCTAGCTTTGCAACTTTTATTTGTTAAAACTATGCTGGGTAAACCTACACTATATACATATTGTAGGGGTTCATAACGGAGCGTCCCCCAAATGTTCCATTTTTGCATGAGGATTATTTTGAGCTAAAGGCAACTGAGACCTGGTGAGTGCAAGAGAAAATACTCTCCCTCCCTTAACTACCTAGAAGAATTTAAACTGGAAATTTTTCTCAGAAAAGAGTTATTACTGGAGATATGCCTTATCTAAAGGGCCCCATCTATATGGTAGGGCAAATATCTAATTACCAAACATCTGCTTTTCTTCTTATCATCCTCCTGTCCTTGGAAGCCCCAGGCACCCATCTCATTCCTTAGCTCAGGATGGCATGTAGTCCTCATTTTACTTTTCTGCCTCTGACCCTCTCATGCACGTGGGGTCTCTGGCCCCTTTATGTGTGGGGGATTCGCATATGTATAAAATTAAATGATTTTCTCCTATTAAATCTGTCTCATGTCAATTTAATTCTTAGACCAGCCAGAAGAACTTAAAAGGTTTCCTAGAGGAAAGTTTTCTTCCTCCTCAACAATATACACTATAGTAAACCTATGACAGGTAGACAGACAGACACTTATTGGCCAGAACCAACTGCCCCTATTCTCAATAATTCATTTGGTAACCATGTAGTGAGGACTTACCATGCTTCAGGCACTTTTGTTTTCATATGCATTATTTTACTTAAAGGTTGCAACAGTTCCATGAGAAGATATGATCAGCTTCATCATATGGACGAGGAAACTGAGGCTCAGGGGAAGTTATTTATCCTCAAGTCACACAGCAAGAGCAAAGAGTAGAACACACTGACTCCAAAGTCCATATTCAGGGAATACATAGTATGATAAGCTTGCATCACATGAAATACAAGGACTAGTCTATGGTCCTTAAAATAGTTCCGCTTCGGGCTTCCCTGGTGGCACAGTGGGACGATGCAGGGGACGTGGGTTCGTGCCCCGGTCCGGGAGGATCCCACATGCCGCGGAGCGGCTGGGCCCATGGGCCATGGCTGCTGGGGCTGCGTGTCCCGAGCATGTGCTCCGCGGAGGGAGAGGCCACAAAGGTGAGACGCCCGCATACCACAAAAAAAAAAAAAGTTCCTCTTCTTGAAATTACAGGTCTGGCATCATATAGTCTTACTATTATAATGCAAAAGGCAGTGCACAGGTAAAAGATGTCCTAGCCACAACAGGATCAGGGAAACAGGTTATTTGGCTCCTTGCATTTGCAGTGATTGCTTCTCTTAGCTTGATCAGAAGACAAGATAGGGGCTTCCCTAGTGGCGCAGTGGTTGAGAGTCCGCCTGCCGATGCAGGGGACGCGGGTTCGTGCCCCGGTCTGGGAAGATCCCACATGCCGCGGAGCGGCTGGGCCCGTGAGCCATGGCCGCTGAGCCTGCGCGTCCGGAGCCTGTGCTCCGCAACTGGAGAGGCCGCAACACTGAGAGGCCCGCGCACCACCAAAAAAAAAAAAAAAAAAAAAAAAAAAAGAAGAAGACAGGATATTGTCACCAACGTGTTGCAAATGAGAGTTCTCAAAAATGAATGACATGAAGTCTGGGACCAATCTCAAACCTCACAAAAAGCCAGAACTTTGTCTCCTTCTAAGTATCTGATTTGAACACCTCAATTCGTCTAGCAAATGATGCTTTTGTCTCCTTGATAAAAAAAAAAACTTTAGAAATTAGCTTTTTGGTTCTTCATTGTCAGTCATCTTAAAATAAAAATCTTGCCAACTCTGGTGACAAGTGTTGGTTTTTAACCAAATAAAATTTTCAAGGCATTTGCAGAAATGTCATTTGAGTCCTCTTTAAGTCTCATTTAAATAAACAAAGCTGCTATAATCGGTGTAATCGAAGAGAAGATAGATAGAATATCTCATTCCTTCAAATTAAAACCATTTCAAGCTTCCTACCTCTAATGAGCAAGAAGTACAATCTTTTTCTAGGAGCCTCAGCTGCTATTTTACAATTGTCCTCAAGTAACTCAGGGATTTTTCAGTCCAAGGAGGTTGTTCTGCTTTCAAATGCCTGACTGAAAGTAAAATGAAGAATCCTCTAGTACACAGGGAGGTCTAGTGCTCCGATCTGGTTTTGGCAGTGTTGCAAACTGGTCCCACACAATCCAAAAGATTTTTGTCCAGTGCTGTGAGTGATTCAGATGGCTGCAGAGACCTTGGTACCTAGTGCATTGATCTTGGCTTCCCAAAAGGGGCAACTGTTAAAGCTATAGTCATATCTGCAGCTGGTGTTCCCAACCCCAAAGACTGTCTGCTGTGCCAAGGTGGTTTGGGGTTACAGAGGGGTCAGGTTCCAGCCTTAGCCACACACTATACCAGGACAAAATCTGCTGCCTGGCATGGTGACCAGATCACTGTTCCAGACTTCCCTAATGGGGAGTTCCCTCTTGGGGGCCTTTGATGTCCTTTCCTACCAGCGGACTTGCATCCATGACAGAGGTTCCAATTATGCTAAACCTCAAAATGGAAGACAGGCAAGATCCAATGCCCCTGACACCTCCCCAGACACCTGACTATTAATTCGTGGAGGGGTTCTGGGAAGGATGGCCTTTGTCAAGCCACAGAGTGCTCTGGTCATCACCTACATGAGTGATAGGTGCCTTGTATTTGCATAATAAAGAGCGCCCTTCATGGTGATTTCTTCCCCTGCAATCTTGGGTATCTTGCTAACTTTATTTAGTCTCTGGAGCTGACTTCTTTTAAATGGCAACTCCTTTCACTAAAAACAAAAACAAAAAAAACACATACAGATTCCACCTACCAAGACCTTCTTAATTAACAGTTAATTATTCAGTGGACTTTGATTAAAAATGACAAAAATTTATAAACACAATATGCAGGTTCCTTATGGGTGGAATCTTCAGGATACCTAACAAGATTTCACGTTTTGACATAACATAGGTTGGAATTACAGACAGAGTTTTTAGTTCTGGAAAAAAGTGTATCATAGAATCATCTCTATTAAAGGTTGGAATGAAAGTTTATTTTTTAAAAAATGGCTTATCCCTCTACCTCTGGATCTTTTGTCTAACCAATCATGGCTGTGTAAAATGTGTGAAAGGAAAATCAAAATGGAGTTGATATTGCTAAGAGAGCTCTCTAAAATGGAGCCAGAAGGCCATTGAGAAAGTGTGACTTATGCATGTCTCAGACCAAATGAAACTTTTGACCACTTATTATCTTAACACATGCATCCAGAACATCTACCCAATGTTCCAGAAACTCAAGATATTTATTGGACCCTTACCCTAAAATAACTCATGAGAGCCTTAAGGACAAATATTTCTTTCTTGAATCAGGGTCAGTCATAATTCTTGAACAATCTTGTGGCTTTTGCCTGCATAAGTTCCTTTCTCTCCCCTGCAATACTCTTTCAGTTTTACCCGAATCTGTATCTCCTGTCTCTCTCTCTCTCTTTTTTTTTTTAATTTTAAAATAATTTTTTTTTTTTAATTTTAAAATAATTTTTTTTTTTTAATTTTAAAATAATTTTTTTTTTTTAATTTGGGCCATGTTGCACAGCATGTGGGATCTTATTTCCTGACCAGGGATTGAACCCAGGCCCCCTTCAGTGTGGAGTCTTAACCACTGGACTACAAGGGAAGTTCCAGATCTGTGTCTCCTGAATTGCAATTCTTAAGACTTCAAATAAAGCCTTTTGTTCTTTGCAGCCTTGATACTGATTGTTGGACAAATGGTTGGTATGAACTCAAGCAATTAGTTAGCCTGCTTTATGCCTCTCATTGTTAAACAATAAATAAATAGCTTGAATAACTTCATCCCCATCCAAATTAGACAAATTTTCCTACATAAAAATCTCAATCTTCCATGATACATCTATAAGATAAATAAAAGATATTCCATTTGTACACATTCATCTGCTTTTAAGGTACAAGATCAAACATGCAGAGAGTAACCATAATAATTATAGAGTTTACTATGTGTTAGGCATTATTCTGAGGACCTTATTAATACTAACTCATTTAATCTTCACAACAATATCATGAGGTAGGTACTACCATTATCCTCACTTTCCACATGAATTTAGGCATAGAGAGATTAAGTAACTTGACCAATGTCACCCAGTTGGTGACAGAGCTGGAATTGCAGACCCTGGCATAATCTGGCCCTAGAGTATATGATATTGACTTTCATAGACATTAATGATTAATTAATTCAATGTTTTATGAGCACCAACTCAATTAAAAGTATTGGTTAAAAACTGTAGGGAATTCAAAGAATATGTTGTCCCTGCCCTCAAGAAACTTATATTTTGGTTGTTGCTTTAAGTAGAAAACAGCAACTGTAAGTGGTTATTCTTGTCAACCTGAACCCATTGCCCTGCCCGTGGTGTTAATGTCCCAGAGTTTTATGCCAGAATTACAGGCTTAGGAGTTAAGCAAGATCTTAAACCTCAGTTGAATCTCTTCATTTTACAGATTTGAAAACTGAACTGCAGAGAAGTGTCTTGTTCGAGACCACAAAGTTAAGGATAAAGAGCAACTAGAAAGGCAGTTTCTTGTCTCCCAATCAGTAAAATATGTTCATGAAAATGTACATAAGTCAAATTTATGCAAGCTTAATTATATTTTAAGCCCCTAAGTGGAGATTTCCATTTAAAGGGGTCAGTAGTAAAGTATTTCATGTAGGCAATTAACATTTTATAAAATGAATAATAACAATCCATCACCATGCCAAACCAGCGCTTTGATAAATCTTGGTATTAACATACTGGATTTGGTGAAATAAGAAAAAAAGGACTTTGGTTGTCTTATCAGCTGGCAAACTGAACGAAAATTCCCTAATACTATGAGTAAGATGGTGAATAACACTAATAGGAAAATATTCGAAGTTTTAGGCTCTATGCAGAGTTATCAGATTAGTATTTCAAACCAACAGTAGATATATCAGGGTCAAAAGTTTAAAATCTGGTAAAATAATTATAGCAGCTAACACTTGCTGAGCATGTACTCTGTTCTAAGTACATTGTCAATATGATCTCATTTAATTTCTATGACAATTTGATGGAGTTTACACTGTTATCTCCATTTTCTATGTAAGGAAATGGTACTACAGGATGGTTAAGTAATTTGCCTATAACTAAAGGTCTGGGAAATGCGGGAAGCAGAATCATTTAGAGTGATATTTCTCTTTCTTGATGCCTTCACTTTCTTTGGAGAGAAGTGCAAACTGGAACTAGCTACTAAAAATTGCTTTTGAAAACTCAACAGTGGTATAAAAATGAGCATGCTATTCATTTGGGCCCTAGTCTGTGCTTCAACACTTTATTCGAATAGGCACACAGGAAATATGCTAGATATTATGGGGAGTATCAAAATGAATACTGTTATCGTATTCTATTGCTTATATCATTATATTATACTGTTCATACTATTATATTGTACTGTTAATATTCTGTTATATTGTTTCCATATTATATTATGCTTATAACTTGCATGTTCAAGGATTTATAGCAAAATAGGGAGGATACGATAGGAACACAAATAGCTGTAATGCAAGCCAGGTTGGCTAAGAACTATGAGCATAAAAAATTGTGATGAGAATTTAGAGGAAATTTCAGTTCCCGGTAGCTAAGTGGGATTAGTCAAAGCTTCATGGCAAGGGTGGTATTTGAGCCAGGTCTGTGAGAGTGGTCAAAATATAGACAGAGATGACGTGGTCCCCTTAGGTTTCAGGGACAGTGTGAACAAAGGCAGAGTTATGAGTTATCAAGTTATCTGTTGATTGGAGCAAAGACTGCGTGTAAAGAAGTGGGAGGGGAGATAAAACTGGAACGCTAGGGTGAAGTCAGTGAGCAGAGTGTACAAAATGCCTCACTAAGGAATACAGACTTTATTCAAGAGGCAAAAAGTTTTGTAGCAGGGAAAGCACATGATCAAAGTTAGATTTTAGGAAGGTTAATCTGCCAGTGCTTGGAGAGTGGACAGAGAGGCCAAAAGCCGGGTAAGAAAGGTTTAGGGAAGCAGCAATCTAGGGCAGAACAAAAGTGGTAGTACTGGGAATAGAGAGGAGACTGATAAAAAGGTATTACAGGAAGTTGCCTGTAAAAAGAAGAGGGAAGAAAGGAGAAGAGGGGGAAGAGGTGACCCTGTGCTTCAGGGTAAATGGTAACGTCTTTAGTGGGAGACGTGGACGACAGGAGCAAGTACAATTATGAGAGCAGAAATGCTATATTTAGTTTAAGACATTGATTCCAAATATGAATTTACATATTCATTCACTGTGTGAGCATTTACCAAATGCCTATTATGGAAGGGCAGCCCTTCCATAAATACTTGGGATATATCATAATCACTATAGGAGGACTTTTTTTTTTTATTGTTCTTTCCTGTTCAAGAGACCATAATAAAGTATTATATTCAAATCCAACTCTATAGAACATTTCCAAGCCAACACAGTTGAAAAGTAGTCTCCTTCCTCTGAATTTCTGTACATTTAACTGTCTGTACTATTCATTGGGTGTTTGGCACATATGATTATATGTATGTATATATTTCTCCCCTAATGTCAAGTTTTCAATCTGATCATAAGTGAGTTGAGAGCAGGCATCATTTCAGATATTCTTTGATTCTCCCACAGTACCTCATTCAGAGTAGGAAAATTCAGTAAAGCTTTAACTGTTAGACCGGGGGATTTTTCTTTCTTTTCTCTTCTATGATAAGGATACATCTTTTCTTAGCCTTGTAGAACAGAAGGATCAGTAAAATTTCACATCCAGAACACATGGCCACTGTGAAAGGAGCCACAGAAGCCAAGTCTGCGTTGGACCGTGAAAAAGAAAGCTGAATAATAGCAAGGGCTAAGAAACTATTCAGTACCCCACCTTCGATAGCAACAGTTTTACAAACAGGAAGAGGCAGCATAGACATTTTAGCAAAAAAGTACCCAAACGACAAACCCAAAGCAGGAACTAAGACACCCAATAGAAGCACCTCTAGGTTCACTGTTTTTAGAAACATTAATCCCATTCTGAAAGTCAAATAAATCCCTACGAACATTAAAATAAAACTCAGAGGCCTAATGATCCTCTCCAGGAAGTTTGCTTTTTCAGGTAGTCTACGCTTGATGATTATTCCCACTGATATAGGTATAAGTACGAAAAGGAGTGTTGACATAATTTTAGAAACAGGAATATGCAAAGTTACGTGATAACCCTAACATCCTACTGTATATGTACGAATTGGCAGGCATCATTATCAGGGCCAATAACGTTGATGTGCAAGTCATCAAAATGGCCAAAGTGACATCTCCTTCTAGAAGCAGAGCGAACAGATAGCCCCCACCCCCTCCTGGGCAGGTACAGGTCATTACAAATCCAAAAACCTGTGCTTCAGGCAATGCCAAAATCTGCGTCAAATGGAATCCACAAAATGGCATAAGAAAAAACTGTATAACTGCCCCAAGAATTATTGGCAAAGGTCTCTTCCATATTGTTTGAAACACCTGTAATTCAATCTTACAACCAAACGCACATTTATTTAACAGTATCATTGGCAGAAAAAGCATAAGGATATTTCTATCAATAAGGTTTGATGTCTGGAAAAGACTGTCTTGTCTTTGTTTGAGCACTCTGACTTTGACATTCTTTATTTCTTCAATGAGTCTTTCTTGCCTACCTTCAGAATCCCACAATTGAATGGTCAGATTTGTCTCCCCGTCTTCATCTGTCACCAGGTTTATGGTAAAGTTGGTAACATCTGATAAGGTCTTAGTCACATTCACCACTTGGAGCATTTTAGGATCTTCTAGTTGCACAAAGAGGTAGCTGGAGTTTGGCTGTTTATCTCTGTAACTTGACCTTACAACGACAGTTTCTTCAGTCTTTGTGAAAAATAGTATTTCAGTCTTTTCTATGTTCAGAAAACTGAGAAACGATTTCTTTGCCTCCCCAAGAGTCACAGACGACAAAAGCAGGACCATAAAAAGTTTTCTAATCATTTGGAAGGCTTAAATAAATTACATATGCAAAACCATTTAAATAAACTAAAGAACGTCCTTCATACAGGTGTTCCAGTGATGGTCTGAGGTTGTTAGGTAAGTTGTTTCTGCTAGATCAAAGTCCAGTAGGAGGGACTCTTGTACTTTTCAAACAAATACAGAGCTATCTAATGAGTGACATAATGGTTTAACCTACAGTTACGAAATGTCAAAGTCATAGCATTTAACAGGTTCAATTTATCACAGCAGAAACCTAATCTTTACTCCTGACTTCATTTCTGCCACTGGAAAAACAGCCTCCTACTTACTTGATTTTAAAACCTTAGTGTCATCTTTTTTTGAGTTCTGTTCCTTCCTCAGGAAAATCTACACTAAAAGCAGACAGGATCCAAAAATTTTAAATAGATGTTGAGGAGGCCTAGAGGTGGGTGTTACTATTTTATTCATTCAGGTCAGAATCAAATAAAAATTTACTGAATATGTGTTCTAGGGCCCTGAGCTAGGAGCTGAGTATACCACAGTAATCAAGCTAGGTGACTCTTCCCTCCTGGAGCTTAGCCTTGGTGGCTTTTTATCATTACTTAGGAAACTGCAGAGCCCATAAATTGGCCTTGCAGCATCCTTAGGCTAGTTAGGGTTTTCCCACGACTCTAAACAGTGATGGTATCCATTAGGCAAAAACTGAAACGGTTTGTGGTGTCCTTAGGTAGAAAAAAAATTCCCTGGATGATTACCAGATAGCTTGGCAACCTAGGGAGAGCACATAGCCAGATCCATGGCCAAAGGTACAGCCTGGTTAAGGGACCACTGCTGCTGGACACTTGGACCCTGACACAATGGGGCAATCGAAGCCCACTGACTAATTCTAATCTTTTATTCCTTCCTAGTAACACTAATCCTTACTCACAGCTATGGCAAGGATATTCAATTGACCCAACTTAGGTCATATGCCTGTCTTGGAATAAGGAGTAAGGAAGAGTCAGGCTTTTTGAACTTCAACCCACAGATTCACAAATGCTTTCTGTTTCCCAAACAAGAGGAGGGGCTTCTGATGCTAAGCAGAAAAAAAAAAAAAAAAAAAAAAAAAAAAAAAAAACCCCCCATTTA
>NW_020172369.1:4257487-4542511 GCF_003031525.2 Neophocaena asiaeorientalis asiaeorientalis | reverse complement strand
AAACAAAAAAAAAAAAAAAAAAAAAAAAAGAACAACAAAGAACCCCCACTATAGTTATCTACTACTGAGCCTACAGATCTAGTAGTCTCTGATCATATAATCATTTCAGCAGATCCTTCCTGTAATCATGACACAATCTGTGTCAAATGCAACAATGACAGTTACACATTAAGTACTTTAGATCATAAAATGTTTGCTCCTCAAAAATTGTCAAAGCAATTTTTATTGGATATTTTCACAAGTTTTTGAAATTTTGACTTATGTAGGTTTATCTTTCAAATACAATAGACTTTAGAGTCCATAAATTTTATTTCTATGTACCACACTGAGAAAAACAAAATACACTATACCAATATTGAAAATAGGGACTGGAACTAATGTTTCTGTGATATTTCAGTTAAGTTCCCAGAGAACTTCCCTGGTTTAAAAAAGACAAAAACAAAACAAACATAAGAAAAGAACTTTATGAAACCAAAGCTATCTTTACAGTTATGTGACCAAATATCTTAATTCACAATTTTTGTCGCCCAGGTCAAAGAGGTGAGGAATGTAAAGTTTACTTTCCTCAGATCCTTCCATCTGTAGCCTTTACCCTTCTTCAGGTTCTCCAAGGCTTCTTATCTGAAAACTGCCTGGAATAAAATCTGACAAATCTGGGAAAAATCTAGTAATTTATTATTCATGTGTATTTACTGGCTGATTATATGAAGCTTAAGCTCATTTGTATCATACTGTAGTTAGATATTTATGTGAATTTAAAACATTTTTCTACTTGTGGGTTTTCTGCTTGTAATTCTAGTTGCCTGTGAGCGGGTAGAAAGATTCTAAGGAGGGGTGGGGACAGCCAACCCTAGAATTATATTAAGCGGACTCAACTGAAAGCCCTAAAAGAAAGCCTGAGAAAGATGTCTGATTTCAGAGTAATTTGGAAACGAGACACTGGGGGGACTTCCTCTCGTGCCCACAATCTTGTTCTCTTTAGGAGACTTCTCAGGCTGGAGCTCCCGTCCATAGAGCCTCCAAGAATGCTGGCACCTGTGTCTCTTACAGACTAGTTTGCTCCACTATCTGGGACCAGATGACGTTAAGTCCTTCCCTCCACGCTGCTTTGTCTCTTTTCTAATCATTGACAGGACCTCTTCTTTAGTCTCAAGTGTAGCTCAATCTCTGCTCACCTTACTTCCCTTCTTTTCAACCCACATTGGTATTTTTTCCGGTATATTTAGCTTCAGTTCAATTCATGAGACATGTGTTGGTCATCTACCATGTGCAAGTAATTATGCAGATGCTAAGGTATTTGTATTAAAACTTTCTGGTATCTGAGAATATATTTAAAGATTATTTCTACTTCTGGTCTTATGGTTTCTGATAAAAGAGCTATTAGAACATAGCTATACTTTCTATATATTCTTTGGCACTTGCCACACTGCTTTGTATTATAGTTTTAAGTAAGTATACATCTCTTCATTGTATCCACCACGGCAGTTGGAATCAAATCCTTACATTTAGTAGGTACTTGAATAACTAGGTTAATAGATGAATGTATAAGCAGCTGATAGAAGTCAGAAGTTATCTCCATTCACTGCATGAAAATAATATGAAGAAAGAATTAGAGATGAAATAAACACTGTGAGTTTATTCCTTTAATTAAACCTAAAGCCACTATCCCTGTCTATCGCAAAGTAGGAAAGGGACAAATAACAAACAAATAACTTCTCTTTCTTCTCTATAGTAGTACTTTGCTGAGTATAGATAGAATACATCAGTCAGGAGCATTAATTTTAATGTGTTGGTAAAATGTAGTTACTTTTGGCATATGTTTTGCTTTGGTATATATATAAAGGACTTGTAATGTAGTTTAGCTATCCCATCTTTCTTCTTATCTGTACTATATGATACAGATAAAATGGTGAATCCTACTGGAGGGAGTTTTTTAATCAGAGATATGCCCCAAAGCACTTAGGTGACAAGAAGAAAATAATTTTCCCTTCCTAGGCCTGAGACTCCTCATCCACAAACTCTGAAGAGTGAGTGAGATGACCTCTAAGTTTCTATGATTCATGTATACACATCAATTTATACATCATGATGTAGGTGGATACTAAGGCTCCATGATGGTAGGCTTGGTCATGTGTCTTGCATAAAGCAAAAGTGATACATGTTATCTTCTAAGAGCCATCTCTTTCTTCTGCCATAAGAATGGCAACGTCCCCAAAAGGGGTCATTCCTTCCTATTAGATTCTGGAGTAAAGACAACATGGAGCAGAGTCACAGCCAATCAAAGCCGACATTAACCAAATGAGAAATATATCTTTGTTGTTGTTATTACAGCATAACCTAATAAAAGTTACTTAGATAAGAGAATTTGCTAAATGTCAATTCATAGTTAAACCTGAAAACACAAAAATTCAAATCCAATTTAATAGAAGACTGATAATGTAAATTATGACATAATATGAAATAAAAAGCAAGTTTTAAAAATAAAAAATACATAGTATTTGTAGTAAAAGAATTTGATTAACAATGAATTTTCCTCGTGATTTCTAGCTTAACTCCCTGAATGACTATTCCAAGTAAGAATCAACATTGCTTAAAAACTGTTCTTCATCATTCAGATATTCCAAGATAATACTTCCACCATTGTATAAAGGACAATTCTCCTTAGCAATCCAGGTTTCCAAAATATGATCCAAGGGTAAGGCTTCTCCTGAGGTACTGTGACATAATCTCAATTTCTGTTAAGAGAGAGATACATCATAATGTAATAAACGTGCTTTATAGAGTATTCTAAAACTTTTAGGGAAAAAGTTATAACCTGTTGTTACCTTAGGTGTTAATGTGTTATTGTCATTTTTAAGACTGGCTAAAGAAGCTGCAAAGTCTATGACCCTTCCAATGCTCCACTGCTGGTGAAAGAACATTGGCTTACTCTTCTCTTTGCTCCCCTTAGGTAAGAAAACCTGAAAGTAAATTCTTTCCGTCTGTAAAAATAAAAAGTTAAAATACAGATTATATACATGAAATGGACATCTGTTTTTGTCTGGTGACATTTCTTCCTCTCTTCTCCTGGTCAGAGAATGATTACCCTCTAATGATACAACTTCTAGTGGGAATACAATCATAGAACCCCAGCATCCACCTAAATGCATGGGCAGAGGATCTAAGACCCTAGTCAGGATGATCTATGAAAAAATAGGCATGTGACCTACATTAGGCCAATCAAGGTCCTTTCCTGGGATTTTACATTCAAAACCTGGGGGCAGGGAGGAGCAATATTTTTCCAGAGTTTTTTTTAAGTCTTGCTGAATTAAACCTGAGGTTGCCTGCAGCTATCCTCCATGCCTCTCAGCCACTCCTGAACTAATGTGGAAAAGTTTCCTCAAATGAAAAACAGTGAGTCTAACTCACAGAAAGAGAAGTCAAGGAAAGAGATGGCCTCTTTCAACAGCATTTGAGTCCTGGAATTCAGTCATACCTTGAGACCAGATCAGTGCAGCACTCCCCATTATGTGAGAAAAAGAAAAATTGTTTTGAGTAAGCTAGTTGGTTTCTGTCAAGTTTCTGTCACTTACAATTAAAAGATTCCTGAGACATATAACATATCTTTTCACCTGAAAGACCTCACTACATATTTAGAGACAGCAGGGCTTTCGAAAACAAAGAAACAAACAAACAAACAAAAAGTTAGACAAGCACCATATCAACAAAAGAGAAAGATTCAGAAATCTGGAGATGGTTCCTCCAGTATTCTATACCCTGTATGCTTCCTTTATATTGTACTTTCTTGCAAAATTAACAAATGTAGAAAACAAGAAGAGGAGCAAAGGTATTGGCTTCTGATTTTCCCTTCTTCCTAAAATCGCTTTAAAGAAGTGCTGGCTTTACAGACCAATTCCTGCTACAGTAAATATTTCAGCATAACTGGAGGATCCCTAAGTTGTAGGGAAAGATCACAATTATTCTAAGAAATAATAGATTCAACACAATTTCTATCTCAGCACTAAGGAATTTAGATTTGTTAGAGACCAGTGGAGTGCATTATTACAGAGAACAAGTATTAAAAGAAAAGTAAGAAATCATTGGAAATTCAAGCTTTGGGCCAACTCTATAACCTCATAGTCCTTGCTCCAAAAACACAGCAACAAGAGGATTAATCTGAAAGAGAAATTTAAAAAGATATACCCTCACCTGAAAGTAAAAAAATAAATAAGTCTGAGGATCCAAAAATGAAACAGAAAGGCAAAGTGACAGTAGGCAGGCTGAGCCACAGGCTTTCAGGGCTCCAGAAGAGGAAGAGCTTTTGGGTTAACAGGAAATAACAGTGTCACATGGTGATGGGGCACCTACGTCTAGCTCACTGATTGAAAGCAGGAGCTTGTGTGGGACGTGCACTCCAGGAAAGGAGGCTTAAGAAGTTACTGTTGAATGTTGATGTAGGCTGTTGCTTACAAAACCGATATACAGGGAGGCAGAAAAGCACAGATATAACCTCTTGACAGTGAACAAAGCCAAAGCCTTCCAGCTCAGTAAATGGATCTGTAATAATCTGAAAATCTTCATAGAACAGAAGCAAAAAGTGTCAATCTCAAACTTGGGTTTGGAATAGAGGTCATGGGTAGGTGGGCCTGTGGAAGAAAATGTGAGACTGCTAGCAGGGAGAGGTGAGTGAAAACAGTAAGAGAGACACAGAAAGAAACTCCTACTCAACATGAACATGCAGAAGCTGTATGCCGAAATTTCAAAACAAATCAAAGGTTAACTTATTCTGGGCAGGTGAAACTAAATAAACTTGAAAAAGACATTTATAAAAGTTATTTAGAATGTACAAGGAGATAAAGAATAATATTCATAAAAATGGAACAGAAAATTGTAAAACCGAAACAGGCAGAAATGAAACAGGAAAAGCTATGAAGATCCAATTAGAAATATAAAAACCTAAGAATACAGTTTCTGAAATAAGAAATTCAAGCACACTAAATTTCTATAATCTTCAATAAAAAGGTTTAATTGATTGGAAGATGAATTGAAGCAGTCATCTAGAAGGCAGCACAAATAGACATAAAGATAGAAGTTACAAATCTCTAAAATATGTCTAGTAAGAGTTTCAGAAGAGAAGAAAAGCAAGTAATATTCAGAAAGAAAATAATAATTTTCCAAGAGTAAGAGATAAGTCAGATTTTAAAATCTATCTCAAGGGTCAAGCTGTGTAATTAAAACAAATCCACACCTAGCAACATTGCACTGAAACTGGAAAATATCATAGATAAAATCTTAAAAGCTACACACACACAAAAAAGAAAGAAAAATTAGCCAAAAAGCAACAAGAATAAGATCTACAGCACAAGTTTCCTGAACAACAGACAAAAGAAGCCAATGAATAGTATATTCAGCGTTGAGAGAATCTAACAGATAATCCAGCTCAAGTGAGGGAAAATTAGGGCAGTTTCTGACAAACAAAAGACTGAAAGAGTTTACCAACAAAGACTCTTAATGAATGAACTGCTAAAGAATGGACTTTAGCCAAAATAAAAGTGAGTCTTAAGGAAAAAAGAAACAAAAAATATATTGGTAAATTTAAATAGCAAGTGACTTAAAAATAATCATGTGTGAACAAAGATGATGGGATGGAAGATATTCAACTGCATAAAGCCATGTCAAACTCTTTGTCTTATTCAAGAGGATACAATACCAAGTAACTTTAGATTTTGAGAGAAGAATTGGTATTTAATTATACACGTTAAAAATTTTAAAGGTAAGCACATGCCTATTATCACTATTATTACAAAACATTATATTGAAGATTATAGATAATATAATACAAGAAAATGAAATAACTAATATATTTATTGAAAAATAAAAACTAAGCTACTTGTCAATGGGATGTGATTGTATACCTAGGAAGTCAAAGGCAAAAAAAAAAAACAACTTCTAAAATAAATAGAAGAATTTGGCGATGTGATTGAATAAGATGAATATACAGAATACAAGACCTTTTTCTTCTATATTAACAAAAAGTACTAGGAATAGAGGTAAAGGGAAATACTCTATTCACAAAGAAAAGAAAACCCATAAGATAATTAGAGATGAAAATAAGCAAGGAGTAATAAAACTTAAATGAAGAAAAATATAAAATGTTACAGAAGGCAATAAAATGTGATGTAAAAGAGAAGACGTAAAGTTCTTAGATAGGAAGATGATGTCATAAAAATGTCATTTCTCTCAAAATTAATATATATCATATAATGCAAATTCAGAGAATCCTTCAGGAATGATCCTCAGTCAGGACTTGTTAATAGATGCTGCAGGGAAGTTGAATTTTACTTCACCCAACTTCACAGAAATCACTTGATAATGTATCAAGGAGGTTTTGCCTCAGTTACTTGCACCTTGTGGGTAGGGAGGGAGCCAGAATCCCCAGAATCAAAAGGAAAAGGCCAACTGGGTAATAAAATCCTCCTGAGAATGGCAAATCAGGCTTCTCATAAATGACAGATTTCTCACTTCCTGTAGGCACTATTATTCACAGCCAACATCCTTGTGGGAAACTTTGAAAGATACGAGAAGCCACATTTCTGCCTAAAACCACGTTGTGTTCTCTCTTGCTTTTTATAATGATTTCTTTCAGTTTCTACATTTTGACCTTTAAAGAGGCTATATTCTTTAACAGTATCTGCTGGAGTCTGTCACTTACAACCTTGTCCCATTATGACAACCATGAAAATCCCGAGAGATTAAAAAAAAAAAATGTATATAATAATCACGAGGTTCATATGGATGAATAAAGCAAAAAAAAAAAAACTGCTAAGAAAAACTATGGAAAAATATGGATGGGACTTACATTATCATATGTTAGAACATTCTATAAAGTTATTATATCAAATCAACTTGGTATTAACATATGAATAAGAAATAGATGAATGGAATAGAATAGGAAATCCAAAAGCTGATCTAGTAAAAATAAATTTTAAACTTATCATGAAGGTGATATTTGGTATTTCAATTCAATAGGACAAAGATGAATTCTTTAATTGGTTGGCAGAAACTATCTAATCAACTGGAAGAAAATAAAATTGGGTCCTTAGCTCATATCATATGCTAAAATCAAATTCCAGACCTATTAAAGACAGATAAAAAAATGAAAACCCTAAGAAAACAGAAATGAAAGACAGACCTTAGAAAAATTTAGAACCCTGATATGTCAATGAGATACCTAAGTAAAATCAAGATGTCTGACAGATTTTGAAAAAAGATTCCAAAGCGGATTGATTATAGATAAAGCATTAATATCCATTCTACTCCAAGAGTTTCCATAGTTGACCAAACAAAATGTAAATGAAATAAAAATAACAAACTAAAAGAAAAATGATCAAAGGATATGCATGGGCAATTCAAGGAAGAGCAATCATACATGGCCAATGAACATAACAAAAGATGCTCAAACTGAACAGTGGTCAAGGAAATGCAAAGTAAAGCAATCAGGAAATATCTTTTCACAGCCATTAGACTGGAATACATTTTAAAAGATAAACAACTACTGGAAACCACTGGAGGGGAAAGGTACTCTCATGTATGGCCACAAGAGGCAGTATAATAATAAACAGGGTAGAATGGCAGGCTCTGACCACGCGAGTGATCTTAACAGCGCTTCACTTCAAATTACTAATCTGTGAAATAAGGATAATAATATATCACATGACAGTCATGAGTACTAAGGGAGATAAAAATCTAGAGCCACAAAACAATGCTTGGCATAGTGCAATCAGTCAGTAAAAGTTGACTATTATAATTACTGATGGTAGAAATGTAAATTGTTTCAACTTTGTAAAGCAGCTTGGCAACATCTATTAAGATTTAAAATACACATACCCTTTGACCCAGAAAACACACTCCAGGGAATTTATCTCACAGAAATAGGAAACTTCTTAGCACAGCTGCCAAAACTGGAAACGGAAGTGAATGTTCATCAATAGGAAAATGGTGATATAAGTCACAGTAGATCCACACCACTTGGAAAATTATCCAAGCTTTTAAAGAAAATGATTTAGAACCATACCAGTTCCCTTGGGGGAACTTCTGTTAGGCATTGATAAGAAGAATATATAGAGATAAAAGGATATCTTACCTACCTGAAGTGGGCTTTATTTTTATCCATAGGCTTAATCACCATCTGAAATTGTAGTATATATTTAATAGCGGTCTCATCCTACTGGAATATAAACTTCATATGGGCAGGGACTTTGTTTTACCTACTGTTGTATCCCCAGAACCTGATATATAGCACGTATTCCAAAAAGAGTGCTAACTAAAGGAATATCATGCCATTTTTATGAAATAATGACCCTAAAACACTCTTTATGTCTTTGTATGCATATACCAATAGCCATTTTCATATGTAAAATTATACACATGTATATGCACATATATACATGGGTGTGTATATATATATATATAAATAATATGTGTCAGTACATATATGTATAAACACACACAAATATTAATGACACAGGGGAAGAAGTTCTATCTATAGACCTGCATGCTCCAAGATAAAGTGTTAGGTGTGTTGAGAACATGGTTTCTGAGGCAGTCTCCCTGGTTTCAATTTGCAGCTCTCCACTTACTAGCTGTGTTACTACCAAGTTACTTAACCTTTTTGTGCCTCAGTTTTCTTGTCTATTAGGCAGAGATAATAGTACATATTTCACAAGCCTGTTGTGAGGATTAAATGTGACAGAAGAGGGCCTGGAACAAAGTTAGTGCTATAGAAGTTTTTGCTATTATGTTTTAAGTAATAAAAGAATTGCAAAGTAATGTGAATAATATTTTTGGATACTTTAGAGCAGGTCTTCTCAACTATGTCACTATTGACATTTTAGACCAGAAAATTCTTTCCTGTGGGTGCTGTCCTGTACACTGTGGGACATTTAGTACACTGTGGGACATTTAGCAGAATCCCTGGCCTCTACCCACTAGATACCAGCAGCACCCCCATGCCCAACTGTGACAACCAAAAATGTCTCTAGACATTGTCAGATGTCCCCAAGGGGGCAAAACCATCCTCAGTTGAGATGGACATGAGCACAGGAGGGTGTGTTTAGTTTTTTTCCTTTATACAATTTTTTTAAGTTACCCTTGCTGAAAGTATGTATCTTTATAATTTTAAAAACAAATAAAGAAGTTTTCAAAAAAGAAATATTAAGGATATGCAAAGAAGAAGACTATAATCAATGGTTTCTAAACCAGCAGAATGAAAGGGAATACAGAAAATTCAGTCGATACAAAAAATGACTGGAGAGAAATAAATAATAAAAGGAAAAGGATGATGAGCAAAAAACATAAGATGGAAGAAATACATTCAAATACATGTGATCATAATAAATATAATTGGGTTCAACTCACCTATAAAAGAAAGATACTATCAAATTGGATTAAAAAAACAAAGTCCAGCTACATGCTGCTTACAAGAAACATCCTAAAAAATAAAACAACAAGAAAAGTTGAATATAAAGGGATAAAGACATAATAGTTAACTATTCATCAAAAGAAAGGCAATGAAACAATATTATTATAATTCAAAACTGGATTTAAGGCAAAATTCATAAAGAAGACATAATGATGAAGAAATTCAATGTATCTGATAATATACAACTCAGCAAAACTATTAGAGTTACAGGAATAAAAAACCTGACAAAACCACAGCTACAGTGGGATTTTGATACCATCTGTTTCAGAAACTGATACATCAAGCCAAACAAAAATTCGTAAGCATGCACACACATATACATATGGACAGAGAGAGAATGCAAATGAAATAACAAACAGGACAAAATGTAAATAACTGGTATATTTGGGTAACAAATATGAAAATATTCTTTGTACTATTCTTGCAACTTTTCGGTTTGAAACTGTATCAAAATAAAGTTACCAAAAAAAAAAAAAATACACCTAACAAGTAGGTTGAAATAAGCAAGTTCATTATTCAGTATGAGAAGTTAGAAAAAGAACATCAGAGAGAATGTAAGCAAAGCAGAAAAAAAATAATAATATAAGAGCAAAATTAGCGAAGCAGAAAGCAAAGAAACAATAGAGAGGTCAATAAAACCAAAACATGATTCTTTGAAGAAACTAAAATATAAATTTAAAAAGTAAACACAAACCTCTAGCAAGACTGTTCAAGGGGAAATCAAAGAAAAGTACGAATGAAAAATATTAAGAATGACTAATGAAAGACACAATAGAGATTTGGGAACATAAGAAAATAAGTTGAACAATTTTATAACAATAAACTGAAAGATCTACATCAAACAGAAATTTTTAAGAAAGATGTTATTTACCAAAATATATTTCAGAAGACATAGTGTACCCAAATAAGCCAAGAACTATTTAATACATTAAAATAGTATTCAAAATTCTCCCCTCAAAAAAAGGCAACAGGGCTTCCCTGGTGGTGCAGTGGTTGAGAGTCCGCCTGCTGATGCAGGGGACATGGGTTTGTGCCCCGGTCCAGGAAGATCCCATATGCTGCAGAGAGGCTGGGCCCGTGAGCCATGGCTGCTGAGCCTGCGCGTCCAGAGCCTGTGCTCCGCAACTGGAGAGGCCACAACAGTGAGAGGCCCGTGTATCAAAAAAAAAAAAAAAAAAAAAAGGAAAAAAACAGAAAATAAAAAAAAAAAAAAAAAAAAAAAAAGGCAACAAATCTGAAAGTTATAACAACCATTACCAAACCTTCAAGAACAAATAATACCCAAATATTTCAAAGAATAGAAGAGGGAAAGCTACTCAACTAATTTTATTTGTTGGCTACTAATGTGAAGACAAAACACTAAATAATATATTAGTAAATCAGATTAGCAGCACATTTTAAAAGAATTATATACCAGAGTGAACTGGTTTATCCCAGAATATGTGGGTGATTCACAACAAAAAAAATTGATCAATGTAATTTACCACATTGATAAGGAAAAAAAACTCAACATAATCATCTTACTAGATGGAGGAAAAAAAATTACAGCAAAATTTAATACCTATTCTTGATATAAATTCCTAGAAAACTAGGAATAGAAAAATATTGTTAACCTAAGGAAGGCTACTATCAAAAATCTACAGCAAATATAATATTTAATGACAAAACTTTAGAATAATTTGCATTAAAAGTCAGAAATATGATGAAAATGCCTGCTATCACTCATATTATTCAACATTGTTGTGGCGATTTCGGCCAATGCACTAACACAAACAACAATAATGAGAAGGTGGAAGAGCAAGAGAAAAGCAAATTTGAAAAAAAACAAAAACAAAAAAAAACAACTCACAAAATTGTCATTTGCAGAAGATGTGACTGCACAGAAAACAAGCCAGGAAATCTATAAACTATGGGAACTATTAGAGTCTATTTGCTGGATGGAAGGGCATTATAAAACAACCAGGAATAAACAATTAGAAAAATGTTAATTTAAAAAAATTACCATTTACAATGGCAGTAAAAATTATGAAGAGCCTAAGAACAAACCTAAGAAAAGACATATAAAATATGTATGGTAAGCATTATAGAATGTTCCTTAAAGACATAAAAGAAGACCTAAATAAAGTTGGATAGACCATGGAGATGAATGGGAAGAGTGAAATTTTAAAGACGTCAACTGTCTCTAATTTTAAATTCAGCACAATATCTATCAAAATCACCACTTAACAGAACAGGACAAAGTGATCCTGAAATTTTTACAAAAGAATAAATGGCCAAGAATAGACACAGTTGAAAGCAAAGAAAGAGGTGGAGAGGGTTGTCCTACTTATTATAAAGCTATTATAATTAAGACAGTTTAAATTAATGCAAAGAGAGACAAACAGACCAAAGGAACTGAACTGAGATCCCCAGACTAGTCCCACATATACAAAAGAATCTGGTGTATGAGAGAAATGTCATTACAAGGATGAATGCTTCAATATCTTATGTTACAATGATAGGTAACCCATTGGGTGGGGAGGGGAAGGAAGAAATCTCTACCTCTACTTACTTACAATTAAATTCCAGATGGAATAAAGAGCTAAACAAAAATATAAAATAAAACTTTTAAAGGAAAATGTAAGAAAATAACATTTTTAAAAGTACAATCTTAATGAAATCATTAATAAATTTGAGTGTATTAAAATTTAGAAAGTCTGAATTACTAAAGAGATCAAAAGCAAAGTGAAGACAAGCTACAGACTGAGAGAAGATTTGTGTAACATACTTAATCAAAAATAGATTAGAATTCAAAATATATAGACTTTTATAAACCTTTCTAAAAGTTCCACAACCCAACAGAAAACATGGGCAAAGGATATGAACAAATAATTCACAAAAGAAAGCCCAATATCCAATAAACATATGCAAAGTAGCTGAACCTCACTAGTCACAGGGAAATTCAACTTTAAACCTCACTGAAGTATCATGTCACATCTATCAGATTGGTAACAATGAATAATACCCTACGGTGGCAAGAAACACTGAAACCCTCAGACACTACAAGAAGGAGATAAATTTGTACTACTTAAAATAAAAAGTTGACAAGGAGGAGAGAAGGCAAGATGGCAGTGTGTGAAGATGTGGAGTTAGCATCTCCCCACAACTAGGGCACCTGTCAGCCACTGGTGGGGGACTTTAACCCCCAAGGAGATGGGAGGAAACGCAGAGTGAACCAGTAGGATGTAGGGGGACCGAGGCAGGAGGAGAAGTGGAGGCCAGACAAGACCGGCACCCTTGAGGCTGGGAAAATCAGGAGAGGCAGGTGGGAGAGACTCTCTGGGAAGAGTGGGAGAGGAGCAGAGGGCGATCGCCTGGTCCACAGGGCCGGGGAGCCTGCTGAGCTCCCAAGCTGGTCCCCACGCACACACACACAAAGCTCCATCCAGGCCATGAGGGTCCTGGGGGCATAGGAGGGACGCTGGGGAGACCAGGAGTGGCAGGTGGGAGAGGCCATCCAGGAGGAGCGGGAGAGGAGCAGAGGGCAATTGTCCTGCCCACTTGGGCACAGGGAGCCTCTGAACTCCCAGGCTGGTCCCCCGCCCTCCAAACCCCACTACAGGCCACGTGGGTCCTTGAGGGTATAGGAGGGAGGCCAGGGAGATCAGGAGAGGCAGGCGGAAGGAGTCCTCCGGGAGGAGCAGGAGAGGAACAGAGGGTGACTGCCCCGCCCACTCGCCTGCTGAGCTCCCAGGCCGATACCCTGCTCTCCAAGCCCACTACAGGCTGCGTGGGTCCTTGGGGGCATAGGAAGGAGGCCAGGGAGATCAGGAGAGGCAGGCAGTAGAGGTCCTCCCAGACCCCAGATCAGAGGAGCAGGAGAGGAAAGGAGGGCATCTGTTCTGCCCACTCGAGCCCAGGAAGCCTGCTAGGCTCCCAGGTGAGGTCCCCTGCTCTCTGAGCCCAGGAGTGGGAGGTACGCCTGAGCCCCTTCTGTTCCTTGAGCCTAAGCCCCACCCCCACAGTCCCCAGAGCCTTTTCCAGCCCTGTGGGATCTGAGCATTGGCCCCGCCCACCACCCAAACCTCATCCTTGCTTAGGCCCCACTCTCCACAGCCAAGGCCTTCCCCCCTCCTTCTTTTTTTCTTTTTTTTTCTTTTCTCTCCTCTTTTTTACTACTGTAGTACTGATGTACCTTCCAGTTGTTGATTCATCTATATTTTTGTTTTTACATTCTTTCTAACATATCTGTTAGTTTCCTAATCTAATTTTATTTTTTACTTTGTTATTGTTCTCTCTTTTTTTTTTTGCCACCACACGTGGCTTGTGGGATCTTGATTTGTGAGCACGGGGTTGGGCAGAAGATCCTGCAGTAGGAGCTCCGAGTCTGGACCACTGGACTAACAAAGAACCTCAGACCTCAGGGAATATTCATCAGAGTGAGGGCTCACAGAGTTCCTCATCTCAGCACCAAGACCGAGCTCTACCCAATACCCTAAAAACTCCAGTCTTCGAAGCCTCAGGCCAAACAACCAGTAAAACTGGAACACAATCCCACTCATTAAAAAAAGAAGCATGAGATGGCAAAAAAATATGTCACAGATGAAGGAGCAAGGTAAAAACCTACAAGACCAAATAAATGAAGAAAAATCAGGCAATCTACCTGAAAAAGAATTCAGAGTAATGATAGTAAAGATGATGATCCAGAATCTCAGAAATAGAATGGAAGCACGGATTGAGAAAATACAAGAACTGTTTAACAAAGATCTAGAACAACTAAAGAACAAACAAACAGAGATCAATAACACAATAACTGAAATGAAAAATACGCTAGAAGGAATCAATAACAGAATAACAGAGGCAGAAGAACAAATAAGTGAGCTGGAAGACAAAATGGTGAAAATAACTGCCAAGGAGCAGAATAAAGAAAAAAGAATGAAAAGAATTGAAGACCATCTCAGAGACTTCTGGGACAATACTAAACACACCAACACTCAAATTATAGGGGCCCCGGAAGACAAAGAGAAAAAGAAAGGGTCTGAGAAAGTATTCGAGGAGACTACAGTGGAAAAATTCCCTAACATGGGAAATGAATTAGTCACCCAAGTCCAGGAAGCACAGAGAGTCCCATATAGGATAAACCCTAGGAAAAACACACCAAGACACATATTAATCAAACTAACAAAAATTAAATTCAAAGAAAAAATATTAAAAGTAGCAAGGGAAAAACAAATAACATACAAAGGAATCCCCATAAGGTTATCAGCTGAGTTTTCAGTGGAAACTCTGCAGGCCAGAAGGGAGTGGCAGAATATAATTAAAATGATGAAAGAGAAAAACCTACAACAAAGATTACTCTACCCAGCAAGGATCTCATTCAGATTCGATGGAGAAGTCAAAAGCTTTTCAGACAAACAAAAGTTAAGAGAATTCAGCACCACCAAACCAGCTTTACAACAAATGCTAAATGAACTTCCCTAAGTGGGAAACACAAGAGAAGAAAAGGACCCAGAAAAACAAACCCAAAACAATTAAGAAAATGGTAATAAGTAAATACATATTGACAAGAACCTTAAACGTAAATGGATTAAATGCCCCAACCAAAAGACAGACTGGCTGAATGGATGCAAAAACAAGACCCATATATATGCTGTCTACGAGAGACCCACTTCAGACCTAGGGACACATACAGACTGAAAGTGAAGGGATGGAAAAAGATATACCATGCAAATGGAATTCAAAAGAAAGTTTGAGTAGCAATACTCATATCAGATAAAATAGACCTTAAAATAAAGACTGTTACAAGAGATAAGGAGGCACACTACCTAATGATCAAAGGATCAATCCAAGGTGAAGATATAACAATTATAAATGTTTATGCACCCAACATAGAAGCACCTCAATATAAAGGCAAATGCTAACAACCATGAAAAGGAGAAATTGACAGTAACACGACAGTACGGGACTTCAACACCCCACTTACACCAGTGGACAGATCACCCAAACAGAAAATAAATAAGGAAACACAAGCTTTAAATGACACAATAGACCAGATGGAGCTAATTGATATTTATAGAACATTCCACTCAAAAGTGGCAGAATACACTTTCTTCTCAAGTGCACATGGAATATTCTCCAGGATAGATCACATCTTGGATCACAAATCAAGCCACGGAAAATTTAAGAAAATTGAAATCGTATCAAGCATCTTTTCTGACTACAATGTTATGACGCTGGAAATCAATTATAGCAAAAAAACTGTAAAAAACACAAATACATGGAGGCTAAACATTGTGCTACTAAATATCCAAGAGATCACTGAAGAAGAAATAAAAAAATACATAGAAACAAATGACAATGAAAACACAATGACCCAAAACCTACGGAACGCAGCAAAAGCAGTTCTAAGAGGGAAGTTTATAGCAATTCAATCTCACCTCAAGAAACAAGAAAAATCTTAAATAAACAATCTAACCCTACACTTAAAACAACTAGAGAAAGAAGAACAAAGAAAACCTAAAGTCAGTAGAAGGAAAGAAATCATAAAGATCAGAACAGAAATAAATGAAATAGAAACAAAGAAAACAATAGCAAAGATCAATAAAACTAAAAGCTGGTTCTTTGAGAAGATAAACAAAATTGATAAACCCTTAGCCAGACTCATCAAGAAAAAAAGGGAGAGGAAGCAAATAAATAAAATTAGAAATGAAAAAGGAGAAATCACAAATGACAATGCAGAAATACAAAGGATCATAAGAGACTACAACAAACAACTATATGCCAATAAAATGGACAACCACGAAGAAATGGACAAATTCTTGGAAAGGTACAATTTTCGAAGACTGAACCAGGAAGAATTAGAAAATATAAACAGACCTATCACGAGTAATGAAATTGAAACCATAACTAAAAATCTTCCAACAGGGCTTCCCTGGTGGAGCAGTGGCTAAGAATCTGCCTGCCAATGCAGGGGACACGGGTTCGAACCCTGGTCCAGGAAGATCCCACATGCCGCAGAGCAACGAAGCCCGTGTGCCACAACTACTGAGCCTGTGCTCTAGAGTCTGCGAGCCACAACTACTAAGGCTGCATGCTGCAACTACTGAAGCCTGCATGCCTAGAGCCTGTACTCTGCAACAAGAGAAGCCACCGAAACGAGAAGCCTGTGCACTGCAACGAAAAGTAGCCCCCACTCACCTCAACTAGAGAAAGCCTGCGCACAGTAACGAAGACCCAACGCAGCCAAAAAATAAATAAATTAATTTAAAAAAAATCTTCCAACAAAGAAAAGTCCAGGACCAGATGTCTTCACAGGCAAATTCTATCAAACATTTAGAGAAGAGCTAATAACACCCATCCTTCTCATACTCTTCCAAAAAATTACAGAGGGAGAAACACTTCAAAATTCATTCTACGAAGCCACCATCACCCTAATACCCAAACCAGAAAAAGATATCACAAAAAAAGAAAATTATAGACCAATATCACTGATGAATATAGATGCAAAAATCCTGAACAAAATACTAGCAAACAGAATCCAACAGCACATTAAAAGGATCATACACCATGATCAAGTGGGATTTATCCCAAGGATGCAAGGATTCTTCAATATATGCAAATCATGCAATGTGATACACCACATTAACAAATTAAGGAATAAAAACCGTATGATCATCTCAATAGATGCAGAAAAAGCTTTAGACAAAATTCAACACCCATTTATGATAAAAACCCTGCAGAAAATGGGCATAGAGGGAAACTGCCTCAACATAATAAAGGCCATATATGACAAACCCACAGCAAACATCATACTCAATGGTGAAAAACTGAAAGCATTCCCACTAGGATCAGGAACAAGACAAAGATGTCCACTCTCTCTATTCTTATTCAACATAGTTTTGGAAGTCCTAGCCACAGCAATCAGAGAAGAAAAAGAAATAAAAGGAATACAAATTGGAAAAGAAGAAGTAAAACTGTCACTATTTGCCGATGACATGATACTATACATAGAAAATCCTAAAGATGCCACCAGAAAACTACTAGAACTAATCAATGAATTTGGAAAGGTTGCAGGGTACAAAATTAATGCACAGAAATCTCTGGCATTCTTATACACCAACAATAAAAAATCAGACAGAGAAAGTAAGGAAACACTGCTATTTACCATTGCGCAAAAAGAATAAAATACTTAGGAATAAACCTGCCTAAGGAGACGAAAGACCTGTACTCAGAAAACTATAAAACACTGATGAAGGAAATCAAAGATGACATAAACAGAGGGAGAAATATACCATGTTCTTGGATTCGAAGAATCACTATTCTTGGATTGGAAGAATCACTATTGTGAAAATGACTATAGTATCCAAAGCAATCTACAGATTCAATGCAACCCCTATCAAACTACCAATGGTATTCTTCACAGAATTAGAACAAAAAATCTTACAATTCGTATGGAAACACAAAAGACCCTGAAGAGCCAAAGCAATCCTGAAAAAGAGAAATGGAGTTGGAGGAATCAGGCTCCCTGACTTCAAACTATACCACGAAGTTACAGTAATCAACACAGTATGGTACTGGCACAAAAACAGAAATTTACATGAATAGTACAGGATAGAATGCCCAGAGATAAACCCACGCACATATGGGCACCTAATTTATGACAAAGGAGGCAAGAACATACAATGGAGAAAAGACAGCCTCTCAGTAAGTGGTGCTGGGAAAACTGGACAGCTACATGTAAAAGAATGAAATTAGAACACTCCTAACACTATACACAAAAATAAACTCCAATTGGATTAAAGACTTAAATGGAAGGCCAGACACTATAAAACTTTAGAGGAAAACATAGGAAAAACACTGACATAAACCACAGCAAGATATTTTTTGACTCATCTCCTAGAGTAAAAGAAATAAAAACAAACAAATGGGACTTAATTAAACTTAAAAGCTAAAAGCTTTTGCACAGCAAAGGAAACCAACAAGAAGACAAAAGGCAACCCTCAGAATGGGAGAACACATTTGCAAATGAATCAACAGACAAAGGATTAATCTCCAAAATATACAAACAGCTCATGGAGCTCAATATCAAAAAAACAAACAATCCAGTTAAAAAATGGGCGGTAGACCTAAATAGACATTTCACCAAGGAAGACATACAGATGGCCAAGAGGCACATAGAAAGGTACTCAACATCACTAATTATTTAAAGAGTGTGGTGAAAAGGGAACCCTCCTACACAGCTGGTGAGAATGTAAACTGATACAACCACTATGGAAAACAGTATGCAGGTTCCTTAAAAAACTAAAAATAGAACTACCATATGACCCAGCAATCCCACTACCAGGCATATACCCTGTGAAAACCGTAATTCAAAAAGAGACATGCACCACAATGTTCATTGCAGCACTATTTACAATAGCCAGGACATGGAACCAACCTAAATGTCCATCGATAGATGAATGGATAAAGAAGATGTGGCACATATATACAATGGAATATTACTCAGCCATAAAAAGAAACAAAATTGAGTTATGTGTAGTGAGGTGGATGGACCCAGAGTCTGTCATACAGAGCGAAGTAAGTCAGAAAGAGGTAAACAAATACTGTATGCTAACACATATATATGGGCTCTAAAAAAAAAATGGTACTGATGAACCTAGTTGCAGGGCAGGAATAAAGAGGCAGACATAGAGTATGGACTGAATGACACGGGGTGGGACGGCGAAGCTGGGGTGAAGGGAGAGTAGCATTGACATATATACACTACCAAATGTAAAATAGTTGGCTGGTGGGAAGCAGCAGCATAGCACAGGGAGATTGGCTCTGTGCTTTGCAATGACCTAGAGGGGTGGGATAGGGAGGATCGGAAGGAGGCTCAACAGGGAGGGGATATGGGGACATGTGTATGCATATGGCTGATTCGCTTTGTTGTGTAACAGAAACTAACTTGGTATTGTGAAGCACTTATACTCCAATAAATATCTATTTAAAAAAAAAAGAAAAGGTTGAAAATATCTAGTAAAGCTGAAGATGAGCAAACCCCATGATCCAGCTTTTCTATTTCTAGGTATGTTCCCTAGAGTAGCATTTTTCAATTTGATGGTCTCAATCCTTCGGGGGCTACAAAATCAACAATCTTTAAAGTAGAATAAAAAATATCAGAAAATACACATACACATAAGGTATACACATACACATCAGTTACTTACTGAAACTGTGTTAAGGTATGTATGTATGTACATATGTACTGAACCGTTATAGAAAATGTAATTGGCAATATGGAGTTTTAAAGAAGCTGCCCTAGAGAAATGTTCCTACAAGTACACATGGATGTTCACTTTTGAACAGTTTATAATAGCAAACAACTTGGACAAGAAATCTGAATTGTGTTCACTAAAAGAATGGATAAATGGATATTCACACTACAGAAAAATGTGAGCTATCAAAATGAATGAACAAGACTCAACGTATCAGCATGGATAAAGTTTTAAAAAATGATACCAGGGGTAAAGGAAAAAAGTTGAAGAAGGATACATATGGTTTACTGCTGTTTCTATAAAGTGAAAAAAACTCATAAAAACTATGTATTATTTATGCAGACTGATGCCATGTAATAGTAGAAATGATACATATAAGGTTCTCATACTTAATGAGAGGGAAGAGTAAAAAGGGAGCTCTAACTATGTTTAGAACATTTTGTTTTCTAAAATCTCTAAGACCAACCTGTGGCAATGATTTATCTCCATTAGCATGCATCTTTAATTTCATCAATGCTACCTTTGCAGCTGTTTCACTATTTTTTGCACCTTTCCGTCGTTTACTTGCTGTCTCTCCTCTCTTGGAATCTAAGAAATAAGTGTAAGCATATAAGCAAATAAGAACTTTTACATTTTCCAGAGTTTTATTTTTATTATTATTAACTATGGCCCTGAAATGTACATGAATTACATATTATAGAGATATATAGAGACCACATTCATTTTATAGGTATGATCAATGGAAAAATACCACTGAGTTGACCTAAGTGATTTCCACATCAAAAACAAGTTATGTGCCTCTTTCCAGCTTAAATCTATTTAATCCAGAGCAATCACTAACACTTCTACAGAGAATTTTAAGATTTGGTTATAGAAGATTTTAATTTGATTAATTTAATTTAATTTAAAGTAACACCCTTAATATAAAATGAAAATTCAGCTGAACTAACATGGTAGCAGACAGACTGGTCTAAATCACAGATACATTCTTTCCTCATATGTCAGAATATCAGCAGCATTCATAGGACAGCTGACTGGGCTTAAACTTTAGTCTTTAAAGAATGTAAACCACTACTTCAGCCTCATGAATACAATTTTTAGCCAAGATGGTTAACCAGCTGATATAAATGGTCCAGCAAGAGAACATCTGGTAGGATATTTCCATAGAATTTCCAAATTTTCATTGGAAAGCCTTGTGAGAAATACTGTCACAAGAATGTCATCAAAATCTATAGCAAGTTATAACCATCAGGGTTGCTAACAACACCTTCCATAACTGGCAAGCTGACACGAGAAGCAGGGCTATGGAACTCATATAGAGTATAGAGCAGTAGGGAAACAACAAAACAAGCTTTCTAGATACTTGCCAATAATGTCTTTAACAAGTTTCTGAGTGGCAGCCATACGAGACTTAGGGATTTCCAGTTCTTCACATTCATGATCTGACTGATGACGATGTCTATGAGCAACAGAAGAGTGACACTAGTTCATGTATTTGCATATGACTTAAACAGATATACAGAGTTTGAATGGTCTCAGTGATCACCTCAGGCAAAAATTCTTCTCACAATAAGGACACATAACCGGCACAAGCTCTCTTTCAGCACAGTCCTTGAATGAGCATGGGTAAGATGTATGTGTATCTGACTTCAGTCTCTCAATTACAGTAACCTGAAAATGTAAAATGGGGTACATGATATTATATTTCACATTTAAAGCAAATCAACAAATCTATTCTGGATATCCACATCATTTTTGCTTAAACTTATAAGAGAAACTCACACATTCTCACATAGATTATAAAAATTGTTCACGTGAGAAATGATTACTGTGCTGACTGCTCTACATTTCCAAAGTTTTCCTACTGTGGTGTATTTATCTTCTAAGTCAAGTTAAAATGACTACTCAGTTACTCTCCATAATTTTAGTTTTCTACTTTGTAACATACTACACAAAGATGCCTCCATAATAATATGCTTAGGCAATCAGCTCATCACTCCTCAAATGGCAAGTCATATCTACTTTCTATACTGGTTTTAGAGGCTTAAATACATGTAAAAGAACACTTAAAATTATATGTTTTTCCATGATACAGAGTTGGTTAAAGACAGTTTTCACAACGATATACTATTCTTTTTTAAAAAAAATAAATTTATTTATTTATTTTTGTCTGCGTTGGGTCTTCATTTCTGTGCACGGGCTTCCTCTAGCTGCGGCAAGCGGGGGCTACTCTTTGTTGCAGTGCACAGGTTTCTCATTGCAGTGGCTTCTCTTGTGGCGGAGCATGGGGTCTAGGCGCGTGGGCTTCAGTAGTTGTGGCATGCAGGCTCAATAGTTGTGGCTCGTGGGCTCTAGAGCACAGGTCCAGTAGTTGTGGTGCACAGGCTTAGTTGCTCCACAGCATGTGGGAATCTTCCTGGACCAGGGCTTGAACCCATGTCCCCTGCATTGGCAGGTGGATTCTTAACCACTGTGCCACCAAGGAAGTCCCACACAACGATATACTTTATTTTGTATTTAATACTGTATTACTAGCAAATATTACATCAGAGGAAAAAGAGCTTTTGAGATAAAAAAAAATCCAGATCACTCAGGCTATTTTGAGTATTAAGTAACTAGGTTTCTAGAACTGAATGAACTCAGTAGACCCTTGCACAACTCAGGGGCTGAGGTACAAACCCTCCACGCAGTTGAAAATCCAAGTATAACTTTACAGTCAGCTCTCCGTATCTGCAGTTCTGCACCTGCAGATCCAATGCATTGTATAGTACATACCTAGTGAAAAAAATCCACATATAAGGGGACCCACACAGTTCAAACCTATGTTGTTCAAGGGTCAACTGTAATTGCTTGAAATCTATAACCAAAGGGCATTCCTCTATATAAACGATAGTTACATCTTGTTGGAATTAACTTCTTAACTATTTTTTCAAATTTATTCCAATGGTCTAAAGGTAGAAGATTTTTATTTCACCTTTAAATTAATAAGATCTAATTGAGAGACATTCTATGAGACATTCATAGATCAACTCATATAAGAAAAAGGAAAACACAGGGAAGATTTACAAGCTGTATAACAAACATGAATATGTTTACTATATGACTCTATATGAGTATTTTCTTCCAAGTAATCCTGAATAATACCAATATGTTACTTAATTTTTATTTCCTCAAATAAATCACCAAAACTTCAAAGGGCCAGATTTTGACTGAAGCTCATTTAACCTTAATTTTCTATAATCAAGAGACTCAGTAAAGTGTTTGGTAAATGGTGGGCAGGAATAAATATCAACTGCAAAATGTGAGGTAAATGCTTCTTTCCAAATGGAGTAAATTCAGTTCAACTTTCTGCTGATCTCTGATCCAAGGGAGGTGGAACAACTTCTCTGATTACAAATTTGAGAAAATTACATTAGGCTCAGCTTTCTTTTTGTTTCCTTGGAAGCCTAACCTGGTGCAGCATTGCTGTGACTGGTGGGCAAATCCACCTAATTCTGGATTTCCTTTGCAGACTCTACACTAAGCTATATCATTTTTGGCTCTACACTAAGCTATATCATTCAACTTATTCTTTATCAGTAATAAAGATGATATTTCGGCTTCTATTTAACAGCCCTTTTTAATCTCTTGATTTGGTCCAAATTAGGGTAGGGAGATTTTGCTGGACTACAGGTTTGCTCCTGGTGACCTAAGGCTGATGGAGTCAGAACAATGTATTACCACAGAGTCCTAACACCAGGCACCAGTGAAAATGAACGAAACAGTGAAGCAAACTGGAAGGATTATATGATGAGGATATTAATTCCATTATGTATTTATAAATATAGAGCCTAAAGCTATAAGCAGGCTACGTAAACACAAATGAAGTACAAAGGAATAAGAATTATAAGAACAAAAATTTATAAATACCAAGTAGACTATTTTATGTTAAAACATACTGAGAAAAATAATATAAATAAAGTAAGATCCTCTTACATAATCAGTTTAGTCTGTCAAATTTTAATCTGTGGTACACTGGGATTAAATTGAATCAAGTTCTGAATGAAAGTACATAAATACAAACATGTTTTACCGGGAGATATTAACATACCTCAGGACAGCTATGTGAGTCCCTGCTCCTGTGTTCAAGGCTTAAATAACAACAAAAGAAAGTGTTTATTTAAATGTAATCAAAGAATGTACTTAAAGATAACTGTAGTAATTTGAGATATTTTAATGGTTAGTATCCTTAAGATTAACTACACTCACACTACATTAACAACTCTGCCTATAAGAATAAACTGAAATGACAGATAAATAAAAGACAGAGCATCTATAGTCTCAAAAGTTTTAAAACCCAACTACTATTCAACTTCAATATGAGTACAAAAATTCACCACTCTTAATTACCTTTACTTTGAGTGCTTTAAGGTGTGTGAAAATGCAGACCCTTTTGATTCTTTTATTTCTCAAAAATAATCAGTAATAAAATGTCAAAGGAGTGTTCTAGTTCTGAATGACTTTAAAATATGCATTATTTTTATTTACTTCTAATAAATATTTCTGAATCATCTTCTGAAAAAAATTTATTCTTTCAGTGCTCTGTTTAATAAATTAAATACCTGATACTTGAAAGTTTAATTGAAAAGAAAATGCATTTTCCAAAATTCTTGTTTGTTCCCAGGTTTTACTTTGCATATGATGTGTGTGCAAAGGACGTATAGTACTCAATTTAAGAAATATAAAGGTTGGGCTCTTTTCATTTTATTAATTAAAATAAAGACTAATAATCATAACTGGATTTTTTTTTACCATATTCTTTATATTGTGGATATGTTCTCTCCTTGTGATTAAAAGACATATATATGACTTTTACATAAAAATCACACACATCACCCCATTTCTGGAAAGTTTAAAGGCTAGCCACATATATGTACAAGTAATCAGAGTCTATGACTAGTCTATTTGTTTTTTTTCCCCAAGTGATTACTATAATGAATATCAGATATCAGTGGCTAAAGTAAAAACTATTTTAAATCATTCTACTTTTTAGAAATAAATCTCATATTATAAACACTAAAATTACTCCCAAATAAAGCATAAAAACTTAACTTACCAAAATATTCCTGAACAACCATCACATACAAATGGAAGAAAATCTAAAATTGAGGGGAAATGTTATATGTTCTGGTCAGTAACTGATTTTGATTTAGTTTTCTTAAATAAAAAGAATCTTAAAGTACTGAACTATGGCTATAGGAGAACTTTCCTTTTTGAACAATATCCTAGTGCAGCAAGCAGTGGTTAAACAAAAGCCATCACAACCTCAAGCACTTTGAAAGTAACTGGATTATCAGAAGATAAATGTTACTTGCTGTAGCATGCTAAACCAGAAAGAAAAAAAGAAGTCCTGTGAGTTTTCTGTTTGTTTCCCAGATTTACTAGGTGTTGTTTCTGAGGACTGTATAATGCAAAAATCCTGCATTTGAAGTGACAATCCTAGGTTTCAATTTTGATTCCACTGCTTACTAATCTAGCAATGCTAGGCAAGTTACTTAACAGTAGAGCTTTGGATTATATACATACATATTGTATATATATATATTTGATATATAGTATACAGTGTATGTATGTGTATGTATACAAAACCAAAGCTCTATTATTAGGTAATATGCATAAAAATAGACATAGATATAAGTATATTGTGTTTGTGTGCATATGTATATATGTGTGTATGTATCTATGCTATATGCCACACCTACTACACAGGGTAATTGTAAAAACCAAATGAGATACATGTAAAAGATAAGAATAGTAAGGCAATACCTGTAATTAACAAGAATAACTATAGCAATTAACTTGTTCTGAATACACTCAACTCAGAAAAATCCTGTGGTGACTAGGTAGAGATGTGTTCAAAGAAATTCCAGAAATTCAATGGATGGATTGATTGATACCGCAAACTGTAGTCTTGAATTGTTTCTTTCCTTGCTGTTGAGGAAAAACTAAGTTAGGACTAAGTAACAACTAAGTTAGGAAATGAATTTTTGGAAAGCACATGAAAGTATCCATTCTTAGATGTGACAATTGACCATAAATCACTGAATACAATCACTTCTTCTCTAAACTGTTTTCAGTGTACCTCATATTAAATTACAGTATACAGCCAAGTGAGGCTGGCTATATCTAATCACACCACTTTCACAAAATGAAAACAAAAAGCACTGCACTTTAGAGAAAGTTACTATTGCTCCCAAAATATCTCACCCTACAGAGTATCTTAACCCAAAAGAAAAAGAAGAGGTCCTATTATAACCCAAAGGGACCGCTGGATGTTTCTGCTTGTGGGACAAGAGGGCCCAAATATAGTTCTTCCTTCACCTGAAAAGCGAACTTAATGCATTGTCACTGTTGTCCTGAAAGCATGATACTGTAAGTATCTGTTTCATACCAAGAAAGTAGGTATACATTTGTCAAAAAGAGAAGGAAACTGAAGTATATGATACTTTACAAAACTTTTATGTCTCTTTCAAATCGGAAAAATGTACATGCTCACTATTTTGAGACTTTGGTGACCAACTAAATATTAGACGCAAACCAAGAGAATCCAGGGGTAAGAGTTAAGATCAAGATAATTTCCTAACACTTGACACCATCCTTCTACTCATCCAGAAACTAAATGAAATTTAGGATACTCACTTAACGTATTCTAACTCTTAACTGCTCTCCACTAGTCCAAAAGAGCTAGACCCTGGCCTCAGTTCAGGTATTTACACTTTAAGAGACACCTGAAGTTGGAAAGGAAGATGAACTATGTCATAAATGGTAGATATTATGGACTTGCTAGAGATAATCAGGTATACCAGAATTATATAACTTACAGTCAAAACCCAACTGGCTAAGCTTCCCTATGAAAGATCTGCAAGGAAACATTGGTTCTTGCCTGCTGAATGGCTGAAGATGACAGCCAGTGGTGAAAGATACAAATCAGAGTGCTGAAAATAACAATAACCTAGCAGGGATTGTGTCCTTTTGCCCACCACACACAACAGGTATCATTATCAACTGTAGCACTCCCACTAATTCTGGGCTAAAGCCCAGAGTCCTTCTCAACAGTGATCGGGTGGCTACCTGCTGCCAATGACCGTAGCTGCAATGGGAGATAAAACCTATTTTGTCACCCAACGTAGTATGAGCCAGATGTGGTAGCATCCATTTGGAGTGAAAGCCAGGAACCAAAGACTGAGCATTCTGTGTGGCTCTAGTGCTTCAGGACATACCTGCTGCAGATGTTTCTAAGGCCTGTACCCCACTACCACTGGCTATTAGATTGGGCTATGTGTATCACAAGGTCTCTCAGTTCAGCGGAGAGAGAACATCACCTTACTAATGCTCTAAAAAAGCAGCTAACTATCCTGAAAGCTTTTCTGTGGAAAGGGCTATATTTTATACCCTAATGTGGTCCCAGCACCAAAAGAGGTGCTCAGTAAATGTTTACCGAATCAGTGATAATCAGAATCAAAGAGTGACAGAGCTGAGAGAGCGTAATGACCATCCGGAGGAAATGCTAAGGGCTCCTCTCCTGAGCAGCCCGCGAAAATGAGGTTAAAAACTGATCTCACCCAATTCCTTGCTCTGACAGATAAGCAAACAAAAAGTTTGGGAGAGAAGTGGCTTGCCCGAGGTCGCAGTGGCAGGTTCAGAAGGGAACTCTCCCGCTTCCCAGACCGAAACGTCCTCCCTACCCGTGCTCATCAGAAAGGAGTGGGCGCGAAGCGACTACTTGGCAAGGCGCACTTGAAAATCAAAGTTCACACTGCAAGGTATGTTTTTGGGAATCGCATGGCTTCCTTCCAAGGAGACCATAAGCCTCTTCCAAAGGCTCAAGGGCAACAAAAAACATGGGCATCGAGGGCATCAACACATGTCTAACTCCGCCATCTCCCAGCGCCGCGAGAGGCGGGCACAGCCGCGGCAGGGCGGGACGAGGTCGCTCGCGCGGTGCCTGCTGGGAATGGGGTGGGCCCAGGGGCGGAGTCCGCAGGTGGGGGCGGGGCTCGTACTGAAAGGGATCGGGCTGATCCTAGTGCCCTGAGTTCTGAATGTTTGCTATCTGGGTCGCCTAGTGAGGCGGCAGGAGGAAAAAGGTGGTTTCTCCGTTCGGTTTTCCCGCGGGCGGAAGTCCTGTCGCCCAGTCCTTAGGAAAATATCCAACTGCCTTTATGGAAGATTGCGTGCGTGCGTTACCTCCTCCGTGCTGCAATCGGAGTCCCGGACGGCCTCACAGGGTTTGTTTGTTGTTTTTTTTTTTTTTGAATTAACATAACTCCATAACTCTAGGAAGCACAGTTTGGCACAAGTATTTGCAGGAATCAAGTGAAGTAGACCGACCCTGGTTCAATCCTCACTCGTCCTACACCAGTGTTACTTGATTATATAAATGCTCCTTGCAAAGGAGTCAGGGTTTTTAAAAAGTAGACGTTTCTTTTTCTGCCCTGCCCTTACTTTCTACATTCTAGTAGGAAAAAAAAGTCTCTAGCTCTTGAAGTCCTGAGTGTGCACTGAGCCGCATAGGGTCCCTCAGTTGAGAGCACAGACTGATTTAACACACGTCCTGAAGAAAGCTTGTGGTGATTCCATTGGGATGTAGGGAGGTAGGGAGCTTCATGTGCTTGACAAGCCACTCCAAAGATACTGAGAAAGGAGAGACTCTTCTAGGTGGGGTGCAAATGGATGCCATTCCACTTAGGTGACACTAGACACGACTCAGAGTGGATGAGTGACAATCAAAGCTGTACTGAGAGGAATTGTAAAAATATCCAGTGCCTCCTATATAAATTTAACTATTTCCCAATCAATATTCATTGAGGAAGAGGGAAGGGTGGGGTTGGGAAATAGGTATCCTTACTTCAAGATTTGCTCTTGAATAAATCTATTTAAAATTTTCATCTCAGACTTTGCTTGGGTCTCTGAGGAAAATTTAGATTTTAGAACTGGAAGTAACAGAAGAAATCTAGCTATCCCAGCCTTTTTTTTTTTTTTTGAAGAGAAGACAGGTTCATAGAAGTTAAATAATTTGCCCAAATTAGTGGAAGAGCCAGGACTAAAATCCAAGTATCAAAGACTTCTGGTGTTCTTGAATTTAAGAATCAGTGGCTTATCTAGATTTTGTATGTTTCTTTTAGCTGATTGGATCAACCAATGGCAGGTTTTCTAGAATTTTACTGTTAAAATGTTCTAGATAGGTGGCAAATATTTATTTATGAGTCCAATCTTAATGGAAATGTTTTTTCAGTTCACTAGCTTGGGAGTATAGGAAGCATTAAATGATTCAGATAGCTAAGATCACAGTTGTTAACTCTTCCATCTCTGTTTAGTCTCCTTTGCTGATTTCTCCTCTAGGTGCTACTTAAACATGCCTGTTTCCCTGTAATTTTGTGCTTGGTCCATTTATCAATTTGCATCCTCATTCAAATGAAATTCCCATGGTTCCAATGATCCCATAACCCTATTCTCTGCCCTGAGAACTTGCTCCCAAACTGGAGGTTTCTAGTTCCATATTTCTAATTCTAAACTGGAATGCTTTCTTACCATACCATCCCCTCTCTAACAAGGGAAGTCTGCCACATTAGAAACCTTGGATTCATTTTTCACCTCTCCTTTCTTACTTCTCTCATGGAAGTAGCCATTAAACGCTCTCAATTATGTCTCAGAAATGTCTCTCAAACCTGTACTCTTCAATTTCTTGAGTAATTTCCTCCCAAAAAACTAATTTCCTTGCCCTAAGATCTTCCATTGGGTCTCCATTATTCACAAGATTTTTTAGCTTAGTTGGGACAAACTTAACTGGTAAAGCGCTTCAGTTTCCAGCCTCAGCAATAACTGCTTTCCCTTATCTCCCTACTTCCCAATCATTTCCATAAAATACTTCTGGCTTTTTCAGATGTTCATACTTTGGCACATGCCTTTCCTTTTCCTTTGAATGTTTTCTATACCAGAGTTTTCCAAACTTTCTTGAGAATAACAATCAGGTAAAGTGCTTGTTAATAAATACAGCTACTTACATCTTCCCTGGGTCTGATTTAGAGGGTCTGGGATGGATCCTGGGAAGCTATATTTTTAACAAGTGCCCTCACATTCATTCTTATCATTGGATCAGTTTAGCAAACAGGTTTCACTCTTATTCCACCTTCAGAATGTAATTCTGTTAACCTTTCACCTGGGAAAGCCTTCAGAATGCACAGACAAAATTCCAGGACATCAACCACATGCTAAAGTAGCACCTGCTACATACTTTTCTTACTAGCACTAACCAGGCAAGATTATAATTTACCTGACCAAAAAAATTCTTCAGTGGCTTCTATTAGCTACAAAATAAATTCTGCACTCAAGTCAGTTTAGCAAGTCTTTTGAGCATCTATTATATATCAGATATTATTCTAGGTTTGATACAGAATCGACTAAGACCCAACCTCAAGGAGCTCACATGGTCTAGGAAGGAATGACTCTGCTTGGCATTTAAAGTCTTTCAAATCTTGGCTCAACCCAACTTTCTCTCACTCTTTATCTTTCAAAGGCCTCTTCATAATGGGTGCTCCCCGGAGCCTCCATCGCTTCACAACTGCTGTTCTTTCTATTTGGCATGCTCTTCCCTTTCCCATTCGATCTGGTTAATTTCTGCTTTATTTTTTTAGCTGTGGACTCAAGTATCTTTTCCTCAGGAAATTCTTCTTTGTTCTTCCTGACTAGGACAAATCCTGCTATTATGACATTCACTTTGTATCTCCTTCAAGGCATTTGTTGTCCCAGACGCGATTTTCTACTTGTTTGTATGATTATTTGATTAATGTTTGTCTCTCCCTCTAATCTGTAAGCTCTATGAGAACAGGGACCTGGGTTGTGGTTATATAGATATTCACTGTATAACTCTTTGTTAATCTGTCTCTATATGTTTATGTACCTTTCTGTAAATTTGTTATAACCCTGAATATCAATTTATCTTGCATACCATATTCGAAATCAAATCTTGAATATTCTAAATTCAAGCTTAACAATAACAGCTGAAATTTCTTGATTATTTTATTATGTACCAGGCACTTAAACGAATCATTTAATCTTCACAACACTTTAAGATATATGCCATTATTATCCCCATTTCATTGAATGGCTTATAAAAACGTTACTCACCTCCTGCCTCCCTGTCTGATCCTTTCCTCCTTCTTCAAGGCCAGCAATGTGTCCTCCTCAAATATCTCTCTTTTCCTGTCCTTCTCCACTTCTCCCTTCTCTTACTCTGACCCTTATGCCCTTCCTCTGTTAAGGACACTTGTGATTACATTGGACCCTCCTGGATATTTCAGGATACTCTCCCCATCTCAAGATCCTAAACTACTAACACTTGCAAAGTCCCTTTGGCCATATAAGGTGACATAGTTACAGGTTTCAGGGTTTAGGATGTGGACAACTTTGAGGGGGGAATTATTCTACCTACCCCAATATACATTCTTATATTTCCTAGAATTGTTCAGTGCTTGACACATGGTAAGGCCTCAAAAAATATCTGTCCACTGAATCAATGAATGAACAAGTCTACATTGACATTCAGCTGCACCAGAAGCTTTATAATCTTAATCAGTATTAATAAAAATAGAATCTTCAGAACAAGGAACATGGATGTGGTAGCTTGTTTCACTCTGCTTGACTGGTCAAAAACACCTGGGATACTGTGCTTGGTCCTGAGTACCGCACTTCAAGTGTGAAAGAGGCAATCTAGAGCACATTTAAAGGAAGGCAACCGAATCGTGAAGAACAAAAAACAGTGTTATGTGAAACTCAGAGCCTTTATAATGTTTAGGGCTTAATCAGTAGAGTTGAGGAAGGGTGTGAACAAAGAAAAACCCATCAGCAAAGCTACCATCCCCACTATTATTATAACAGCCAATGTGTGCATCTGTGTGTGTATGTTTGTGCATTAAATGTCTGCGTTTTGGAAAGTATCATCTTTTTTTAGCAATGGTTTGTCTCAGAAGGAGTTTTCACAGGCAATTATTCTTTAGAAAAATAATTTTAGTTGTCCTGATAAACATACATAAAAGTATTTTGAAATGATGTCTTCAATTGTGTTTTGGGACAAATTGGGTAGTCACATATAATTAATTAACTATAAAAGATTTTTGGATGTGCAATAACAGCTACTATTAGCACGGCTCCTTGAAATTCTCACCAATGAAAAGGAATCAAATATTTTAAAATATGAATTCATTTCTAGAGAGTACATTTTTAATATGAGAAAGTGATTTCTTCCTTCTAAAGTGCAGGTTGCAACATCTGTCCAAAGTTTTTTCCTTTGCCCCGGTAAGACAGCCAGAGATTTTGTGAGAACCTTTGCAAACTGGTTTCAGACTTAAAACTTAGAAGTATAGGTGTCTCTTCTGTATCAGAATCACGACAAAGATGACTAGATCTAGGAAATGCATTTCCAAATATTTTCGTATTTTATACCATCATTTGAATATTTTATCACTTATATTGTATTTCTTCATTCATTCATTCATTCATTTATTCAACAAATATTGATAGAGTGCCTACGATGTGCTAGGGTCTGTTCTAGGAACTGGGAATATAATGGTGAGTAAAATAAATAAAAATCTCATTTCTCATGGGGAGCATTCTAGTGGGGAGGGGCAAGAGACATAGAATAACAAGACCAAGATAGCACATGATAGATGGTGGTAAATGCTATGAAGAAAAATAAAGTTGGGAAAGGGAATAAGGGTTCTGTAGGAGTAGGAGGGTGAGGGGAGAGGGTTGCAATTTTTAACAGAGTGGGGCGAGAAAGTAGTACTTAAATAAAGTCCTAAAAGTGGTGAAGGAGTGAACAAAATGGATGTCTGGCTCCTGGGCAGAGCAGCCAGTGCAAAGGCTCTTCAGTGAGAGTGAGCCTGCTGCATTCTAGCTGGAGTGGGAAGACCAGTGTGGCTGGAGCAGACTGGACTGGGGGGAATGGCAGTGAAACAGAGCAGGACCCTACGGTCCTTGCTCCCCATGTCCTCTGCCTGCCTTTTGTCTGTGGAAAAAACTTTAGCCAAAGAATAAGTTTAATCAGAGAAGTGAGAAAATATGGAAACAAAGGAAAACAGCCGAAGGAGACCAAATAGTAATAGTTTAGTCATTAAGCAAATTCAAGGACTTTTAGTTCCTCCTCAGGGCTATACATAATATTCTGAGCCCTATCCTTTGAGCTATCTTACAGATATTGAAACCCTCATCAGGTGGAGAAGTTAACTACATGATGACCAGACTGTGTCCATGACATCAGGTGCCACAATTCCGAGAACTGCCTTCAAGAAATGGAAACAAACCAACCCTGGAACTGAAGATTAACTGTACTTAAAACAAGATGACGCTGGTCAGACTCCTGAAGACCAATTTCAAAATGACAGTCAGAGCTGACTGTGCTGTTTCTGCATGTAGCCCCCTCCCTTCACCTATAAAAGCTCTTACCCCCGATTGTCAGTGGGGGGAAGTCAGCCTTTGGACAGGAGTCCGCCCTCCGCCCGGTTGCCGGCATCCAAAATAAAGCAGACCAACCTTGCCTCTTTATTGGCTTTTGAGGGGAGAGTAGCCAGACCCCATTTTCAGTTACAGTAGGATGTGTGGACAGGGAGGCACTGGTGAAGTGAGGGTGTGGTTGGCAGCACTTCATGTCAGAGCTTGAAGATGTTTGTGAAGATCTTGGCTTTTTATTGGAGTGAGGTGGGAAGTCAGTGGAAGGTTCTGAGCCATGCTCACTCTGGCTGCTGTGTAGGGAGACAGCAGCAAGGTCAAGGTGACCATAGGGAGGTCAGTCAGAAGTCTACTGCAGTATTTAACTGAGAGATTAAGAGTGGCTCAGAGCAGCGTGTTAGCAGGGTTGGTGGTGGCGAGTGGCCATGTTTTTGTACGTGGGGCTTGCTGATGGATTGGATGTGGGGTGAGAGAAGAGAGGTGTCAGGGATGACTCCAGGGTTTTGGGCTTGGGTGAAAGGAAGGCTACAGTTATCACCTGAGAGGGAAAGGAGCTGGATTGGATACAATTTATATGTTCCTCCATTAGGTACAAAGTCTCACCTGAGTGCACTCGGGTATAATGAAGTTCTGGAGGTAAATGAAGACGTTAAGAATCAACTTTGGGAAGGCTATGCAGTAAGGATGGTGTTGAAGTAAATGGGTTACATTTCCTTTTCTATACATTAAGTGACTGGTGTAGAAAACACTTTACAGCCAAATCTGATAACCCTTAAATTCTTTAATTTCTTTCTAATCAGGGATGGACAGAGATATGAGAAAACATGGATAAAGAGCTATGCAGGCAAAACTCAGTCACGGGTACCAGAGACCTTCATTATGAATTAGGGCAACAAAACTTTTATTTTTGCAAAATTATTGTTTTCCATAATGGCTACTTTTGTAGTCATTATTGTGATTGAGTGTTATATACAATGAATATTTGGTTCTAAGAAACAAACAAAAAACCTGCTGATGGAAAGAATGTGTACATGCTTGTTGAGCTGTTTAATAAATAACTATTTGATGATGATTCTGCAGTATGTTTAAAGGGTAATTCTTCTTTTTTGGACAGTTCATCTGGCATTCTAAAAATGGATGTAATTTCAAGGGGTAACCAAAATGCGTCAATTAGCCTGACATCTAGGTCTTTTTAACAGATCTTTAAATTTCCTATTTCCTTTGCCATCTTAACCATGGTAAATCATCCTGAACAAGATCATTCTTTTGAACAACAACCTCCTTATTAACTGAGATCAATTGAGATTAGAAAATGAAAAATACACTAGATGCTGAGAACTCTTTATGAAACCACATTTGTAAGATGAGTATTGAATGAAGATTAATGTGTTATTTTCAGCTTCTATATCATTGATTTAAACATTTATTCTCTATATCCCACTGCTGGATTAAACACTAATATATATTTGGATAGTGTGCTTGTTTGCAAGTATTATCTTTTCCCTATTGAGATTATATATTAATGGAAGGGAATTATTTTTAATTCAAAGGTAGCTTGCTTTGCACACCACATGTGTTTTTGAAAGTGCTACACATCAAATTGAGTAGAACAGATTTTCCATTGAATTATAAATTAATGATTAACTCCTTTGTTCTAATTTCCTATTGATTTTCATTTGCTCTACAAGATCCTTAGCACATCGTGTGGCCCCTATGTGATCTGGACTCAGCCTACTTTTAAAGACAACCTCACAGCACTCTGCTCTTCTGTCTCCAGATACCCTGGTCTTCTTTCAAACTCTAATACTTCAGACTTGAGATTTTTGCACACACTGTCTAAAACGTTCATTCTCTAACACTACCTGCTTTATGTTTTCCATATAGTACATTACTTTCTTAATTATTTGTCTGTCATTCCCTAACTAGAAGGTAGCCTCCAAAAAATGCATGGATTTTAGTTTCTCTTTCCTCACTGCTGAATCTCTAGCATCTAGAACTGTGCTGGGTATATAGTATGCATTCAGAAAAAAATCATAATGAATGAATAAATGAATGAATGAATGATCACTTACCCTGGAATACCAATTTCCCCTCACTATACCTAGGTACCCTCTATTCATCATTCAAATTCCAGCTTAAATGTCACTTTTTCAAGCCACCATTTTTGACCCCTAGGGCAAGATCAGCTTTCTCTACGACTTGTTCTTACATGTCTCTGTATGTCTAAGTTCTCCATAGCACTTATTAGAACTTTAACTTATAAAGTCCATTATTTGTGAGATAATTTGCTTAGCTCCCGTCTTCTCTTCTAAACTGTAAAATGTCCTTATCTTGTTTTTAATCACCTCCCCAACATCTAGCAAAATGCCTGGAACAGAGACATGCTCCATAAATAGCTGTTGGATATAAACATGGATAGATGGATGGTCAAGCAACTCCTCATTATAAATTTCAGTCTCTTTGTTCCACTTGTTCAATGTTCTCTCAACAAAAAAATAGTTGTTAGTGAACCAGAGGGAATGTTTTTCTATACCGGACAGGTTCTTATTTAAACATACTCCTCCATGAATTCAGTAATGCTTGTAGGATCCCTTAAAGCTGATGCCTCATACCAGCCTCTTTACCCCCCATGTTATTTAATGAAATAAATACTTTATGAGTTTCTCCTCTGGACCAAACTACACAGGAGGGAAAGGTCATGTAAACAATAGAAAGACCAGAAGCTTTAAAACAGAAAGATCTCTTACACTTTGACTGCCTGTGTGAGCTTGGCTAAGTTACCAGTTGAGCCATGGGTTCTTCATCTGTCAAAGAGAAACAGCAATACCTATCTTGTGTGGTTGATGTAAGGATTATTAATAATGCATGTAGTGTGCTTGCCATATAATAGGTGCTCAAAATATGGCACCTGTTACTACTATCACGATAAGGTAAGCTCCTAGAGGGCAGACTACACTTGCATTCCCAGAACCTTATGTATAGAATACTCTTAGTAAAGGTTGGTTAATCTGACCAGCAGAATATGTGCTACTTCTCCACTCTCAACGGGTTTTAAATCTAAGCATGAAAATAAGTTCCAAAACAGATTCATGAAATATTTAGATAATAACAAAATATAATCCTTATTATAGTGTACTATATACAAGATTAGAGCAAAATATGTGTTACAGGCCATAAGTGCTTTGGATGGCCAGGCAGGAAATGGTAAGAGGTGGCTGGCTATAGTTATTGGGAAATGATAAGTTCCCATGTCTGTGTGTGTAAGATATAGACCAGTAAGCCTCCTATAAAAATATTCAATTTCTTTGTCATTAGCTCTACCAATGTTGGATAAAATGGTAGAAAGCATCAACCTGATGCTTCTGGGTAAATATGATGGCAGACAAAATTGGGTTATTGATCGTGAGTAGCAAGCTGTATCTGTCATAGTAATGGATGCTTTTCCCCCTTTAACAATCAGTGGTTAGTTAGCTAATGATCACGCATAGGTTCTGATGACGGTGAGTAATGCTGCTCAAATAGGGCTGTATTATGTGGAGTACATCCTAGCCTTGGAAAACTAGAACATAGACTCAATCCCATATTCCACATCTTTGCAGCATGCTCTGTACAGGTTTTCAGTTGAATTGCATCATCCATAATCATTACTTATCGTGGTCCCTTTATCTTAACCAAACTCTTTGGTTACAGCTCTACTAGATGGGACTGAGATAGTGAGAATGAACAAAACAATGCTGCTTTTTCCTAAGACGTTGTCTCCTTTTTGTTACTTAGATGTCTCTGTAAATGTATTTGACATAGATCCAAACACAGGCACCCCATTAAAGGCTTTGGTACACTAGCAATCATACTGAAAGCTTCAGATGCCTAGTTACAGAACTGAATGCAGCCATCAACACACTCAGAAGTCCTCACATTAGGGAAAGAGATGACCACCGTCTTTCGTCACCTCAAGCCATGTAAGGATGATCTAGAATCCACCCATGCCAACTGGCAACCAGGCACACATCAACCTGCCCAGATTCTACACCTGCGGCAACAAGCCCAGTCAGACCAGCCGTCCTGAGAATGAGCTACTTGCCCACACACCTGCATCACAGTGACAGACAAATGTCCTGCAAGCCGCTGTCCTCCACACTCCTACACACACCATGCACACCTACATGAACGCGCCTGAATAGTCTCATTCACAAGGACAGAGACCTGACACTGTGCTCACACGATCACAAACAAAAACACATGTGGAATTATGCGTTTTGTTCATCCAGGGCAGCAAAGCGCACTTATTAAACACAGGCTTTCATGCCCCGCCCAAGACCCTTGGAAGAGTGGTTTGCTTTTCTCTGAGCCATGCACAAACTAGTCCTTCACCCCCGGGTGCGTGCCCAGCGTAGATAAAAGAGCAACTCGGCTGCAGTCCCGTCGCTCTTTTCAACTCTTTTCTCCGCCTGAACTCCCTGGGGGCCGGGTGGCGCCGGTCGGCCACGTCCGACTCCGGTGTCCTCCCCGCCCCTGCCGCGCGACGGGGCGGGGCCCAGCCGGCGGCCAGGAAATGCCCAGGAGAGGGTGTCACCTGGGCAAGCCCGACGACGTGTTGATTCCCAGGATCGCCGCCTTCCCGGGTCTGGGCCTCCGAGACCCGAGCCCGATCGCGCTCACCTGTTCCCCAGGCGCGGCCCCGGGGAGCCCTGGGACGCTCCCGGGACCGCTCTCACCCTTCAACTCCACAACCATGAGCAAGTTGGGCAAGTTCTTTAAAGGGGGAGGCTCTTCCAAGAGCCGAGCTGCTCCCAGCTCCCAGGAAGCCCTGGCTCGACTTCGGGAGACAGAAGAGATGCTGAGCAAGAAACAAGAGTACCTGGAAAATCGAATCCAGAGAGAGCTCAGCCTGGCCAGGAAGCACGGCACGAAGAATAAACGAGGTAGGCTCGGGGGTCTGGCCCCAGGCGTGAACTCTCCCTCTCCTACCTCCAGCCGTTTCCTTGGGGATAGTCCGGTCTGGCCCACAGCACCTGTCCCCCAGGCCGCCAGGTGTGCTCCCATGGCCTTTCTAGAAACTGGTAATGACCCCCCAGGGGCCCGGAGTTAGAGAGAGCTGAGCAAAGCACAATCCTAGAGGGCAAAATGTAAGGAGGCATCACATATCTCAGGAATCAAGATGAACAATATTTTTATGCAATATTTTAAAAACTCAAAGTTGATACAAAAGCATCCATAATGAACAAAATATCAATATTTAAAATAAAAACAGGATTGGTATTATTGATTCTTTTCTGTTGCAGCTGGCCCTTATGTGTTCTGCGCAGCCCTTCTTTATTTCAAATTCATTCTGAAATGTGATGTTTTGTTCATCGTGGATTTTTTTGCATTAATTTTGAATTTCACAAATATTGCATTGAAATATTATTTATCTTGATTATTGCTTTTTTGGGTGCCCCCTTAAAATTTCCTCCTGGCTTGTCTCACCCTGGCCCAGTCCTGCTGATTTCGATGCTAAATATCAACTTTTCTGCCGTGTGTTTGTATTTTGAATCGTACATTTTAACTTGCTTGTAAATCTCCATTGAAGTATATTCTAGTATGTTCTGGTTTCCCTTTTCCTCCGCTGTTGAAGACTTCAGTTGGCTGTTGTGCAGTTGAGCTATTATACCAAAAAAGTAATGTCGGAGAATTAAATATTAATTCTATCACTGGCTTTTGCCACGCCGAAAGGACTTTAAGTCAGTAATGATTCTTGGTGATCCCCTTGCACCTTGAACCTTTTGTTCTTTGCCAGAGTTAATTGGTTTCTTCAGTGTATGGCTCTCTCTATAGAGAATAGATCTAAACAACACCCGTGGCACATATAAAAACCCAGCAAGAAGTTGAAGTGATTTGCTCTTGTAACACAAGTTCAGTGACAGACCCAGAAATAGAAGTGGCAATTTAGGACTCTGCTCACCACCAAACCCTGAACTTGCATCCTCAAGTTGGGCTTCTTGAGTCGTAATGAAGCCTTGGGAAGATTTAGTTTGCCCTAAATGACCCTGCCATTGTTTAACACAGGAAAGGAATCATGTCTCCTGGAGTCGACCTTGAAAATTCTGCTCTTTCCATAAAAATGACATTTGTGCCCATTTACTACCAACAACAAAAAGGCCAAGTTTCATTTTCCTCTGCTCTTGCATGTAACTCTTGTCCACATTATAGGCTGTTTTAGAGTTAAGTGCTGGTTTCTATTTTTACTTCGTGCCTGAAGTATTTTGGGATGTTATTAAATGGCAATTTCTACAGAGAGACTATGCCAATATGACTTGCTAAAAAGCCATTGTTGTTCTGTTCCTGGGCCCTTCCTCTTCAGTTTGATGGGTACTCTGCCATTTGCTTAGAGTACCCATCAAGGTACTCTGTCAAAGATTTTTTGTGTGTTTTTTTTGATTTGTTATCCACTTGGATCTGTATGTAGCTTTATCTACAGTGGTTGCTCAGTAAATACTGGCTTAAAAAAATCTGAAAAATGAAACGTCTGCTTCTATGAAGTGGTAGAAATATAGATTTCCTTTCAGAAGAAAAGAATGTAAAATACTATAACGTTCTTGAGTTGGCAATGCACTAAATAAAGTGTCTACAAGTAGACTTTATAAAGACACCAAAAAAAAAATAAAGACAACACTAATCAGGAACATCAATCTAACTTCCTTAAATCAGAGTAGCTAGAGATGTATCAAGTGCAAATAATCAATTGGTTTCAGAAAAGCTATTTCTTTTTCATCATTTATCCATGGGAACTTCATTGAGTTAGCCCAAGCCTGATTCTACAGTGGCCCTGGAAGTAGGAAGAGTCTGGTTAGCATGAGGCCATCTGTAATCTAAACTATGGAAAGAATCCAATCACAGGCCATGCATTCGAAACACTGTCAATATCAGCATCTTCCAAATAAACCAAATAACTTCATATACATATGGTTACTGTTTTCCGTTAGCCCCCAAGAAATATTTTCACACACATAATAAGGTCAAATATACTTAGTACTAAATGGGTCTTGTGCTACACAATGTCAGTGTCAGAATGGCCATAATTTACCTGTTAATCAAAGTGACATATGTATGTGCAGTTAGAGTTTTACTTCTAGAGGTGGTTAGTCAGCTAACATGCTGTCAAGAATACTAGTTGAGTGGCGAGCTAGTATCATATCAGAAAGGGCCATACTCCCAGCCAGTACAAATTCTTCCGTGATCTAGTTCTCTGCAACAGAAGTTTTAACAGTTAGCATTCTCAATGTCAAAAATGGATTTTACTGGTAAAATGAGTAACTCTTAAATTAGCATAATAAATGTTAGAAATGGGATCTGACTGGTGAAATTGTGGGTATTCTAAACCTGTGGTTTGGCTGAGATAGTTTAGAGATACTTCCTTGCTCCCCACATAAGAACAGGCATTAAGAATGTACTAGGTGTATAACTAACAACGTGAGGATGGTACCCGGGGCTTGATCAAATCAGTGTAGTGTCCAGTCCTTGGTTCAGGTGGATGTCTGAACTCCCACAGAGCACAGCACCCTGCCAGGGAAGGTCGCTGTCTGTGTTCAGTGAGCCTTTCGTATAAGGTGTATTAGACTAAAAGGGCATAGAGCTGGGACTTCACTGAGCTCATAAACAGGTTGAGAAACTGTTTTTTTGCCTGCTTGGCCAATGTATGTTTGTTTAATAAGTGTATCTGCAGATCTGAGTCTGAAACTTGCTTTCATTGCAACTTGTAGCAAGGCTGTGCAGTCATAGCTAATTCTTACTTCAAACCTCTTTGGCAGTTACCATAATCTACCAAAAAGAGCCATAATGGGCACCACCAAACTGGTTTTGCAACAGCCATGATATCAAGGCTCTGTTGATCTAAAAGAGGAACAATTGAAGCAAGATCTATAATTTGGTTAAAAACTTGAGAAGAGCAGACATGCTTTAGTGCAGTTTATTCAGATTACTATGACAGAACTCCTGCTTTATATAAGCTAGTAATCTGCTTTGTGGAAAAGCAGATTTTTTTATACGTCACTTAATTTTTTTTTTCTATTTTTGCTGAGCACTGTCATCTAGAGCAGTTTTCAGTCCTGGCTGTATGTGAAAGTCACCTTGTTGCCTGCGGGATCCTGCCCGCATAGATTCTAATCTAATTGGCTGGGGTGGGGTTTGGACATCAATATTTTTTAAAGGTGCCCCCAGGTGATTCTGCCCTGTAGCCAGGGTCAAGGATGAGAAAACTAAATCCATGGTAATGTTAGTGGGGTAGAAATACAAGGTCTCTTAGTCTTGAAGTGCTTCCTAACTCTTTTCATATCATGGCACCCATGGGCACCGATAATATTTGTATGTGTCACTGGGATAACTAAGGACCAGCAGCTCGAGGACTCTGGACACCCCAGGCTGGAGGCCTCAGGAGCTGAAGGTATCAACATTATAGTACATTGCAACTCCCTCCTGCCACACTAGTTGGTGAAACACCTTAGAGGTCACTGTTCTAACCTCCCTTATGAGTTTTTTTTTTTTTTTTTTAATAAAATCATTAAGAGATGGTCACAGGGATTTGCTTAAGTGTAATATCCCTATTCAGTTTTCGTCAATGTGTAAATATCTGATAGAAAGTAACTTAGTGTTGTAGTCAAGAGCCTGGGCTTCAAAGCAGATAGCCCTGGGTTTGATTCCTGGCCCTGTCCTGACACTTAGAAACGGTGTGACTTTAGACCATTTACTTGGCCTGAGTCTGTCTCTTCATCTGCATAATGGTGGTGATAAAGTTAATCCTCAAAGGTTTGATGATTAACGACATTACTGTGTCAAGCCCTCCATTCAGCACTTTATATATATCACCCTTTGTGATAAAATAGCATTTTTTTTTTAAAGCTGACATCAGTTTCCTAGTAAGATCCACATACTGGCTCCAATTTGTCTTCTGGAATAACACGGAATAAATCTACTCCACCTGTCATGTGAAGACCTTTCACATAGTTGAGGACAGCAGTCACTTGCCTGAGTCTCCTGTTCTGCAACCCCACCTCTGTCACTTCCTCAGTTACTGCTTCCCATGCTGAGGTTTGCTCACCAGGGCAGGTCAGTCAGAGAGTGAGTGCCCCTTGACATCTTCCCCCTCGGTACCGCTCTACTCTCTCCCCTCACTCTTGTGGTGGCCCTGTTGCTTACATTTTCCCAGGCAGAACAAGAAATCCAAATATGTAACTATGTGGAAAGGGGTGGATCCAGGTTGGAGTTATCACTAGGCCTCAGGCTGTTGGGAAGTGGACTTACAGAGGTGAGAGGTTGAGACAGAGAGGAAGTGAATTTGACCAAAATCCCTCCTCAGTTTCATTTCACAGGGTTCCAGTGACAACCCGGAGCCGAGGTCATTCAACGTCTTTGCCAGGTGTCTGCTTGGTGAAATGAGACCTCAAGGCAGAGAGTCTTGTGTGCATAGCTGGCTCACTTTGAGCCCTGAGGTGTTTGGGGGCAAGGATGAATTTGTTTTCAGAGTCATGATGCAGTTTGGGGCTTCCTTGGAGTCAGGATGTGGGCACAGTCCCACTAGTTTAGCTCAATGCTGGAATCTCTTTGGGCTTTTTATGATAGTTGTCACAGAGCTGAAGTCTGCAATCTCAGACACCGGAGACCAGAAGAAATTGGTAAAGAGAACCACATCGGTATCAGCTGGTTGAGTGTCAAACTAGTGAGGACAAAAGCATGGCTCAGGTAATAGGAGACAGGCACAGACTGCAGGACCCAGATGGAAGTTCCCCTGGGAGATATCACTTACCTGGCGACCTCTTTTCCTAATAGAATTTCTCAAAATGTGGGCCTCAGATCAGCTGCATCAGAAGCCCTGGAGGATGCTGGTTAAAGTGTATACTCAGAAGGACGCCCCTAAAAATTCTAATTTAGGGTTGAGTGTAGAGTTCAGAAACCTGAACTTTGAACAAATAACTCAGTGATTCTGATGCAATTTGAGAACCTGTATGTATTATTTAATGGGCTGTTAAACTGGGAGGCACTATCTCTTCTCTCCTTTCTTCCTCCCCCATTCTGTTCTCTTGTTTCTCCTCTCCTCTGGCATCACTCAGATACCCGGATGAGAAATAAACCTCCCGCTGTGTTAATTGTGAAGAAACACTCCCAGAGCCTCTGACAAGTCATCTCAGGCACCGGAATTAGTTTTCTTTAGGGAAGTGTATAGGGTACTATGACTCCACAATCGTGCAGGGTCCCAGAGTCCCCCAGTATTCAAATTACAACCAGGCATCACAATAGTGTTCTGTTTGCCTCTGATTATCCAATTGTTGTACCACACCCTGTGTATTCCGGGGCCAGGGAAAAGAATTTTATTCCTGGGGCATCCAATACCTGGATCTTATTCTCAGGTCAACTGCCCATTTCTCTTCTGGAAAAGACAGATCAATAGAAATGCGACCCTTCCTCAACCTCCACCCTCAACTTCCTCCCTCACCTCAGGAGCTCCCGTCAGGCTTTACCCCCTGGTTGGGGGGGACCTAAAATGTCTGGACCACTCCTGGGAGCCCTATTCACTTAAACTGTAATTTTAAAACTTCTCGCTTTCTTAATACCTCCCACACCCCTCTGAGCCCTGGCAAGGATCTACAACTGGACTTGGAAATAATTAAAAATCCCAGCCAGATTTACCCTTCCCCCCCTTTCTAAAATCAATATTTTAAACTTGCATTCCGTGTTTTACATGTATTTCTATTCAATATCATCTTATTTTCAGTTGCCTTAAAATTAAGATTCTAAAATTCCAATTTCATTGGCTTATATATGAGCCATTTCTTTTGGTTGAATCAGTCACAAATTTATTCAACTGCCTTTTTTGTTGTTGTCCAAGTATTAAAATGTATTGAATAAGACAGAACCAAGGACAGAAGCTCATGACACACCACTAGAGACTTCATTCCAGGATCACCTCTGCACGATAGCAATGATGTTTCATGTAAGATTCAGCTAAGGCATGATTACCAGTTTGACACCTCCGCACTCAGTGAGTTTAGTTATTCATCTAGCTATGAATACACCTGACCTCTATCTCTACCCGACACCATCTTATTTCTCTAAGTTTTTTTCTCTTTTCCCTAACAATGCCTCAGTATACCTTGCGAATTACATCCCTAAAACCAAACTATATTCACACACCTCTGGTTCACAATGCTGGTTTATGAACTGGTAGTGTGTTAACTTCATCAGATTCACCTGGAAAGCTTTTTAAGCTGCCACAGCAGGAGATTCTGTTTCAAGAGATCTGGGATAAGGTTTAGAATTCTGGTACTCATAGCTTTCTGGGTGATTTTGGTATGTATAAAGTTAGAAGGCCAGTGGGTGGTCCATATTTTTTCTTTGGTCATCATCCAGTAGCCCAAAGAAAAGAAGCCCATGAGATTAGTTTTTGAACTAAATTTTCACCTTGTGAACTCGTATTGGCTTCTAGTTACCACTGGCTTCTTTTCTACTTCCTCAGAAACTAGAGTATAGAGTGTATCTGTTCTAGAATCATTCTTTCAAGTATCTGTGGTACAAATTTTGATAGTTTGCTGACCTATCATATTGGATTGGCCAAAAAGTTCATTCGGGCATGGAAAGACCTGAGCAAACTTTTTGGCTAACCCGTAGCTTCTTCTATGAGGGTAATTGGGACCGTTTCTTGTGTTATATAACTTTACATCTAGTTTATTTTTTTCCTTCATGAATTTGAAGCTATAGTATAAACATTGGAACATTCATTTGTTATTATTCTTCATATAAATTCCGCAAAGCTGGAACAGAGCACCATATTTTGGGAAATATTTACGTTCAGCAAAAATATAATTTTCCTTGATTTATGCTATTTTGTAGTTTACTGAATCAGCTACAATAAAATAGAATAAGGTAGAAAAGTTACTACTAACACCGTGGTTATGCCAAAATCATGTGATTTATGCAGTTTCAAGAAACTACAACAGGAGATTACTGTGAACTGTCCTCAGATGTACTTAGTATTACTAGCATGTTTCTCAGTATTTAGGGCTACTTATTTCAGATCAGATTTTATTTTCAAGATAACAGAAAAAAAAAAAAACTCAAAACACATAATACTCTAGCCTATGCCTATAAGGCAAGACATCTGATTCTGAGTTTTAAAGTTTATGCTGCTTTGCTTTGGGGGTCAGTTTTGGAAAGGGCATGAATAATCTATTTTGGTATTCAATTTTTGTAATACGCTTAAGTACACGTGAATCTATTTGTGCTCTTAAGGGACAAAATTATCACAATCACTTAAAATATATAGATAATATTGAGGTTTTATTTTTTAAAACTACACTCTCAATCCTCTGCTTTAGCAAACTACATCCAGAACTTATAGCATACACCAATCATTTTAGTTTCTCCTACTTTTTCTGACTATAATTTTATAGAAGTTCTAGCACATACACAATTGCTCAAAAATTTGCAGAAGGTGAAGGAAAAAAAACAAAACAAGAGTCTGGAATAAATATAAAGCAAATAATAAGCCATTTCCTGAGTAACTGACTTTCTTGTACCAGAGATTTTAATTACTTACCTCAAACAAGTGGTATTAATAGAGAATTACTTATTGGAAATATTTAGGACTTAGTACGAAGTTTATATGGTCATACTTTAAAGCAGTAAGAGCTCTTAAACCTGGACCAGTGGCTCTCTCAGCCCACTGCTAAGCCCTTTTCTCAAATATTTCTATCTTGCGGGAATTTCCAGTGAGAGAATGGGGAATAGCTAAAGCCCTGCCCATCATCTGCTCTGTGCAGCCTCCAACACCTCTTCTCAATCTAGCAGTCTAGTGACTTAAACGCCAACAGTGTAATTGCTACCCTCAAACAAAACAAACCCAAAAAGGCAAGCAAGGAGGAGTGGTGATTTTAAAAGTATAGGAAAGGAAAAGTTGATTATTCTCTGTTAAAATTTGGGAATCCTTGTATTAGAAGATATTTAAAAACTTAAAATTGAATGTCAACCAGTGAGCTTAAATTAATAAAGTTTACACTTTTATATTTGGCTTACATATGAAGTTAGAGAAATAAAATTGTGCGACCAAACATTTTGGACATTTCATTCTCTAGTTGAACATGAATTTCTAGTGAATCTTTTTGGTGCTTTCACAGAGTGCTATATGCTGCACAGTCATAATGGGTGTGTCTTTGCTGTAGCAGGAACATTGTTCAACAGGCCTTTCTCAGTGAGCAGTGCTATTTATATTACCATTCTTTTTGTATATTTCATTCATGTAAAATGAAAGTCAGTGTAACCTTGGAGTTTGAACAAAGATATTATCCTAACTCAGAACTTCTACTGTGTTGACTGAAGCAAGAAAAAAAAGTTATGATTATGTTAAGCCAATTTACACATGTTTCAAAGATCATATACACAAGAACCTATGTTTTATCATCTTTTGAGCAGTTTGACAACTTTTATTCATGTAAACTATATTTATGTAAACTATTATATTTGTTGAGTGTTTTTCTCTCACTTACATTTGAAAAACTAAAGAATAGTACATAGAGTTCATCACCAGTGTCAAAGTAAACCTTTCTCCAAGAATTTAAGTTAGCAATAGTCACCTTGCTTTGAGGATAAGAATTATGTATTCCTCCAGACTTTTTTTTTTTTTGTATTCCTCCAGATTTGTTGGTCATAGGATCTCTGGGGAATAATCATAGAATCATAAGCAGTGGGAGCTAATGGGGGCTCTAGGGGTAAAATTTGTTGGTTCTCAGGAGCACCTACAAGCCGTGGGCACAGTAGTTGGAACTATTGGTGCATCATATGAACAAGGAATACTTATTTACAAGTAGGAAATAGAACCACATTACACACACACACATATACACATATATCCATATATAGATACATATACACACATGCACATATAAACACATGCATATACACATATTCGTATATACAGACATACACAAAGGTACACACACAGCATACAAAATTATATCCATAGGTACCTATGTCTACCCTGTAGAATGAAGCATAATCAGCTGTTTTCTGAGATTTTCTATTTAATATTTGCTGGTTTCATGTTCATACTTTTTCCTCTATATTCTAGGCAATAGCAGGCCCATAAAGGTTACCAATTTGTCAGGTTACTAATAATACTAGTAGCAAGTAGAAAACTTATTCATTCAATTGGTTATATATTCTGCCTGGTCACTTAACTGGGTCTTTACAAAGAATGTCAAGTAGATTTTAATTAATACATTGGTATAGTGTTCCAATAACAAGTTAATTTTACTTGCCTGGAAATTGACCTTGGAAGCAATTAATTATGAAAAATAAGAATTTTGGTAGATATTTAAAATGAGTCTTTTTTACAGAGTGAAGTAAGTCAGAAAGAGAAAAACAAATATCGTATATTAACGCATATATGTGGAATCTAGAATAATGGTATAGATGATCTTATTTGCAAAACAGAAATAGAGACACAGACATAGAGAACAAACGTATGGATACTGAGGGGCAAATCGGGGTGGGTGGGATGAAATGGGAGATTGGGATTGACATATACACACTACTATGTGTAAAATAGATAACTAATGAGAACCTACTGTATAGCACAGGGAACTATACTCAGTGCTCTGTGGTGACTTAAATGGGAAGAAAATCCAAAAAAGGGGGGATATATGTACATGTATGGATGATTCACTTTGCTGTACAGCAGAAATTGACACAGCAGTCTAAAGCAACTATACTCCAATAAAATTTTTTTTTAATTTAAAAAAAGGAAAAAATAAATAAAATGAGTCTTTTATGCAAGCATTCCTTCCTTTTTTGGCAACTCAAGCCTAATAGCACTTTTAGGTCATGACCTTCCCCTCTCAGATTTATCTCCTCTATTAATCTCTTGGGTGACATCCTGGCAGTAAGAACTGCCTTATCTCCAAAAGTAAGTGTGAGCTTTTTAGGATGCGGAGAAGAACATCATTTCTGTTGGACAATAACTTCCATTTCCCTTGTCTCTTTCTATCTTTCTGCAGATGGCTAAGGCCACCTCTTTGTAATCCTTTACACTTCATAATATTAATCAATCACTCTTTTTTATTTTCACACAAAATTCAGTACAACATTACTGGCTTGCTTCCAACAATATTCCTCTTCCAAATGCCGTTTCCTCAGAATATCTCTCATTCCTTTTTTATTGTTTTCTCAAGCATATGCTTTGCCATTGTATAATTCACTACATCATTTCTGTGGTCTAATCTTCTTTTAGCTTGCTATTTACCCTTTTTAATGACATTTAATATTGGCCAGACCTCTGAAAGTGTGATCTTACTTATAAGTTCCAGCTAGTGTGGCAAACTGGTGTGATTTGCTCCGGTTTCTCAGCCAGAAATTTTACATCATTTAGTAAAGAGATTTGCAGCAGGGGAGAGGGTCAGGGGCTAGAAGTAATATGTTTCATCATTCATGCTTCTTACTGGGCAGTGTGTTTGAGCATCTGTGTAGACAGTCACCCTGGCTTCATTACCTTCCCTGTGAGGTCTTCCCTTACTCTCCAGAGAGAGTGTAGTGTGTACATTCCTCTGTGTATCCATTGTGCCTTGTACATGTCTCTTATTATTTTCCTCAATGTCTCCTATGCTACTCGAAGTGAAGGATGTACCTTATACAAGTTGGTATCCATGGAGACAGCTACTGTAAGATGATTGGTGCTTAATAAATGCTTGTTGAATGATGAATAAGTGATTGAATGCGCATTTTATATTTTGCCTCCTCTGAGATTGTAGCCTTATTTCTTTGCCCCTGCAGTGCCAAACATGTGGTGGATCTCCAGTGCATACCTGTGGAGTGATTGAAATTAATGGATGAAGGATATTTTTTTAAAAATGACAAAGCCTGGGGAAAATTCATAATGGGTTGGCCCTGGACAAATAAATGAATGTTAGAATTTTCTAATATTTCCCCAGCTGTTTCCAATCTAACCTGTGACTTTGAACAGAAACATTTTGTTTTTATTCCATTTATGGAATGCTCATGGTGATGCTTACTCAGATTGTGTTTTTCGAGAACTATAATGAGTTGCCATAAATAGAACTATTGTTTAATGAAGTGAGTTGTATGTGAGTAAGAACGGGGCTTACGTTGAAGTTTCTCAAATAAAACAACACGATTATGAGACTTCCCAGTTAAAAGCAAAAGAAGACATAACCAATTGTGAGTGGCATGTCACTTAAGCACTCTCTGGGATTAAGTCTTCCAAGCTTCATCTTTTTATGCCTTCTCTAGAAATCATCCGTTCCTGGGAGAGAGTAGAGCTGTTGTAATTCAGTTTCATATTTCACAGATAGGTTTGTTTGTAGTCACTAGATATGATGGTTCCTAAAATGTTCTTCCTTTTTTGCCAACTAATAGATGAACAATGGCACGGATTTATACACCTTGAACAAGCAAAGAATAACAGATTGACCTTTCCAATCAAGATGCCCTCTACATTATCTAAGCAATGAAACTGCAACTCTTTCCTGCTATTTGAAGTTATTTTTCCTCCTCTGGCAGAGGTAGGAAGGCTTTCTCTGCCAGAAAGCCTTCCTCCTCTGGCAATGTGGTAAAGTTGCAGAGGGCTAGTTGAATTTTGGTTCAAGTGGGTAATTCTTACATTTCAGTCCCAGTTCTCAATGGGCTGTATAGTAGGGGCTCTTCGTGTATCCCTTGGCAGCAGTACATACCGGACATTGTTCTGCAGCTCCGTCGCTGAAGGAACATCACTGTTATACAAAGAGACAAAACCCCTGGAAGTTTCTCCCCCACAGAGGAATACAGTAGATTCCTTTGTTTTAGAAAGAATGTTTTCCAGGTTTCATCAGCTGCCTAAAAGCACATGTAGGAGCTTGGCAGATTGAATTGCACAGTCTACATAGGTTAAATTACACGCCTCGAAAAGTGTCCTTCTTCGCTAAATCAGGAGTGATGCTTTATTTGCAACATTTGTCGAATGTCTTTGAAAAAAATACAACTGTTTCTTTCCTAAATTGGTTATTAGAAAACAAAGTTAAAGCCTGTCCATCTCATGGTGGGCGCATGGCATCATCATTTCACATGAGAAACAGCTCGCAGGGGTACTCCTCACATACACCTCTTGACTCTTTGGAACAGAAGCGTCCGGTCTTAGTGTTTGGGAGAAACATACTGTGCCAGATAGAAGCCACAAGAAGTGTCAGGTGTCCTGGGGCCAGATCCAGCCATACAGAAATCATCTGTTTTGCTCACATAAGTTTCTTTTGAAAAATGTAGCTCAGCTTTTAAATTTGAAGGATTTGGGATGCAAATCCAGATCTCTTGCTTCTTTTGATCGTGTGGAAGGCTGGGTGTGCAGTCTGCGTGGCAGCCAAGGACTGGAGCCCAGTGGGGCTACTTCCATAGATCAGGCTTAATCTCTCCTGGTCTCTGGAGTTCCCACTTCTTCCTGTTGTCTCTTTCATACTGGAGCCAGTGTCCATGGCCATTTATCGTCACTCTTGCACTATTTTTTATTGTTATAATAGAGAAATATTCCTCTATCTCTTTCGCACAGGTGAGAAAACAAAGAAGGCCTTTCCCCTTATCAGAATGGGGGAAAATATTTTCAAATGAAGCAACTGACAAAGGATTAATCTCCAAAATTTACAAGCAGCTCCTTCACTTACTTTCATTACCTGCTTCCTCCTTCAGAGTTTAGGTGTCCGATTCAGACCAATGGGTAGTTTGCGGTATGGAGATTATAGTGTAAGTTGAGATCTCACATCTTGGTGAATTTTTAAATTTCTCCCAACTATTTTTAAGGGCAGAAACCATATGTTAATATAGGCATTCAAAATTGTGTCCAAATCAGAACTTGTTATTATAATGTCAGCTGTGCCATGTGGCTTGTGGGATCTTAGTTCCCCGACCAGGGATTGAACCTGGGCCCTTGGCAGTGAGAGCACAGAGTCCTAACCACTAGACTGCCAGGGAATTCCAGAACTTATTGTTATTAATAAAAAATATTGACAAGGTTGGGCATTATATCATGTGGCTCCCAAAATATAGTTCTGAAATCTTGCGAAGAAGATGATGGTAATGATGAAGGTTTCTAATATTTAGTAATCACTCACTATGTGCCAGGCTAATTTCTTTACATATGTTATTTCATTTAACCTTTAACAACCGCATGAGTTATATTCACATTTTCCAATAAGCAGCTATGTAAGGCCATGTAGCAGTGGGTAGATGGAGCCTAGATTTGAAAGGAAACCTGACTCCAGGGTACAATGTTCTATTGTTATCTTCTAGGTGTTATTTTTATTGTTATAATTATTTTTCAACTGAGGGAGCATCATTTAAGGAGAGTTAAGGTCACATTACAAGGTTATTACACACAGTTTTTAATTGGTAGAGGTAAGATTAAAATGCAATGCTAGTGATTCCAAAGCCCCATCTTTTATACCAAATTGTATTTTTCAATTTACAAAGAGTAATCTAAAATTAATTGTTACTAGGAAGCGTGGCATATTTTTTTAATGAAAAGTTTTTAAAATTCTCAAAAACAAAAATAGAAAATACTTTTGGGTCAATGGGTATAGTTAGGTTCCAAATAAGTATGGACACTGAACCAGCCTGACAAGATAGGAAAGAGATGGACTTTGAACCTTCCACCTCTGGGTATGTTGGGTGGAGATGTGTATTTGAAGTTTACCTTCTTAGGATACTCTGCTGTATAGTATTATGTATTATACCATAGAAATGCAGAGCTGTTTTGTAATATTATGTTCCTGTTATGGTGAGTTAGGGTGAAAAAACAGGTAACTTGTTGCTCGGAGGTCTCAGAAATAAGATATGCAATCTCATTAATGAATGACTGTTATATAAATCACTGTTACTAATAGAAATAATATCTAGTTGCTCAGTCTCTACTGTGTACAGGTACTTTATAAGGTGGTTTCCATAAATTATCACTAGTTCTTAGAACAATCACCCTGACTCTTGGGGATTATGTCCTCATTTCTAGAACAGCAAACTGAAGCTCAGAGAACGAAAATGACTTATCCAAGAAGGAAAGTGACTTATCCAAGAATATACATCTATTAAGTCATGGAAGAAAATTTCACACTCTGACTTTGAAGGCCGTACTCCTTCCGTTATACCATGCTGTCATGGTGCACAAAATTATCAAATTTATTCATTTAGTATTCATTCATCTTATCTTCTCTAAAATGGACCAATAATAGTATTTACTCTTGTAGTTTTTTTGTGAGAGTTAATGATATAAATCACATAATGCACATAAAACACTTAACACCAGTTTGGCATCTAGCAAATGCTCAGTAAACATTGGTTTTTATTATGTACAGTATTTTGTTGGCCATGTGCCAGGAACTGGGGAAACAGACGGATAGGATTCTGTATCTTTCCACAAAGGGCTTATAATTAGTGTAGGGGAGATGGATTAGAATACATTTTACAAAAATTATAATCCAATGTAATAAATGTCATAGTGGGTGTGGATCTACAGGCAGAGTGATAGCACAGAAGGTCAGCTGGCCATATTCCTGCATTCAGGAGAAAACCCTCACACAGCTCTGGTCACTCACGTGAAGAGCCTCTCCACAGTGATATTGTATGATATTGTAGAAAGGCCTTTGTGCCAGTTGTTTTTTTTACTTTTTATTTTTTTTTAGTTCTTTCCTAAAGGACAGATTAAATAAATAAATAAAAGCTGTTCTTTAAATTAAGTGTTAGTGCTATTCAGCAAGGACAGAAATTGTGGTGTTGCACCTGGGGAGGGAAGTAGAGCAGAACCGAGTTGACCCTGGACCTTCACAGTGGGCAGAAAGGGGCGGGGAAAGAAAATTACCACTCATGAGGGAAATATAGAAAAGTGATCCACACCTAAAAAGCCTTTCTTTGGCAACTGTAAGAATCCCCAGCCTGTCTGCTTCCTCCCTACCCTTGGAAGGAAGCCTGCCTGTTGGCATGACCCACGCGCTTCTGTAGAGCTCTGGGCAGCCTTCTCTTTCAAGAGAGAGACCTCATGGAGAAACACTCTTATGTAACTACGATTTCAACAGTTAGTTACACTGTTAAACTACAGTGTTCCCTGGCTTATTTTCTTACTATTACTTTTTGTATCCTATATTGTCCTTTCTTGGATTTTTAAAAAAAATTTTACTGGAGTAAAAGTATTTTTTTTTGGAAACAGTGCATAGATATAAATTCTCTAAATGCCTGTAGGTCTAAAAAAGACTTCATTTTGTTTCAGACTTAAATAATAGTTTGGATTTTTACAGAATTCTAGCTTCAAAACATTTCAAAAAGTTTAAGACACTATTCCATTGCTGTTGGATAGCCAGTATTTCAAACGTTTGATAATAATATCAGTCTCTTTCCTTTGTAGATAATCTCTTTGCTTGTTTCTCCTCTGGAAACATTTAAGATTTTCTTTTTTTACCTTGGAGTTACAAAATTTCACTAGTATAGGTCTAAGCATGTGCCTTTTATTTTTTGTTTTTCCCATCTAAGTGTTCAGTGAGTATTTTTATTCTGAAGAATAGTCTTCCTTCAGCTTGGGGAAACCGTATTCTTTAATTTTTTTATTACTTCTTTCCCCACCATTGTTTCTATTTTCTTCTGAAATTGTTATTTATTCTTGTATTATTATCCACACTCCCCCTGAAACATTCTTTCTCTTTTGAAATCCTTGTAAGACGGATGTTGGATTCCTTGGCTCTGTCCTCCAATATATTAACTTATCTCTCTTTTCATTCTATGTTCTGGGAGAATTCCTTAACTTTATATTCCAGGTCACTAATTTAGTCATCAGTTATATTTATTCTACTCTTTAACATTTTAATTTATTTTTTTAGTTATGTTTTTAATTTCTAAGAATTTTTCTTGTTTTCTAATTGCTCGTTTTTATGGAAGCCCATTCTTGTCTTATAACACAATAGCCTCTTGATCTCCCTGAAGATACTAATACAAGTTTTGTATACAAGTTTTGTATATTCTATTTCCTACATTATCTCTCTTCTCTTGGGTTCATGACAATATAGGATACAAGAAGCAATAGTAAGAAAATAAGCCAGCAAGCTCTGTTGGTTAGTGTAAATAACTGTTGAAATTGTATCTATGAAACTTACTGCACTTAAGAAATGTTTCCTTAAATATTGAAAGAATAATTTAAAAAACTGGTAATCATCTGGAACTAATAAAAGCTAGATTATTTCAATCAAATACTCTGGGGTTTGGGGTGATAAGACAATCTTGTTTGGGGACAATACATTTTATAGATACTGATTAATTATAGATTCTGATTTATTTTCAACATGGATAGAAAACTTAAGTTTAATTATATGGGTATATTTTAAATACAAGGGTATCCATTAGAATAATTTAATATATAAAACTATCCCACAATTAAAGGGGGATAAAATGGACAAATGAAAATTGATGAATCTATATAAAGACAAGAAAGCAAAAAGAAAATAAAAATCATAACAAACAGAAAACACAATAAATATGATAGTAAAAAGACCATACTAGATGACATATCAGTTATTACAATAAATGAGAATAACTTAAAAACTTACATTAAAAGTTGGAGACTATCTGAATGGTTAAAAATAATCACACACATTAAACACTCAATGCTATCTGTAATAGGCAGTATCAAAAGAGAGCAAATTAAAAATAATTTTGAAATTGAGGTCCACGTAAAATTATTACAGGCAAATTGTAATAAAAAGAAAGCTGAAAGATTAATTTTATATTAAACATTAATATTAATATACAAAATATAAATTTTAATAGATAAATATTAACTTTATATTAAATATTAATTTAATAGAAAACAAAATGGAATTTGAGGCAAAGGTTAAATGGAGATCAACTAATATTGATTCATAGATCATTAATAAAATCCAGCAGGAAAGTATAATGGCTAGAAGTCTTCATGCACCAAACAAAAAGCATTGGAATAAATATACTGAATCTGTTGGAAGAACAAGAAGAAATTGACCAAAACCATTAGAAAAGAGTCTTCCCTCAGAAATCTCTGTTGCAATAACTTACATGATTCACTCTGAAACCATAAAAATATTTGTGTTCTTTTGTCAATTCCATTTAATTATCTTCATATTAGTATCCTGCTGCTGCTGTTTTCTTGCATTCTCACTAAATGCCTTATCAAAACTCACATTTTAGGGCCTATTTTTCGGGGTGCCTTCCAAGGTTCCATAGTCAACTCTCTTAGTGTTGTGATTTTTGAAAGAAGCACGTAAGATTTTGCTACGTGTTAATGGGAGGGTATTTGGATAACATTTCTCTGAAGGCACCAGTCTTTTCCCTCACCAGTATGCCATCTAATCCTTGAGAATGACCCTACAGTGTTGATTTTATGGACACTTATGATTAGATATAACCTTACTGATCATAGTCACTTCAGACCAAGACAAGCTTGGCATCCTAGGCTTTGGACTGTCACTCACTGATTACCTTCAAGCAAGTCATATAACTTCTCTGGGTCTCAATTAACTTGTCTTTGAAATAAGAAAATAGGGCTAGAATAGATAGTTCTTAAAATTCTTTCTTTCTCTAAAGTTTTATTTTTCTTATTACGTGATATTTACTTCTATTTTATCTATTCTTTTTCTAAAATCCAATATTAACAGAAACACTTCTGTGGTATATTTTATAGACTATGAAATTTTGACTTTTCATCTTCTGACACTTGGCAGATCTTTGGAAGAATAACAAAATGTGTAAGGAAGCAGTAGTTGGTACAAGCAACTGAAAGGATAGATGCTACCCTTTAGATTTTTTATTTGGTATCCTCTTTGGTTTCAACAATACTGATTCCATGGTTGGTGCTGAGTAAACAGCTCAGCAAGTGTCTTGAGTGAGTGATTGGCTCTCTCCTTATAAATGTGGCTTCTCCATTATTTAGCTGCATTACAGGCACTAAAGAGAAAGAAGAGGTTTGAGAAGCAGCTCACTCAGATTGATGGCACCCTTTCCACCATTGAGTTCCAGAGAGAAGCCTTGGAAAACTCACACACCAACACAGAAGTGTTAAGGAACATGGGCATTGCAGCAAAAGCCATGAAAGCAGTTCATGAAAACATGTGAGTGACTTTAGTCTCCCTCTGAGCCATAAATTCCCTCAGTGCTTTGGAAGTATATGATGATCTGCACAGGAATGGGCTTACTCATTTGAGACTCTTTGACATGTTGGAATGGAATGTTCCTTCAGAGAAAGAGCAGAAGTAATATTGGCAAAAGAAAAAACAGACCATGAAAAAATAAAGGACATTCGTTTTGCCCTTAACGTTTCCCAGTAGCCTCACTATTGTTTGACACTCCACCTGCAAATATTTTCATTCTATAATTTTTAAAAGACTTAAATGTTAATATCTGTGAAGGTGTTAGAACTATACAATAGTGGTTGTCAAATTTTGGGGGGACTCAAAAATCACTACTAATGAGAACACAGATGCCCAAGCTCCTTCAAGAAAAGCAAGGATTGGGCCTTTTTGTTTTTAACCAAGCTCCCAGGTGATTCTGATACTAAGCAATGTTTGAGAACCATTGACATACAATAGTAGATAAAAGCATGGATTTGGGGTCAGATTTTCTGGATTATAATCCCAGATCCTGCTGACTGTCCTTGGGCAAATTACTTTGCCTCTCCCTGAGTCAGTTTCCTTATCAGTAAATTAGAGATAATAATAGTACTTACCTCATGTGGTTATTGTGAAATTCAATGAGATACAGTATATACTGCATTTAGGAGTTCCTGGCACAAAGTAAGCGCTCAGTAATCTATATTCATAGTGGCAGTGGGGCTAACAATTTGCTTTATATTCACACTCAGAATCAATGTCTGGGACCTAATCCTTTTCCAAAGTTAAATATCATAGTGAAGTTTGGACCAAAGGTATGCAAGGGCAAAGAGTGACTGAGGGATGTAGAGAAGCTTCCATGGATGGGAAAAGATGGGAGAGAGAGAGGCTGGGGTCAGTGAAGACATCTTTGCTGACATTTTCTTGCCTTGATAATTGACAATTAGCCATCATTTCGACAGCTTCTGAGAGATCATTCAATTCATTATCAGAGTCACAGTCCTATATTGTTGCTGTAAGCTGGGTGCTAAAATGTATTACAAAATCATAGTTTTTCTCTCCGGGTAGTTTAGCAGCATCACCTCTGGGTGTTCCTTTTGAGAAAAATTCACTCCCAGGCCCAAACTTTAGTTGTACCTTTGTCATATGATTTTTAAATAAATAATCCTTGTATATTTGTTATAAATATAAGAATTAGAAATAAGGGGTGATAGGAGAATGGCAAAGTATTCTTTTTGATTACTACATGAAATTATGTCAGAATACTCAGCTTTTCCCATGTATAGAGTATGGAAAACTTGTAAAAGATTTATTCCACTGGGAATCAAAATTTCAGTGTTAATTGCTTAATAATGAGGAAAATTGTCACTTCTCTGGTATCCAATCAGTTTGGCCTAGCTTCAGAGTTGGAGGAATGATTCAGAGACAAGGTACTGGAGAGGCAGCTCAGATGCTGGCATTCGGAAACTGGCAGCTTCAGTGGGTGGTTGGAGGCCAGTGGGACTTGGGTGCTAGAAACTGTCTTGAAAGCAGCTGTCCGTCCTGGGCCTGTGATTCCTTTGCTGAAGTTGCTGATTCTTCTGAAGGCTTCATAGGCCTAATCCTGCTCTCATCGGTAATCTCTCAGACCATCAGCAGCTATGGGAAAGTTCTCAGGGAGCCAGGACCTCAGACGTACTAGGCAGTCTAGAAAATAGATCTCTAGTTCCAGAGTTCACCTTCTACAAAAAGCTGCCCTGATAGCAGCTGCTGAGAGCTTCCCGAGTTTATCTTAGTCACAGTGGTCCTTGGTGGCCCATGGTACCACTTCCTGCAGAGTTTATACATAGCAGCTTATATTTAAATTTTACATATGCCCTACCAGACAAAATTTCAAAATGGGTCTACAAATATTGTTAGTTATCAAATAATTTGCCCTCTAGTGACTCCCAAATGTAATAGCTATCAATTTAATTTAATTTACATAATTTAAAATATATGTACATATACAGAATTATTAATTTTTTTGAAATGCAATTCTTAAAGTTGATAAGTCTTATCAACCAGAATGTTTACTATCCTACTGAAATAACTAAGAGTTTATATTAAATTGACTCATTTTTCTAATTTATATCTAAATTCATAATTTTAAAGTAAAATTCTAAACTATTTCAATAAAATATTATTTCCTAGGGATCTGAACAAAATAGATGATTTGATGCAAGAGATCGCAGAGCAACAGGATGTTGCCCAAGAAATCTCAGAAGCGTTTTCTCAACGAGTTGGATTTGACGATAACTTTGATGAGGTGGGTGACCCTATAATAAAGAATGGAGTATGGTGGCCGCTAAAAAAGACAGCTTCCCATCATATGGAGCAAGCAGGTTTCCTTACACATTTCCTTAAATATCATTAAAGAATAAATTTCTTAGAAAAGTACCTGTCTTAAGAGGGAAATGAAGTGTTGGTAGCTCTGAGTTAAAGGAAAGATTAATATAGTTTGGCAAATAGCCCCCTAATTAAGTTTTCAGCTATTAAGGAAAAGCAGCATGTGATTATGTAAAGTTAGTGACTTTTAATGGTTGAAGCCTAAAACCCCATTACGAAAAATTGAGTGCTCGCACATCTGGGCAAAACAAAGCAGACTGTGTCACTCTGCAAGAAACAGATCATGCTCATGTTAAATTAGAGGTTAGGCTGCCTCTGTTCATTACTTAGGCTATGAAACAAAATAAATGTGGAGTGACATTATTAACACACACATTCCATTGAGATTAATCAGTCCAATAATACAGGCTATAATTATAATGGTGATGTCTGCACTGTGAATTTCAATTGTTCTACTCAAAGTACACACAAAGTACACACAAATTTTGAAACATTTCCAATTCTCAGATTACCATGGCAAAGAATCTGACTTCCTACGTTCATGTAGTGTTAAAAATGGTACATCTAATAAGTAAGATGTAGTTCCACAGAATCCTTGAAAGTGAGAACTGGGTGTCAACAACTTTTTATTTCTAGTTTTGTTTTATTTTATCTTTCTCCATTCTACTTTTTTTTTTTTAAATTGAAGTATAGTTGATTTACAATGTTGTGTTAGTTTCAGGTGTACAGAAACGTGATTCAGTTATACATACACATATATCTATTTTTTTTCAGATTCTTTTCTCTCATAGGTTATTACAAAATATTGAGTGCTGTCCCCTGTACTATACAGTAGGTCCTTTTTGGTTGTCTATTTCATATACAGTAGTGTGTATACGTTAATCCCAAACTCCTAATTTATCCCTCGCTCCCCACTACTTTCCCATTTGGTAACCATAAATTTGTTTTCTATTTGTTGTCTGTTCGTCAGTTTCTTCAATAGCTTTTTAAAATAGTATAGACCAGGGGTTGGAAAAATGTGGCTTTCAGGACAAATCCTCCTGAAGTTCTGTTTTTGTATGGCCTGTTGAACAAGATGGTTTTTATATGTTTAAGGGATTGCAGAACACAACAGCAGCAGTGACAATAGCAACAAAAAAGGCTATGAGACAGAGACCATATGCGGTCTGCAAAGCCAAAAATACTGCTGTCTGGTCCTTTCCAGAGAAAGTTTGCCTATCCCTGGTTAGACTAACAAGCACCTAATGAGTGCACTATGACATGGTGGAAAGAGCTCTGGCCTCATTAGGACCTCTGGGTTCTGCCATTTATTACTAAACTTTGTGTAAGTCCCTTTACTTTTCTGACCCTTAGTTTTCTTATTTATAAAATGAAAATGACCGGATCCCTAGACTATCTCTAAAGTTTCTTAAATTCTAAAATTCTTTTATCAATGAACAAATAAGTGTATGATACCTGAAGTTTGAAAATGATGGAGATGATTATCCTGTCAACACATATTTGCTAAAGAAAATATCAATATCTTTTCAGTGCTGTTGGTAACCATCAAGCACTATTGGCAATTCTGGGCATTCATTCAGTGTAGGATAGTGTGTTCTGCTACTACTACATTTGCTATATTTGTTCTTAATTGTTTTGTGAGCAGAAATAGGATATCAGAGTATTCATGCTGAAGGTACATTATTCATTCAGCCTGTGGAGCATCATAAAGCCCACAACTACACTGACCACACTATTTCACATGGCCTCATGCTATACATTTTCATGTTTGTTTCCTTTTCATGAGGTAGATATAATGGTGGTCAGACAGTCATTCAGCTTACTGTATGTCTGATACACGGTGACTTGATTGAATGCTGTGGTTGGCTTAAGGATCTCCACTCTTGGCCCATAGTATTGTTACTCTCATTCTAATATAGAATAATTATTTGTTTCTGTGCCTTTCTCCTACATTCAATATGCTCCTTAAATGTAGGGACTGTTGTTTGGACTTTGTCTCCCCAGCCCTGAGTTCAGCCAGGAGTGAGCTCTCAGTAAATTTGTTCTATGATGAATAAATGAAGAAATCTCCTTGGTCGAATATAAGAGTGTCTTAGGTCATTTCTAATAATGACAACCTCAGAATTCTAATGATGACAAATTTAGTTTTGACTCCCAACTTCTCTCAGGGGGGTTGGACTCAACCTGAGGACACTTGGAGCCAGTTAGACATGAACTATTCATCTCAAGTCATCTCATATCTGTCATAAGGTGACTTTTACCCTTAAAGCCTCAAACTAGACTTGCCTCTCTAAGGTTCTTGAGACAGAGAACAGTTTAGGATTAAACCAAACTCTGGGGCTATTGCTAAAAGAAAGAAATACAGTGTACCTACCTTGAGTTGAAGCTTTCTTAACTAAGACATAGAGCATGATATTTACTAGTTTTGGTAATTTGACAAAGGAACAATAATATCTTTGATTCTTTTTACTTTTGGTATGTTATGGTTTTGCTATACCTGTTGTTTTATTTCAGTAGCATTAGCCCAAATGAAAATATTTATTTCCTCTAGTTAAAGTCTCACAGATTCTTAATTCTTAACAGTAGAAAATAAAAGATACATTGGAAAAATGACAGGCAAGGTGTAAATTTCCTAGAAACTGTGGAGGTTATATATTCAGCAAGCACAAATTACTTGAAAAACTGTTGACTGAAGTATTATAAGATTAACTACAACAAATTTGCACAGCCCCAAATATTCATATTTTAATTATTGCTCAGTGTTGCAAAACAGACTTAGTCTTAAAATAAATATTCCATTTCACTGGGTTCTCACATATCAATTGGGTAGCAGATGTTCTTGTTATTATGTTTGAGGAAACCCACTTCTTGAAACATTAACTCCCTAATTCTTTCTTTTTCCTCTGTTCAGGATGAGCTGATGGCAGAACTTGAGGAACTGGAGCAGGAAGAATTAAATAAGAAGATGGCAAATATCCGACTTCCAAATGTGCCTTCCTCCTCCCTCCCAGCACAGCCAGACAGAATACCAGGTCGCATGTCTAGCACATCCTCCTCTGCACATCGATCCCGAGCAGGTCTGCTCCCCACCTCAACCACCTGTGGTCAAATAATTACCTGAAATAATAGCCAGGCCTATGCCTTTTAGCACTTATTTTTCATTGCATAAAATATACCTTTTAATACATAATTCATACCTGTTTTCTGTGCTGAAAGTATGAATGTCACCAATTACTAATTTTTATCCATTTTTGTTTGTTTGTTTCAGCATCTTCCAGGAGGGCAGAAGAAGAGGATGATGATATCAAACAATTGGCAGCTTGGGCTACTTAAAACAGAATTTTTGGACACCGATATTAATGAGCTGTACATAAGACACAAAAAATGTTTTTGCCAAATATAGAAGTTAACAAAGATTCTGTTTTATATTTATACTGGATGAATAATTGTCTTTTAAGCCTCATAAGTAAAAGTTAAAAAAGGAGTCATGTGTAGATTTAGGATCCGGGATGGAATGGGACTTCCTGGTAGCATTTTGGAGGATCTCTCCATACTGACGGGAGGGGGCATTCTACCTTGTTCACTATTATATTATTTCCAGTCCTGGCATGTAGTTGGTACTCTCTATATATTTGTTGAAAGAAAACTGAACTCTATGAACATATAAAACATATAACAGTTTATAAGCAACTTAAGAGTGATATGTTTAGGAAAGATGGGGAAAATAACTTTCTTTCCTATGAGAATGTAAGTTTGCTGTGCTGTATCCATGTTGTAGCCCAGAGTGAATGTATAAGAAATGTATCTCTTATAGGAGACATGTTTGTAGAGAAGTCTTGTGTGAATCTATACATAAATAGTTTCACTTGAGTTTAAAATCTTAAAGGAGTTTTAATTGACATTTATTATGCCAATTAAGCTTGGAATGGGACAATGGATGCATTTCCCAAAATGACTGGAAGCACTAACAGCTTACACTGCTGAGCGAGAATCTCCTGGGTGTAATTTAGTCACTTAGGGGGCTACATTAACATTCCCAGTCCATTATGATGCTGTTATGGCTTCAGCGTGCTAAATGTGTGAATATTCATTCTTTTCTGTTTTGTGCTGTCTTGTACATTTATTTATACTTTACATCATATTCCTTGTAAATACATAAAAATATAGGAAGGAAATTAAAAGTGTATCTTGAATAAAGTTTTGGCCATAATGATTTTTAAGTGAAAGTACAGCATTATGTATTGTCCATAATGGTTCATGCACCATAAAATGACAAACGTCATTATAGAAAATGATCTAGTAATTCCCCACATTTGCTTAGGGAATACAAGGTCTAATGGGATGGAAAGAACACTAGACCTGGAGGTAGGAGTTCTGGATTCCATCTCCTGTTCTGACACTAACACAGTACAACTAGGTAAGTCATAAACTCTTGTGTCTTGCCTTTGTGTCTTCACTGGGAAATCTAAAGGTTGGACTTGATGATGTCTAATGGTTCCATCTTGCCACAGGCCTTTTGCACATGCTGTTTTTTCTTAGCAGTCTTCCCACCCTCCACAACACAGATACCACATCTTACTTATCCCTTAAATCTTAGAGTGTCCTTTGTTTTGGTAAACTTTTCCTGATCGCACAGACTAAATCAAGTCTCCCTGTTGTGCTTTTGTAGCACTCTGCTTTCTCTCCTATCATCTATCATGGTTTATGTTGCATATTTACTTGAACAGTCACTTTATTATTCTTCTTCCCTGCTGGGCTGTGGTAATTTGAGGTCATGGACTATATCTTTTCCAGTTCAATCCCACTGTGTATCTCTGCACAGTCCCTCACATACAGTTGGCATTTAATAAAGATTTGTTATATGAATGACTATTAAGTTTTTACATTTTTGGGTTCTGATAGAATAACAGGAACTGGATTTACCTTCTACCACCAAATAACTAGAAAATTGGACAAAATATATGAAACAACAGTTTCCAGACAGTTGACAGCAGGCAGCACTAGACAGTGATTCTTGAGAGGGAAACAAATGAGAGGGAAACAAAACAAATGAGTCCTTAGAAGGGTATTGTCTCACTAGTGAGGTCAAATTATGTCTAGACTAAAGGCTGTTCTGTGCTCACCCTAAAAAGCTTAAAAGCAAGCTTCAAAATGATTCCAAGTAAACTACCTGCATCCCAGAACAAAACCCCCAAATGCTTAAAGGAATATAAAAGCTAATAAATACCAACAAAAAAACAACTAAAATAAAACTGGCACCCAACAGCATAAAGTTCACAAAGTCTGGCATCCAATAAAAAATTTTCAGGAGTGCAAAGAAGCAGGAAAATACAACCCATAACCAAGAGAAAAATCAAACAGTAAGAACAGACTCAGAAATGACACAGATGATGGAATTTGAAGGCAAGGGTTATTAAAACAGCTATTATAAATATATTTCATATGTTCATTAAAATTACTATAATAAGTATACTCCCTATGTTTGAGAAAGAAAATCATGATCACAATGAAGAGAGAAATGGCAGATATGAAAAAAAGACCCAAATTGAAATTCTAGACATGAAAAATACATTATCTGAAATGAAAATACAGAATATAGTGGGAGGGAGTAACATCAGATTAGATATTGCAGAAGAAAAGGTTAGTGAACTTAAAGACATAGCAACAGAAATTATCCTAAATAAAATACTAAAGAAAAAAGAGATTGGAAAAAAATAGAACAAGAGTAAGCTGTGAGACCATATTAAACTGTCTAACATGCAGGTAATTGGAGTCCTGGAATTGTGGTGGTGGGCTGGATGGATTTTTTTTTCAGGGTGGGGAGAGTAGGGGGGAAGGGAATACGATAGAAAAAACCCTTTGTAGAAATAATGGCTGAGAAATTTCTAAATTTGATGAAAACTATAAACCCACAGTTCTGTGAAGCTTAACATAACTTAAACATCAAAACCTCATAAATGAGACCTGAGACGTGTTTGGATATCTCTCCCCACCTACTTAAACACACATTCCTAGCTAGTTCTGCTAGACCTGTGAGGTCCAAACGGTATCCAATAGCCATATGAAATGAATACTTGAAATGTGGCTAGTGCAGTTGAGGAACTGAATTTTTAATTTCATTTAGTTTTAATTAATTTAAATTTAAAAACTAGTGCTCAAGTTGGTTATAAGAAAATGTTAAGTATGTTTGAAAAAACTTGGGTACATACTTTTTCAACTGTAAAATTTATAAAATATATATATACAGAATAAATATTTCTAATTGAAATTTACATTTGAATTGAGATGTGCTCTAAGTGTAAAATATATACAGTAAGTTCCCTACATACGAACCTTCAAGTTACAAACTTTCGAAGATGCAAATGTGCGTTTGAATGTCCAGTCACATAAGTTAGTTCGTGTGTCTGGCGTACATTATCATGTGTGTGCATCCTCTACAAGTGGTTGTGCTTTTGGGTACTTCACTGTGCAGTACTGTAGAGAGTACAATAGTACAGTATCTTTATTTCAAGCCCAGGATGCCTGCAGTTTGTTCATGATTTTCATAGATTTGAGAAGGTGGATGAGGAGTCCAAAGAGGTCTTCAGTGACCATCAGCAAGAAGCTGGAGCTAGATCTGCAAGAGGACCACTTCACTGAACTCCTTACCATGCAACACGAGGAGCTTACTAATGAAGACCTGATGAAATTGGAAGCCCAGAGACAGGATAAAGAGAGACAAGAGGAAGAAGAAGTAACTGAAGAACCGAAGAGATTCACGATGCAGGAAATGGTAAGGGGATTTTCTTTATTTGAGGAGGCACTGTTAGTTTTTGAGGCACAGGACCTGAACATAGAATGCTACATGAAGGTTGCAGCAGCAGTTTGGAATGCAATCCAGTGCTACAGTGTCATCTATGACAAGAAGAAAGAACTGCTACTCAGACATCACTGGATCGTTTTTTCAAGAGGGTAGATAGAATTGAATCCAGCAAGGAACCAGAAACTGTGCCGTCAACGTCAGGTGTGAGTGAAATTTCAGCTTGCCTTCCATCTCCTATTGCTGATGATCCTTCATCTCTACCATCTCCCACCTCCTCTCCCTCCTCCAGTCAGTAACTCTTCTTGCCTGTTCACTCGATTCTAGCCCGTGTATGCCAGATGTTGTACTGAATTACTGTAATTTTCAAGGTACTGTACTGTAAGATTAAAAATGTTTTCTTTATTTTTTGTGTTTGTTTTTTATGTATTATTTGAGTGAAAAGTATTATAAACATATTAGAATAGAGTACTATATAGCCGATTGTGTTAGTTAGATACCTAGCCTAAGTTTGTTGGATTTACAAACAAATTAGACTTACGAGTGTACTCTCAGAAAGGAACTAGTTCGTATGTAGGGGACTTACTGTATTGGATTTTAAAGATTTAGTATAAAAAGAATGTAGAATGTGTCATTAGTACTTTTATATTTATTTTATGTTCAAATATTGTTTTAGATGTATTGGGTTAAGTAAAACATATTATTAACATTTATTTCACCTGATTGTTTTTACCAGTTTTGAATATGGCTACTTGGAAATTAAAAATTACAGATGTGGCTCACATTATATTTCTATTGGTTAGCTTTGGGTAAGAAGATCAGTTCCTCATTAGCCATGAGTGCACAAGTAATGCATGATTTGAAGTACTAAAATGCCGAAGTGTTAAAAATAAAATAAATTTTGCAGAAGGTGACCTCTTACTCTGAAAAGAAATAAAATACTTTGAAGTAAAATTATAATGTTGTTGCCCCTCTGTTGACAGTAAGAAGGAATGAAAGAAATGAAAGGAAAGGTGAAAAGTAAATCGTCCTTAGATTGAAGAGGTATTGAAAAGAATAAATGTATTAATCAGACATCTAAAGGTGTTTCCAGCAATGCATCTTAGAATGGAAAAACTTCTGTTTGGAAGTTATAAATTCTGGGATGTTTGCTAAAAATTGGTTTCACTAAATTACAGTGATACCTCAGGGGTGGATCTCCATTCGGGCAGTGTTGTTTCATATTTTTAAGTAAAATGTTTTCCAATATATCACTTAGACTTTTCTCCTTCTTTTTGGTTGTAAGAAACACACAACATAGCTTAAGAGACAAACTTGGATTTTTTTGGAAGTGATTTGGATAGTTCCTATAATCAAAGAAAACACTTGAAATGCAAATCAGAGGAAGATTAGAAACCAGAGAGGCTCTGGAATTCACAGCAGCCAGATCTAAGGGACTCTTTTTTCTGAGTAGCGAACGGTGAGGAAATGTAAGCTGCTACCATTTCGACCAAGCTGTTATTCTGCTCAAGAATCAAATTCCAGAGCCAGAATATTTGATTGACCAAGCTTGGCTCATATAACTAACTCTGGAGTAGCTACCTGGACCATCATGAACTGAGAAGCAGGAAGGGAGGTTTGCTAAAGCATAATCAAGGTGCTCCTTCCTGAAGAAGAGAGAAGGGGTGTTAGCTACCTAAACCTAAAAACACCACTTCAAACCACACATGTCCACTCAACAACAGAGAATAATTAACTCTGAATTGCAGCATTTCCTTATTCTTGGCAAACATAGAGTCTAAGCACTGATTTATTTAGTAGAAATTGGAGTAGCAAATAGTTTATACACCACAGTGGTATATGTCTTACTAAAACAAATTGAATAATGTGTCAAAGTTAGCAATCCAAGCAAGAAGAAAGAAAACAAAATTTTTAAGGGAAAAATTCAGAGAAGCTAGGACCAATAAGGATATCTTGGTAGCATTATATTACAGCCCAAGGGAACAAACTGATGAACTGTTAGTCAATGTCTATTTCACCTCTCTACTTCCTTTCATTTCTTTAATTTAAGACAGATATTAATGTTTCTGATGCAGAAAGTGTTTCTTAAAATAGTTAAAGTACTCCTCTAACTTCAAATTTACTTTGCATCATTTGTTTCTTGACTGACTAGAAGTTTTATTGCACTTTATACAAGACATTGGAGCTACTTTTCAGAAAAAAAAAAAATGACTTGGTATACATTGAGGGAGTACAAACAGGGAAAAGCAGTAAAACTGTTATTCAGAAGGAGATATTCGAACACTGAGAAAGTAGGTGATGCCTTTGATTATGAATGATTCTCCTGAACATTTCTGATATTCACAGGCTACTGAAAGTTATATATACACTATTATCTGTGATATCAGGAGGACAGAGTGTTCCTTTTCAGCATTCGGAAAAAAATTCCAATTCATCTCGATGAAGCACTGAAAGGATGACATGTATGTGGCATGTGACATGATTATATGTAATATATCTATAAATATATGAAATGTGTGTATGTAGATTATATATACTTATATACAAATTATACATACTCTCTATATTAATACAATATGTGTGTGTCCTGTACTCTTGAAGGTCTGTTACTCCTTGCCCTCCACAACTTTCCTGTATTTCCTCAATCTCCACTTCTTTTTTTTTTAGGCTGTTTATCATTTCTTTATTTACCTTTTTCTTTCTTTCTTTCTTTCTTTCTGCGATCTCCACGTCTTACTCTTCCGCCATCTTCCAACCCATCCCACTCTTGCATTTCTTTCTCTTTGGAAGACTCGGTCTTCTTCTTGACTCATAAATGTGAATCTTTCTCAGATTTTCCATAATTTAGTTATTTGACCTCTCTTTCTTCTATACTATTCATAGATACCATTTAATTTATAGCTTCAACTACTCTTCTATGAGAATGACTTAGATTTCACGTATAAATTTATTCATTCACTCAACCAATATTTACTAAAAATTATACTCTGACTTCTGAGCTAGCATGGGGATTAAAGTTTAATATAACAATCCTGTCATCATGTATATTTCTAGCTGTGACCTGTATCCCAAGCTCTAGTCAATTAGAATTTTACTTTAGTTTTCCTGCCATCTCTTCTATGTCAACATCTTTGTCTTAAAGTCTGTTTTATCTAGTGTTTTTATAGGTCCTCCAGCTCTCTTTTGGTTACAGTTTGCATGGGATATCTTTTTCCATCTTTTTACTCTCAATCTATATCTGTGCTTGAATCTAACGTTAGTTTTTGTAGACAGCATATAATTAGATATTCTGTTTTTATTCATTCACCAATCTCTGCCTTTTAATTGGAGAATTTAAGTGTTACTATTTAATGTAGTTACTGTATTTGTCATTTTGCTGCTTGTTTTCTATATGTCTTATGTCTGTCTTTTCTCCTTAATTTCTCCATTACTCACTTCTTTTAAAAAGTTAATATATAAATGGTAAATAAATACATTCTAGTGTACTATTTTAATTCCCTTGCAGCTTCGTTCACTATGTAATTTAAAGTTATTTTCTTAGTGATTTCCTTGGGGATTACAAATAACACCTTAATTTATAACTAGTTCAGATTAATACAAACTTAACTTCAATAGTATACAAAAATTCTGTTTCTATATATCTCCATCCCCCTTTATGTTGCATAAATTACATCTTTAGGCATATGTGCCTATCAACATAGATTTATAGTTATTGCATCATGTTCTTGTCTTTTAAATAAAATGGGAAAAAAGAGGAGTTACAAACAAAAAAATTACATTAATACTGTCTAATATTTACCTAGCAATAGTTACCTTTACTGCTATTCTTTATTATTTTGTGTTGATTCAAATTACTGTCTAGTGTCCTTTCATTTCTGCTTGAAGGACTTCTTTTAGCATGTCTTATAAAGCAGGTCTATTAACAATGAATTCTTTCAGTTCTTCTTTATCAGGGAGTATCTTAATTTCTCCTTCATTTTTTGAAGGGTAGTTTTTTTGGTTATAAAGTTTTGGGTAACAATTTTTTGTTTTTTTTCTTTCAGCACTTTGAATATGCTACTTCCTTCTGGTCTCCGTGGTTTTTTTTGAGAAATCAGCTGTTAATCTTAGTGAGGATCCTTTGTACATGATGAGTCTCTTCTGTCTGGCTACTTTAAAGATTCTTTGCCTTTTGATAATTTGATTACAATGTGTGCAGGTGTGGATCTTTTTGAGTTTTTCCAACTTAGGGTTCATTGAGCTTCTTGGATATGTTGATTCATATCTTTCATCAAAGTTGGGAAGTATTTGCCATTATTTCTTCAAATATGCTTTGGCTCCCTTTTTCTCTCTCTCTTCATTTGGGTGTCCAATTACATACATTTGCTTGGTGGTATCAGACAGGGCTTTTAGGCTCTGTTCTTTTTTTTTTTTTTTCATTTTTTCTTTTCAGAGTAGATAATCTTAATTGATCTACCTTCAAGTCCACTGATTCTTTCTCTGCCTGATTAAGTTTGCTGCTGATTTTCCCTAGTGAATTTTCATTTCAGTTGTTATATTTTTCAACTTCAGAATTTCTATTTAGGTCTTTTTTAGAAATTCTTTCTCCTTATGAATATTTCCTATTTGGTGAGAAATTGTTCTCATGCTTTCCTTTAGTACTTTAGAAATTGTTTGTTTTAGCTGTTTGAACACATTTAAAATGGCCAATTTAAAGTCTTTGTCTAATAAGTCCAACATCTGGGCTTTTTCAGGGATAGTTTTTATTGATTGCTTTTTTCCCCCTGTGTTTGGACTATACTGTCTTGTTTCTTTGTATGTCTCATCATATTTTTGTTGTTGTTGAAAACAGGATATTTTGAATATCATATATTCAAATATTATAATCCATCCCTTAGTGTTTTTTGTTGTTTCTTGAACTTGTTTGCTTGTTTAGTTACTTTTCTGAACTAGCTTTTTAAAGTCTGTAGTTTTTGTTGTGTGTGTCCATTGAAGTCTCTGTTTCATTAGTGGTCAGCTAATAACTGGATACAGATTTCCTTAAGTACCTGGAAATAAAGTATGTTGTATAAAACAAAATATTCTGTATAAAGTGGTGTGTACCACTCTCTGTACCTTTTATGAATACATAATAACAGTAAACATGACTTGTTAAAATTTCAGTAAGACTCCTGTTTCCTTGAATGTGACATATGCACAGTCTGCACTACATGGGAAATAAGGCTTACATTTAGTTTATGCATTCCCAAATTATTCATTTCTTCATATATTTTTTCACAAAAGTCCACTTGATGATAGATATTGTGAATTTAAGCAAGACACAGTTGCTGCTCTTAGGTAGGTCACAGTCTAGCTCTGTGACCTTGGGAAAGTTTCTTAATTTCTCTGAGGATGAAATTCTTCTATGATACAATAGGAACACTATCCTTGATATCACTGGATTATCATGAGAATTAAATGGGAATATGTATGTAAAACTAGTACAGTACCTGGTACAAAATTAATGCTTAATAAATACTTTCTTCCTCCCCTTGTCAATTCTCAAAGCAACAGAGACACGTTAGGTAACAATTATCACCATCTGTCATGTGCTATCTCTATGCCAACTGAGTGCAAAAGTCTTATTCAATATTTCATTAGTTTGTAAAACATGGCTATGAATTAGGTATTAATTAATTAATATAAGTAGTCATTAATAATAAGCTTGAAAGTGGCTCAAAGAGATGAAGCAATTTCCTGAGGACACACAATTGCTAAATTAAGACTAAGAATTTGAATTCAGTTCTCCTTTAGTTCAATACCTATATACTTAACCTCTTCTCTGTACTTCTGCTGATACCACTTCTTCTCTCACAAGATGACACAGGCATAACATCCTTAAGAAAATAGTTCCAGACCAGTAGAACCTAAGAAAGGACCATTCCTTGTCTTTCCTTGGCTGTAGAAATCCAGACTGTGAAAAGGGTGAGTGTGTCATACTGGTATTTCTCCTAGAAGGTTATTTTACTTTGGACAATGCAAAATTACATAAGCCTAAAACTGTGTAATAAACTCCTGGGAAACTGGGCCAGATTGGTTGCATTTCTAATTAATTAGTTAATTGTTTATTTGTTTTTCTGACAGAGTTTTAACTTTTTATTTTAAAGAACAATTATGCTTTTGGCAGAGAAAGAAAGCAAACTTCAGCCGAAAAGATTGAGCTACTAACAGTTCAAACACTGGCTCCCCTCAGTCCCTATTGGAAAAGTTAGCCCATTTGTAGTTCTTAGTCAAGATCGACAAGTTCAAGATCATGTTTTAAAACTAAGGTTCACATTGAGAGATTGTGATTAACATAAATGAGAACCTACTGTATAGCACAGGGAACTCTACTCAGTGCTCTCTGGTGACCTAAATGGGAAGGAAATCTAAAAAAGAGTGGATATATTTATAACTGATTCACTTTGCTGTACAGCAGAAACTAACACAACATTGTAAAACACCTATACTCCAATAAAAGTTTTTTTAAAAAGAAAAAAAACGAAGGTTCAAAGGAATTTGAGTTGTTTTTACTCTGATTTCTTTCCTGAAGATGTTTGTTGACAGGATATGGAGCATTCCGCCATAGCTAAAGGTTTCAGATGACTGCAATGCTTGAAGTCACTCAGAGCAGACTGTAAAGTGCAGGAGAGCTAAATGTGTGACATGAACACTCCTGGTAGACCCAAGGGTCCTTACGTGCCTGTGAGTTCTTCTCTCTCCTTCTCTTAAAATGTTTCGCTTTTTAATGGCCTTAAAGGTATTTACTAAAATAACATCAATAAGACTTGGATCAGGCTTGTATTTAAGGGGTAGAAATATAATTGCTGAATTTTTGAGTTTCTAAAAGCATTGATAAATGAAACAAAGTCTAAAATTAGAGTGTTTTTGTACTGTTTAAAGCAATTAAATTGATCATTTATTGACCTGATCCTAAAATCATGAACTTTAGAATATAATTTGCCCGCCCCTCTGTGGCAATAGACTAGATGGTGAGGTTCCTGAGGGCAAGAACTGTAAACAAATAACCCTAACCAACCAAGCCAAAAAAACAGATAAAAAGGTGAACTGACAAATATTTGCTGAGTACCTATGCTTAGTACCAGGGGTACAAAGATAAGCAAGGCTTGTTTATCGTAGGAGGTGGTATAGTTAAATGGATCACAAGCACAGCTCCTGCTATAGGCTGCTGATCTGGTCCAGGTGTTGGCTCCGTCATTTACTAGCTGCATGACTATTACCAGCCAGGTTCCCTGAGAAGCTGACTCTGAGATGGAAAAGAACACAGGAAGTTTAATAAGGGGTACTTTTGGCATCTATACCCAAGGAAAGGATTAGATAGAAGGAGAAGCTGAGCCGCAATGCAATCTAAACGGAGGCCTTAGCTAACCCTGTGAGACAATAAGAAGTGGTATCTGAGTGGAGGCAATTCCCCATGGTGATCGGTTATTGAATGTGGCTGCCTTGAAAAAAGGTATAGTCTTGGGGTGCCACAGGAGGAGTGCCACAGACAACACTTCAAGGAGATGAGAAAGTCAGTAATATCTTGAAGGGGATGTGGGAGGTACATTATAGCTTCCACCACAGTCACCTTAGATAATTTAACTTTGTTGACCCTTGTTTTCTTCATGTGTAAAATAAATATTTAAAAATATCTTTATAAGGTCAAAATTAGGATTAAATATAACCATACAGGTAACATCCATGTTGTGCCTGGCACACGAGAAGTCACGAAGATTCTCCATTGTCATCTTGTTCATAACTTCTCCAATAAGTAAAACAACTACTCTATAGGGCATTAGGTTTTCAAAAATGGGTAACCTCATTCCTGCCCTAACCACTATTCCTGGTTGGGGGAGGGCTGGCACATCAAAAGACAGTGCAATGCGATGTGATAAGTGTTCCATTGTTGCTTGGATGCCTTAGGCTGGTCTTCCGGACAAGCTGTTGCTTGAGTTGAGGACTGAAGGGTCTAGTCCAAGGAGCTGGCGGGCAGTGGGTAAGGCAGGGCATTGTGAAAGTTTATGCTGGGGTCTAGGATGGCCAGAACACTGGGTGTAAGACAGAGTGTGGGGAGAGATGAGGCTGATAGGAGCCAGGTGATGAAGGTCTCAAATATCCTAGTATAGGATTTGGATTTATGCTGAAGGTACTGGGGAGTCAAGGAAGGATTTTTAAGTGTTGATGAGCTTGTACTTTTACAAAGTCCAGTCTACCACAAAAATAAAGACTAGATTGGAGACAGATGAAGTGAACACAGAGAGACCCACTGAGAGGTGTAAACTGAGAGCACCACAATGGGGTTTAGATGAGGGGTCATAGATACCCTCAAGTACTGGTTTGAGAGACTCAGCAGATGGTTGTGCCATTTTCTATGAAATAGGGATATCAGAAGGTGGATCACACCTGGGTGGGAGGAAGGGGATCAGTTTGGTTTTGGACATCAACGCTGAGATGCTTAGTGCACATTGATGATTTCAGGGCTGGAGTGCAGAGGGTAACCTATACAAGAGTCAGAGTTTGGAGTCAGCAAACTGCAGCTGTAGAGAGAAGAGGGTGGAGTGGAAGAGGACTGGCTAATAGCCAGTTAGTGGAAATTGCAACTGAGGAAGGAACAGGATACATGGAAAATCCAGGAGGTTTTTTTTTAGCTTCTATGACATATTTTGACAGAATGGAAAAGTTCCTATTTCCAAGAAGCAGCTTTCCATCTTTTAATTATTTGAGCAAAGCCACTTCTCTTCAAAAATCAACCTCTCCCTCAAACGGAAGATATGGAGAAAAGAGGAAGAATTTTATGTTTTTCAAAATAAGGTGACAAAAAGTTTTCAAACATACCACTTTTAGGAAACTAGCCGTAAAAGGAATTAAGGCACAAGAAGAGTTTTGATAAAGGAATAAAGAGAATGTGAAAAAATGAAAAGGGTGATATTGGGAGTAGAATTATTAAAAATGTTTAGAGACAGGCACCTTTCATCCTTGTGTAGCTGGCAACCTAAGTGAAAAATATGTAAACTAATAGAAATGGATACATTGCAGAGTTTATTACAACTAAAAAATAGTTGATCATGACTTCTGGCATTTCAGATATAAAAATGGGTAAGGCAAGGGTAAATTTTATGTTCTTACTTTATGAAGGCAAAGGTAAAAACTCACCAAAAATTCTACAGTAAATGAAATACATTCCTCTGTAGGCTATTTGAGATCTAGCTGGGATGAGTTCACTCATTCGGGTAGTACATTTTCTTAGATGAGATAGTCTCTCAAGATAAATCTCCTTGGGATGTATCTCCTTTAGGTCTGACAAACCCGTAAAACAACAGCCAGAGATCTTCAATTTGTAGCCTCTCAGACATCTCCTGATAGTTTTTTCCTCCGCAGAATGCGAGGCTATCAAGTGCTACCACGCATCGTTCCCACTAGGCGGCACTCCAAGCTCATCGTCAAGCCGAGTATTAGCCGCCGGCTAAAATCTGCCATAGGCATCTCGGTTCGTGGAAAATCGCTGATAGTTTGCATTTTATTAATTGAAACTTAAGAATTGATAAATGCTTCTTTATAAACTAGGCAGCAAGGCATGACATATGGTTTAACTGAGCCTGAAAGTAAGTCGTCTTTGGAATCCCTCCTGCTTCATCTCACGCTCCAGGGCATCTTGCGCACCAGTAAGGTGAGGCTGCCAGTGACAGCATCAAGTTTGCAGTGATGCCTGGGGTGGCCCTCTCTTCCCCGAGTACAGGTGGCTTGGGACTGTGCTAACTGGGAGATGCCTTGGTTGACTGCTTCTCAAGGAATTGATAAGACCCAGCAACATTGCTCAGCCATGCACGCAAGAGAGGTAACTTCTCTAACAAGCAGCTCAGAGGAGCAGGGTTTTCACTGCTCACTCACACAGAGGAACCAGGACTGCATGATTGCCGCAGCGCCTGAGGGGCTCAACATTCCAGTAAATTCGGAGAAACAGCTCTCCTTGTCTGTGAGCTTCTAGGCATTGGAATGGGCACCGATTTTCAAAGACTTCAGGGAGGAGGATAGGATGCGTGCAGCTAGGCTCAGGCTGGAAGTTGTTGACTCCTGTTTGTTGGTATTAAAATGGGACACATGACCCTTCTTCACCAACCTCTTCTGTCAACATAAGCCTAAAAGGTAGAACTGGAACCTGGAATCAGGGACAAATTTTAGAACTCTCCCTCCAGTAACTGTGGGAAAGTTAATACATAGATAATGGCTATGATCTATCATCCATGTCGTCTTTATGGATATAACCAAACACAGGAGAGGTTTTTATGAAATAAAGCAGCACTGGACTGGAAGCCAAAAAGACTTGTTTCCCATGATGCTCTACCACTCAGTCACTGCATTCAGGTAATCTTTCTGGTTTGACTTTTTTTACCTGTAAGATGAGGGATTTGAAGCAGAAGATTTGACAGGCTCTTTCAGGCATAAACATTCTAAGATTGGAATCTAGAGAAGTAGAGTCTGTCTGCAAACTTCCATGCCACAACCCCTGCAGGAGAGCTGTCCAAATCACAGTCGCTTCTGGGGGAAAGGCAGCTTTGTTACGTATGGGATTTGTGCCCGAGGATCAGTTTAAATCAGCTAATTTCTAAAGTACTTCTAGTTATAATAGACCCTCTGAGTCTATATTACTTGTGAGTTGTTGATAAAGTATTAATTGACTGAGCTCCAAATACCTTATTTTAAAATTATTTTTAACTTCCAAGATTAGTCACAATCCTTTCACATGCAACAAATATCCATAGAGCCTCTGGCATGCATATGATTAGTGTCTACATGGGGAATGGACTTAAATGTACAGCCCAAAGCAGTAAGTACTCTACCAGAGGAATGTACAAGGTGCTAGGGGTTCAGCTTCCTGGGCATCCCAGTGGCAATATGCCATGCAGAGCTGGAAGATAGCATGTCTGGAGTTGAGGACTCACAGAGGACTGACCATGTCTGGAGTTGAGGGCCTGGAGAAGTAGCTGGGTCAGGAAGGGCCTTGTTCCTTGCAGCACATGTCAAGAACAGGCTCTACCATGCAGACGGCCAATACTGTTTGCTGATTAAATGCCTGAACTCATACAGTTTACAAAGTGTTGTGTAACTGAGAGCAATGTCTAAAAAGTTTCTACAATATTTCTCTAGACAGAATCTAAGGCCAGCATAGACTGTGTCTTTGTTGCTGTCATTTTCCCAGAAATTCCATGGACATGGGGAGGAATCTCAAATTGGTTAAATTTAAGGAAATTCTTATTTCTGCATCTCAAAATACAAATTTCTTAGACTACATCTCTTCTCATCCCAGCAGAAGCTTGTGAAAAAAGAATGGAATAACGTTATTCAAATAATATTTATTTTCAAACATTTTTAAGTTGAAAACTTAAATGTATGTAATAAATGAGCCCTATGTAATAAAATGAGAAACCTACCAAGGCCCAAGGCATACAGTCTGTTTAGTCATGATGACCATTCTGTACCCTGAAAATAAATTTAGGAAGTGACTTCCATATCAGATTTTATGCCTTGACAGTGCACTAAATCAATATTATTCCTCTGACATATTTGAAAGGTGAGACTAAACCAAAAGAAAAATGCTTCCAAGAATAAGTCTGAGGGAATTTGATGTCTGACAACAAATAGATCAACTTCCTTCATTTCCCTATTTCTTTGTGTCCTTAAATAATACGCTGTATTTGCCTTATGCATTTACACTGGACAATTCATTTTAACTTTCAGTGTTTATAGGGCAATTTGTAAGCAACCCTCATGAAACAAAACTTATTGGAAAGACAGCAGAAGCAGGAAGTTGAGATATCCTAAGTTTTGGCTTTATGCTTCTATTGAAGGAAAATGTGGAGATAATGTGTGTGAAGGTAAGGGGGTAGGAAAGTAGAACACTCAAGGAGCTGAAAAAGGCTAATATGACTAGGAAATGAGAAGCAGAGTGATAGATGACCTTGAGAGGTGAGCTCCAACTGATTGTCAACTTGGGTGCGTTAAACGTGTATTTCCATGAAAATATCTATTCACACAGAGATCCCACTATCACCAAGTAAAACTATGAAAGGTAGGAATATGGAAAGTCCAGGACTGCAGGTAGCTTTCTCTTCTCCACTTAAGTCTCCAGACTGTGACTGAATTATGACCTTTTTATAACACAGCTTGGTGGGCACTGGGTGAGGCAGAAATGCCTGCCTGACAGCTTTACCTGTGCACAGAAGAGCACGGTTAGCACCTTTGCAACACCCATGCTGCCCCGGGGCTATGGTGATATTTCCAGGCCATGGGAGGTGCCAGGTCCACAGCTGCACACTTGACACACCCTTTCACATGTCTTCCTTTCAACAAACCAAATTGGTGAACACTATCATTATCTCCATTTTAAATGAGCACTGAGGCTCAGAGAGGCAAAGTAACTTGCTCCACTTGGTAAGAAGCAGAGCCCAAACTCAAACTTAAGTCTGCTCAATTTTAAAGTATATTCTTAACTAGTATTGGATTAAGAGGTAAGTGAACTTGGAAGGTTCTGAGGCTTCAAGAACTGGAGAAAATCAGGAAACATTTTGTAGATATGAAATGTTCAGAAAAGTAAACCCAACAGGTTTTTACAAAATACTTTGAGGAAGACATTGTAAATATATCCATGTTAGCTATATCAACCTTTATTGAGGAATTAATGTATTACCTAGCTAAAAAGTGAAAGCCATTTCTAAATGTATTTATGTCTTTCAGCACATACAATAAAAGTCTTATTTTGAACATAAAGTTGTTCATATACTATAAAAACAGTTTCTCCAAGACCCTACTAAATAAATCATTGGGTTTCTGAAGGATTGAAGTCTGACACAGTGAATTATCAGCCTCCTAGAAGGAGAGCCCCTCTGCTTTTGTCTGTCCCAGCTTTATCAACTGTATTCATATTTGTCTGGTCTTCTTTCCTTCATTTCTGGGGCATGAGCCCAAATGTTGTTGTAACTTGTTCTTTTATCATGCATACTTTAATTATTTCAACTATAAGCCATCTCTCACTTCTTCCTCTGTCTTCCAATTCCTGTTCATTTATCACAGGGAAATCATTAATCCATTTTAAGCAAAAACACAGCCCTTATTTTGATTAATGAGCATAAAATTAGAGCCGGTGGTTGATAGCCTTTTGTGAAACATGAATGCACGAAGACACTAAAAATAGAATTAATTGTCAGATAATCATGGCACTGAAAGGGGTTCCCTTGTATGGCAGTAGGTGGGCCTTTAGGGCTGACATGGCTCCACTCTAGCTAATGTACAAGAAGGCAGGGAGGGAGCCAGTGGTTACTTTGCTTCTGTGACCTTGTGCCCCACGTGTGCTGCATGAGTCACCAAACTAGAGGTTGGCCTCCATGAGAACCCAGGGAGAATTTGGGGAGCTATTTTTTGTATCCTTATGGCAAATCTTTTGCACTGCTGGTTGGCTTTGTTGGCCCATTTAGTTGAGGTGGTCAGAGTTGTCATTTTTGAGCAGACTACAAATCTGTGTCATCTCTTTGTGTTTGGCCTGGCTCTCTTTGAAATCTCCCATTAGATTCTTTACAAAAGTCTCCACTTAGTTTCATCTGTACCATTATTCTAGATTCCACGTATATGGAATAGAGACGTAGACATAGAGAACGGACATGTGGACACAGTGTTGGGAAGAGGAAGGTGGGATGAATTGGGAGATTAGTTTTGACATAAACACACTACCATGTGTAAAATAGATAGCTAGTGGGAACCTGCTGTGAAGCATAGGGAGCTCAGCTCGGTGCTCTGTGATGACCTAGATGGGTGGGATGGTGGGGCGGGCAGTGGGAGGGAGGTCCAAGAGCGAGGGGATATAGGTATACATACAGCTGCTTCACTTCATCGTACAGCAGAAACTAACACAACATTGTAAAGCAATTTTACTCCAATAAAAAAGTCTCCACATACATTTCATCTCTAATCAAACTGCTTCCCTCAAGCCCTGTATGTCCACATAAATATTTGTTGTTAAATTATTCTTGTTTAATCACCAGTTCAAAACCATTTTGCCCCATTGCAAACATTTTACAGATTTCCATTATCTTATAGATTAAAAAAGCATTTTAAGCTCAGTTTGATAAACCATCGCCTACCAAATGGGTCATGTGGAAGTATGGTTAGAACAAAAACCATTTGTAAACCAGACAGAGCCTATTCAAGCCTTCAAAGTGTGAACTATACGGTAAATGATGGAATAACATGGTTAATGAATGACATTCAGTCTGTCCACCAATATCAGTTTAATGAAGGATTTCCACTGTGTTTCAGGTTTACGGGTATACACCTGAATGGCCAACAATGATGGTACACAGGGTTGGATGTCAGAGTCTGTTCATTTATAAGTGCCTACTATGTGATAGACTGTGTTTTCACACTCCATTTAGGCCTCAACAGTGTTGTAGTTTGAATGGCATTATCTTCCTTTTACAGGAGACAGGTAGGTTGAGGAATTTGCCATGAGTCAAACACACAGTAGATGGTGGTGTTAAACACATATTAGTTACCATTAGTTTAAAAATTATTTTAGGGCTTCCCTGGTGGCGCAGTGGTTGGGAGTCCGCCTGCCGATGCAGGGGACACGGGTTCGTGCCCCGGTCCGGGGGGATCCCACATGCCGCGGAGTGGCTGGGCCCGTGAGCCATGGCCGCTGGGCCTGCGCGTCCGGAGCCTGTGCTCCGCAACGGGAGAGGCCACAACAGTGAGAGGCCCGCGTACCGCAAAAAAAAAAAAACCAAAAAAACAAAAAAACCCTACAAAGTAATGCATGCTTAATGTAGAAAAGTGAGAGGATACAGATTCATGAAAAGAAGGAAATAGAATTCCTTCCTAATTCCATCTAGTAGATAATCATGGCTATGATTTTACGTATTTATTCTTTATTTAATCGTTACATATTCTTATATTTTATGTATTTATTCTTTTTGTATACCAATGCATGAGTGTATACCTTTTATACTTATAAAAGTGAGACCATACTGTCTTGAAATCTGCTTCTTTCAAGTAGTGGTATTTCATGTACATCTTTAAATCTGCAACCTTGCTTTATTGGGTACAAAAGAATCTACCTTTTTATATATTATATTTAATAAATCTCCTTAGCAGTGGAAATTTTGAAGTGTTTGAGATAAATGTGATGCACATCCCTTAAGCAAGATCTTTAAACATCACATATATTTCATTGGTTTAAGTTTCTAGAAGTATAATTCCTAGGTTGAAGGCTATGAACATTTTTAATAGTTTTGCTGTATGAAGTCAGATCAGCTCCAGAAATATTATTCTTAAACCAATTCCCACTGCCACCAGCAATACAAAGACTTCATTTCCCCAACTCTAGTAAAAATACCATTAAAAAATATACATATATATATAACAACTATTTTTGATTAGTGAGGTCAAACTTTTCTCATTTTATTGTATATTTGAATTTCTTCTTTTTCTTAACCTTTGCTTTAAATACTAAATATTAATATTAGCCTCAAACAAGACAAAACTGTGATATTGTGCCATTATTGTATCTCCTCTGAAGGAAGAAGAAAAACATGGTCTTCTCTGATAACAAATTACTTATGGGATGAAAAACAAATTAACTGGATGAGACACCTGGGCCCATTAGGTATATTTCCATGATGCTTGTCACCATAGTACACATGGAGCCATGCATTTCTGGTCTTCATTTTAGTGCTAACATATGAGTCCCTGATAGGTTTTAGACTAATGTACAATGGGCAAAGAATATGAAAAACAATTAATCCTAATTAATCTGACTTGAGTTCTACAAGGCACACCGTTCCCCTGAATTTTGGAGGATTGTATCCAAATGCCTGCTGCAGAGCTCCACTTGGATAACCTACAGTATTTCAAACCCAGCGTGTCCAAACTGAATCTATGCCCCCCTCCCTAGAACTCCCCCTCCTTGCGTCACTCTCTTCCTCAGTTGGTAGCACACAATCCACAGACAGTGTCAATCCCCAAGACTTAAATTTCCCTTTCAAATACCTCTACTTTCTCTACTAGTTCCCTAATTTAGGTCTTTAATTATTCAATAAATATTTTTGAGCACCTACTATGTGCCTTATCTTTCTAAGCTTGGTAGTGGTGGGGACAGGCAAGGGTTAGAAGAAAGTAGACAAAGCTTCAGAGCTTCCTTTTGGAGGAAGCTCTGAAACAGACAATAAGAAAGTAAGAAATCTGCAGTTGAAGTGACTGTTTTGAGGACTATTTGAGGTTGCCTAAAAAGATAACACTTAACTTAAAATTTGGAGAGGAGCCAGACAGTTAGGATTCTGGATACAGCATTCTAGACAGGGGATATGGAAAGGTTAGGTGGCAGAGGACCTTAACAGACTCAAGGAACAGAAAGGTGGCCCGGTGGGCTGGCGTTAGGGAGAGGAGTTGTCAGGGTAAAACCATGTTTGGAGGCCACATACAGGAGTTTGAATGTTACAGTACTAAACATGATAGGAAATCTTGGAAAGTTTTTAAGTAGAGAAAAAAACATTATGTGATTTACATTTTTCAGAAAGAACACTGTGGCAACTATGGGAGACTATAGTGGGGCGAAGATGGAAGCAGGGAGATCAGTTGATAGAGGCTCACAGTCATTCACTTGAGATATTTTTGTGGTTTGGACAGGGGAGATGGCAGTGGAGATGAAGAGAATTGGATAAATTCAAGGTATAAGGTAAGCCATCTCCTCGCCACCCCCAAACTTAGAATACATAATTTACCCGCTGAAGTTTTCCATCTTCTCTAGAGAATGTGCTCATTGACACCCAGGGTATGCTGGATGCTCGTGGCTGGTTGGATGCTTTTTAGAACACCTGCACACTCTGTTCCCTCCTAAGAGGGCTGTGTGATTACCAAGCATCAGTTTTGTTTCCAAACTTGTATCAGCTGTACTTAGATTAATTTTAAATAAATTTATTAATAGTATATAAAACAGTGAAATAGGAGAATAAATAATTTCTAGGAAAAACTAGGTCAGATGATACTTGGTAAAAGTGTATGTAAGATAGCAGTACAGGATTGAAAAAGGAAACAGTAAGAAATGTGCTTCCTGTCGCAGATTCCTTCATACATGTCTTCATTCTGCAGAAACCAAAGCTAAGATTCAGAAAATGCATTAGGGGTATGGCTTAGCAAGAGAGAGAATCAGAAACTCTCACTAGTGAAACTATACCAAAGAAAAGCCTTGAACCTCTATAAGAACATTGGTAAATGAATATACACTTATGTGCATTAAGTTAAAATGATATGTTTAAGGTGTGTATCATAATATGTATCTCTGATCTATCACATCAGGTAAGTGGACTTCTGCATTTTGTAGCTATAAGTAATGTACGGGATAAGGGAAAAAGAATTATGGATAATTATACTTGTCACTTGCATAGGCTGGAGCAGACTCTTCGGCTTGGTGTGCCCTTCACATTCCACTTTAAGAAGCAGCTAAAGCACTAGACCTCTACTGCTTGCCGGTCTTTGCCCCCCTTTCCAGTCCTCTCATTCCCATAATTCATCAAGAATATTACCACATCTACCTCAATGCCACACCACATAGAGATCACCAAAAATCGTATCACTCTGAACTCCTTGAAGGGATCATGTGCCTCTCAATAATTTTCATAACCCAGAGCAGACACACAGTAGATACTCAGTGTTTGTTGAATGAACAAATGAAAGAATATGCTATATTTTTTAAGGCTATCTACTTTTATCTTTTGAACTGAGAAAAATCTTTGCAAGCATTTAGTGATATCATATTCATTCCATACTGTTATGGACTGAATGTTCGTGTCCCACCCCCCCAAATTCATACGTTGAAGCCCTAACTCCCGAGTGTGGCTGTATATGGAAATGGAGCCTCTAAGAGAGTAATTAAGGTTAAATGAGGTCACAAGGGTGGGGCCCTGATCCAATGGGACTACTGTCCTTACGAGAGATACCAGAGAGCTTGCTCTCCACACGCACGTGCACTGAGGAAGGGCCATGTGAGCACACAGCGAGAAGCTGTCTGCAACCAGGGAGAGTCTTCAGCAGATACCAACCCTGCTGGCATCTTGATCTTGGCATCCAGACTCCAGTACTGTGAGAGAGTAAGTTTACTGTCTAAGCCATCCAGTTTGTGGTATTATAGTAGCCCGATCAGATTAATACCTATATGTAGAATACTAGATTTTCATATTTAATTTGTCTAAAGGAGCCTCAAATGTAATGTGACCTTGGATATGTCTAATAGATGCTTCTCTCCCCTTTAGCTTTCAAAAATTTTTTTTTCTCCTTTTTTTTTCTTTGCTAATATACAACATCATCACAGGAAGAAAGGCCTTTTATTTTCTCTTTAAGCTTACAATCCACAATCCAAATTTAAGATAGCTTTTATCTTGGTACAATTAACAAAAAACTATAATTTAGAGTGGTTTAACAAGTGGCTAGTCTCTGTGATTTTCTTACTCTTCCCCCATGCTTGTCACACCTCATGTTTGCAAGATGGCTTTCATAGTACCTCTGGATACCACCTGAGGTCAAAACAAGAGGAAGTGGGGAGAGGATGGGTCAGTAGCATGCTTACCTTCTTACAGGAAAAGCAAGAGATTTCCCAGAAGCTACCAGACTTCCACTTGTGTTACTGGCCATAATGTGTCACAGGCTCAAACCTAGCTGCAAGGGGAGCTGAGAAAACAAGTATTAAGTTTCTCCAATTCTTATTTTGGAGGTGGCAAAGGAGATGAGGAATGCAAGCATCCGTCAGGTTAGGCAATGAATGGTGTGTGCTATAGAGGGAACTGGAAGACTGGACTGGCAGATCAGCTCATTTTAGAAGAGTCCTTGAGATTAATCATCACAAGGTGGGCTTTATATTTCACACTGTAGCAAAGGACTTTAGCCACCATCTGACTAACACTAATACCTCTTTGATTACAATTAGCTGGGCTGCAAACATTACACTAGGGTATTTGAAGTCTGTACCTAGTCTCCCCTGTATCTAAAACACTACCTTTCATCTCTTGAGTATACATTGGCTGTATTTTTGTTGTTGTTGTTGTTTGCTTTGTGTGGAGATATTAACTCTGTTCTACTTTTCCATCAATGATAAATATAAGAAAGTGGCAAGTAGGGTTTGCTCTAATCTGAGGCAATGGTTAAAGCCATAATTTGAGTTTACTGTGTTCTGGCTGAGAACCTACCAATAGCTTACCACTAGCCAGCATTTCTAAATTTGCATTCGTGTTCACTGATTTTACTTAAAGGCAACTTTTAAAATAATTTGTATAATTACTGGCATCGCTTAATGATGCAGTAATTGTTTTAGTACAGGCTATGACAAGTTCTTACCTAATGTAGTCTAAAATATCATTAAAATCTGAGACTTTACCAGAACAAAATTACATCTGTTCTAATTGAAGAACTTAAATAGGGAAGAAAATTGGAGTTAAAAGAAAATAAGAGGGAAAAATAAAGTCATCTTTACTATACAAAAGGATAACTCATAAGGTTCTATACAGTAGCTACAGGTGAACCACAATTTGGCTTAAAGCTCCCCAGGAAACAAAACAAAAAAGAGAATGACAGTAATAGTCTTTAAGATAAAAACAAATCAATTGTTTAGGAGACGCACAGGTTTTACTGGAACTGAGACCTACGAGAATTTTCTCCCATGAGTTCTCATAAATTGTACACAATGTGACAGAGAATGCATCAGCTTTAAAAACACATGTACTGAAAATACAAGTTTTGATGATTGTTTTTGCTAGTAGAAGCCAACAGCATAGAAGCAAATTGCAATGGAGTAAAGCTAACTCTATGAAGAATCAAAATGTGGATCAAATATGTAGCTCTTTGAAAATCTCCCAGAATATAAAACTTAGATTCCTTTCTCTTTCTAGTCGGGAATACAAACTTGTTTTAACAACATCTAAAACTTCCTCTATTCCTATAAGTAATACAAATCCATTTCAAAACCAGACTAATTATTCTTAGACCTAAGGCCACTGTTCCCTGCTAATCTCACAGACAGGTGAAGCAGACTACATGATTTATCTGAGGACCATGGTTTTCCAAATAAATGTGCTTTAAATGGCTAATTTAAGTATAGTAGATAGAACACATTCTAAAATGCTGAACTTTATGGTTGTACTTCTTATACATGGACTTAATTTTCAAAACGTTAAGTTAAAAGATTATCTACAAAATTGTTTCAGTTACGTTCAAATTTTTAATCAATACTGGTTACAGTTGAAGTGCACTGCACCTATTTACAAAGACTTAAGATGATCAGTAATATGAAGTGTAAACTTAAAACGAAAATCACAGACTCATTCCACATCTGTGAAATGCCGCAGTTAACTGTGATTAAATTTACAATGATCGTAAGGGATAGGAAGAACATAGAAACTGGAGGAGAAAAATAGTATTCAAGATCTGAACAACACAGCTACTGTTGTACTGAAAAAATAATTTATTAAATGAGTATAATACTGGGAATAAGATGCATTATAAAAGTAAATTCTAAAAATAAACAACAGTGGTTTTCCTAATTAACAAGAGTTTTTCTTCACCCATTCAAAGTTTTAAATACAATCTTCTGAAAGGCCAGATTTTGAAAGTGTATGGTTCACTTTAAAACAGACATGTATGTAGCACTATAATATCTGGAATTTATCACCTTGTTTTATTAGACTAAAAATGATATTAATTTAAATGATTGTTCTTTTTAAACCTTTTTAAAGCCTAGAATAATATTTTGAAATGAACAAGTAGACCATTTTATTATACTCTTTCTGTCTCCCCGGACAGCACACACATTTCTCATACAGTTTGTGGAAAATATTGAGATAGAGCACACCTGTCCATTTTGATGAAGACTTTAAAAAATTTTGGTACTTTGGTAAAAAGCAGTCTCCTTTTTAGATCAAAGGTTGACAACAGCCACTGTATCTATTAATCTACGTCCGTAGAATTTTAAACAACCACATCTTAATATGTACGTCAAGATACTGATAAGCTTTTAGCTAGTGAAAGAAAAAAATGGAGACCGTTACTCTTTCCCCACTAAGTTTCCTTCAGTTTTTAGAAAGCATACGCAGTTCAATATACCAACTGGGATTTCAAAATGCCAGCATGATAACAGTGCTTATTAACAGCAATATGCAAAACAATAGAAATATAAAATAAATAACTTCACACTATAAAAATGAAACAAGGCACTTTCAACAACTGTATGCAAAGCTGAGATAAACATTGTTTTCATAATGCGGACTCAAAGACTCTAGGAGACTTCTGTAAAGAGTGAAATAGTGAAGGCACTACATAATTCTTTTTCCTAACTCCACTTACTAAAGAAATTCACCAATTAAACTTGGCACAAAAGAGTTTAATTGTCATAAAGTGCATCACTTGGCTAAATATATTAAGAAGAAAATCAGCATCAATACATTATAGCAACATATTCACATATACAGAAATAAAAATGCAATGCCAGGAGTTGACATAGGAACTTTGTAGGATATATGGCTTTTTCTCTTTTATTTTTTTGTATAACTGCCTATTTGCTTACAATCTACATTTTCAAAAGAGTATGCCTTGATTAGCAAAAAGAGGTAGTGTTTTGACAAAGGCAAACCCACTGATTCTATAGGTAGAGATTTAAGATAAAGATTATGTGGAAAATATACAAGTATAACATATAATACACTGGTACAACATTTATTATAGTATTTTGATATTAGCGAATTTGCTTTTAAAATCAAGGCTATTTTATCACTTTAGCTATGTTATTACAGCTCTTTCAAAGAGTTTTCCTTTGGTACTAGAAAGTTTTTTTCTTTTAAATAGTAACATTCCAAATAAGCAACTTTTATTTAGAGATGATAAACATGTCAACATTTAAAACTCAATTCATCTCTACCACTTATTTAAACCATTAATGAAAATATATCATGTCTGAGACACAAGGAAGTATATAACCAACAGATAGCAACATGCAATTTATGTCCACTTAACTAATGTAACTGGTGATTTAAACACACACACACACACACACACACACAAAATGTGCACACCCACGTTAGTCTGGAGCAATATATTGGCAAAACAACAAAATAATTTATGCACACTATTTAAGGATGTGGGCCTTGACAGAACTCCAGATTTTTTTTAGTGTGTTAAATACAAAGTTTGGCTAAAAGACAATGTAAAGCAACAGTGAATATATTTCCTATACCAATAACTTAAATTTTTCTTTATGTAAACTTTATACATGTGCAATCTTGCTGTTTTCTGTAAATGCTTCAGTCTCTTTTTTTCTTTTTAAATATCTGCTACTCTATTCTAAATTTGCAGGAACATAAAAATGGAAGGAACCACTTGAGATGCATTAGTCGTCTTCCGCATTATATGCCACTTCTGCTACTTCTATGTCTGATGTGGAATTTTCAGGTTCGCTAAAACTTGAGCATTGCTTATTATCAGCTCTGCAAAAAAAAAAAGAAACACAATGAAGAGATTGGATGCATGCTATTTCACTTCACTATTACCTTAAACATTAATTTTTAAGTCATGTAAAGAATATTTAAATATTTAATGGAAAAATATTTAATGAAAAAGAACATTTAAATATTCAATCAGGAATTTAATATTTTAAAGTTGTCATTGCCAGATAACACCTTTGGAGATATATTTTTAACTCTTTCAGCTCTCTGAACTACCACTTTTCAATAAAAATCTAGTTTATATTTTTAACTCTTTCAGCTCTCTGAACTACCACTTTTCAATAAAAATCTAGTTTGTAATGACCTTTAACCAACAGAAAATTTGTTCTCATAATTATAGCTTAACCACTATCACTAATGTATTAATGGTGACCTTGGATTTATATGTAATAAAAATTCTTTGTGTGTTCAAATATACCATCTTTCCATCATTCCTATTAGGTAGACAGGGTGGTTGCTATTACAGTGTCCCACTTTTTGCATGGAAAAGACTGACATTGAGAGAGATTAAAGTAAACTGTCAAGATTACAAAATTAATGAATTACCTGAGTCGGCCCAGTTAATTCGACGTATCTTCAAAATAAGTAATGAAATTTATAGGCTGGATGACAAAGATTCATTTTTAGGGACAGCCTAGAATATCTATAGTCTTCCTCTGTTTGCTCATCAGATTCATGATATAATAACACTGAGTTCATAAAAACATACTCTACAGAGTATTATGACTGTTTCTCTCCAATTATTCAGATGATTAGGTTATAATAAACCAAACAGTATATACCTAGATTCTTCATCTAAGACATCTTGATCAACCTCAAGTGCAGAGGACTCCACCTTTAGGATCTGTCCACCTTCTGTTCCTGACACGAGCAGTGATTCTTCAGGTTCCAAACATAAGTTCCTAAAGGTAAAGTACAGCAACAAGTTATTTTCTATGAATAAAATAGGTATATATTTATTGTTCTGAATGTGTGTAGCTTTAGTAGCCTTCAGCTGTTCTAAGTGGAGTCATATACCTAATAAACTGTTGACTCTGGGTGTCAACAGTGAAATCAGTACTTATGATTAATTTAAAATGATTTTAACATCAATTCGATATATGCTGACAAGAAGGCAAACTAGAACTTTCATATGTGAAAAGTTGGCATAAATGCCTAGAAACAAAGATACTATTTAAATAGGTTAAAATAATGTTTGTCTTGGTGAACAACTTGAGCTTTATTTTCCTGATATTTCCTGTCCTTCAAATTTTCAGGCTTCTAAATAAATAAGCAAACAACAGACAATTTTCCCAATCTACAAGGATGTACACCATGAGTCTAAGACTTTTGGAGTCAGAAATTTCCTAAATTGTAACGTACAAAGGCATTTAGCCCAGAGTATCGAGCTGAATTAGACTGACAATGCAAGCATCACAACATACCTGATTCTGTTTTCTAGAGTGTCTATAAGAAGTTGCTTCTCACAGAGCAGTTTCTTCAGTGATTCCAACTCTTTTTGTTTTTCAAGTAGTTCTTTTTGAAAACGGTAGTTTGTCTCTTCTAAAGTTTCACAGAAAGCCTTAAAAACAAACAAACAGCAAATAAAAAACACATGCAGAAAGAGAATAACATTAATTACTTATGCAGTACCTTTCTCAAGGGCATAACTGAAGAGTCAAAGAACATAGGTAACCAAAATAATGTGTATACAAACCAGATGATTTGTTCTCCACCCTCATCTTTTTAGGTCTCTGCTACCTTAGTACCTACTGGGGAACTTATAAATAAGTACTGGGGAACTTATAAATAAATACAAGTCCCTTTTCTTGAGAATTATTAAGTAGTAAGCTAGGGTGCCTGAAATGAATATGTGATATCTCTCTAGTGTATAACTGGGAAAAAAATTACTAATAATCACTGTTTTAGCTTCTATTCTCCTTAGCCTGTTTTCGCCCAGTCCTAGATGATTATACTTTAAAGAAAAAAAAAAATAAAAAAAGAAAACTGTGGCTATTGATTCCATTTGTATTAGCTCAGAAGACACATCCTATAATAACGATTTCCTTCATAGTGCCTTCAATATTATTTTCCCTTGCTTTTCCTTTTACTGTATTCACTCAAAGACATTCTATCCTTTATACCCAGGAAGCTAAACACTATTGAAATAGATTAAAACAAAATCATACTGCCACGAAGAATGATGTCATGAAAAAAATCTGGGTCACTTACCTTGATGAGGCTTTCAGTGTTGCTTTTAACTGTTCCTAGTTATCTATCATTATCTATCATTCCCTGTCTCCTTTGTGACTACGTTAAACCTTCACCCCTGGCAAATCCCCTACAATATGCTACTACTGGTGAGCCCAAGCCCAGCAGATGATCTTTATTCCTATACCAGAAAAAAAAAAGTTACTCTCCCAGAATCCTAACTACATTTGCATTCCGTTCTTGTCCTCAAGAATATGTGCCTCTTCAAGTTAAGCCCAATCTCCTTTGGAAGCCCGCCCTATCCCATACACTCTCTCTTAAATTTTCAACCTTTCCCTCTCTTTTGGCCCTTAGATTTATTTAATCAAGTTGACTGAAGTTGATTAAGCAAACCCTAAAAATCTCTCCACATAAAAACAAAGTCATATCCACCGGTCCCTTGATAAGAGTCTCTCTAGCTACTAACTCATCTTGTTCTTTTCAAAATAAAAAAGATTTCCAGGAAAAGTTTTTATCATCCAAATTTAGCTTCCCCATTCATGGCTAAAATCATTAGGAGTTTTACTCGCTTTTCTCTACTAATGCTAACAATGACTTCTAACTGTCAAATCCAAAGTACTGTTTTTCTCAACTTCATAGCATGTCACTACTGACTTAAAAAGTAAAAAAAAAAAAAAAAAAAATTAATGGAATCCTCTTTTATTGTGCTCTGTGAAACTTCCTGGTTCCCCTAATTTTACAGTTACTTCTTAGATTTCTACTTGTTCTTTGCATGTGGGCATTCATCAGAATTTTGTCCTTGATTATATATTCTCTTGCTCTATATTTCATCCTTGGGCAATTACTGTTATCACTTCAACTATAACCTATACTATTTGCTATTGACTTCCAATTTTTTTTTCTGTTCATCTCCAGCCCAGACCTTTCCTGAGTACATAGATATCATTCATATGCCTATTGGTCCCCTTCAACTGTATGTACCAATGGTAAGTCAAAATGCACTCCCGACGGTACATCTGCACTACCACCTCATCATCAAAGCCACCAGGCAAACATCTTAGATCACTGCATTTCGCTACTTTCTATGCCCCAGGTAACCCAGTCTTTTCCACCTTCCCCTTCTCCTCCTCCCCCACTGCCTCATCAACATCTCGCTATACTCATCTACTCTCTATACTCATTTCTACTGTGCAGTATAAGGCTAGGTAATGTGATCAGTGAAAGAGAAGAGTGCAGAAGCAAACCCTTCCTTTCATGTTCATTTGACTTTTGATAAAGGTGCCAATACAATTCAACACAGGGTACTGACACATTTTAATATCTATAGAAACTTAAGGTCCTCACTTCACACCTTATACAAAATTAGCTCAGTATGGATGTAAGAGTTAAAACTATAATAGAAAAAAAAATAGGAGAAAATCCTGGTGGCCCTGTGTTAGGCAAAGAGTTCTTATGATACAATACCAAAAGCATAAGCCATAAAGGATGTGATAAAATGACCTTCATTATAATTAAAAACATTAGCACTTCAAAAGATACCATTAAGAAGGTAAAAAGACACATACAGACTATGAGAAAATATTTGCAAATCATATATTTGATAAAGGACCTGTATTCAAAATAATGAATTCTTACAAATCAATAAGACAAACAACCCAACTAAAAAAATAAGCCAAAGGCTCAAACAGACAATTCATCAAAGAAAACATACAAATGGCAAAAAAACACAGGAAAAAGTGATTAACATAAAAATCATTACGGATATACAAATTAAAACTATAATGAAATACCATTTCACACCTACAAGAATGGCCATAATCCAACAGACAGATAATATCAAATGTTTGTGAGGACATGGAGAAACTGGAACTCTCATACACTACTCGTGGGAATGTAAAATGGCATAGCCACTTGGGAAAACTCTTTGTAAGTCTCTTAAAAAAGTTAAACATAATTTACCGTATAACTAAACATTCTACTCTTAGGGATCAACCCAAGAGAGATGAAAACATATGTCCACAAAAAGCCTTCTCTGAAATTGTTCATAGCAGCATTATTCATAATAACACAAAACTGGAAACAATCCAAATATCCCTCAGCTGGTGACTGGATAAACAAAATGTGGTATATGTGCGCAACAGAAAACCATTCAATAATAAAAGTAATGAAATACTGAGAGAGACTATAACATGGATGATGCTCAAAAACATTATGTTAAGTGAACGAAACTAGATGCAAAGATTATATATACTGTATACTATTGCATATTGTATATATTATGCATATACAATATTATGCATATTGTATATATGAGATTATATATATATAGGCACACATATACACTTATATGCACATATATACATACACACACACAGTATGATTCTATTTATATGAAATATCCAGAAAAGACACATTTGCAGAGACTGAGAGCAGATCAGTAGTTGTCTGGGGCTGGGAGTGTGGAATGGCTGCAAAATTGCTTGTAGAATTTTTTTTGAGGTGATGGAATTTTCTAAAACTGGATTATAGTAATCTACAAATTTACTAAAAAGTTACAAATTTACTGAAAAGTTATTAAATTGTACATTTACAATGGAATAGCAAATAGCAAATTTTATGGATGAAAGTTTTACTTCAATAAAGCTGTTTAAAAAAAAGCTATGGCATTCCTCTAACACAAAGAACTGACTCAGTTTAACTGAAAACATTACAAATCTACCAATTAAATCTGTTCCATTTAAACACTATTAAACATTTGGAAGAAAAACTTGCATAAATCCTAGCTAATCTATTATTACCAAATCTGTCTGTGAATCTAGCCAATTGCTTCAAGAAGTAGGCTACTTTAACACGTCAAGTAGTGTAATTTGAGTAGCCTTAAGCTTGAGCTGAATTGATAACAAGACAATAACTTCTACTTCTGAAGATTAGTTTTTTAATTTGGTTTTAACTGTAGGTTCTTTACTTTGATACTTAGATGGAAGAAAACTCAGCATGCAAATGTTACTTTTAAATGTAAAATAAATTTCCAAGTAAGCTTCTTTTTTCTGAAATGGTATAAATAAAGAGAATAAATGTAGAATTTAATTTTAGGGCTTCATAGACTATAGGACATGTACGAATTTTTATTTTTTCACTGAATTATGTTCATGTATTTCAATGAAAGAAAGCTTTGACTCAAACATTAAAAGCTTTCTGTGCAAAACTACCATGGTCCGAAATTATAACTTTGCTGTTTGCTGTTCCATTCAAGAAACAATGTAGTTATTGTACGGTATTATTTGTTCCTCTTTCATGTGATATATAATACAGCACTTACCCTGCTTTCTTCTAGGCTATCAAATGGACCTGGTGGATCATCCAGACAAAGAAATTCTCTCACTGCAAGGCTTTCAAAGGAAAAAAAAAAAATTAGCTGGGATACAAATAAGTTTACAAAAGAGAGCAAAATAGCAGAAAGCAAAAGTTACTCTGAAGTTAGCTATAGTGTTTTAAGCAAGTTGGTTCTGCTGATAAATGAAAATAAGCAAGATGGCGTATGTGTTTTCACACAAGTAACAAAATACAAATATAAAATCTATAGAAGATACAAAGATTTTAGGTTATTTCTATGATCTTATGAACATAAAAAGATTGTGAATTTATGTTACATAAAAACTACACGACATAAAACATAAATCAGAAATGGTACGGGAAACCAACGTAAATGGTGAAAAGACAGTATAACTTTTCAAAGAAATATGAACTTGAACTAGTCTAAAAAAGTCATTATCTTTTTATGAAGAAATACAATTTCTAATTTATACTTCATTTGTTTCTTCTTCAGGAGATGATTCTAAAGTAACTAAAGTATTTACTATGAAACAAGTTAAAGATTTTTCTTGCAATCATGTTTATTATATTAATTTACTTAAATGTTTTCCCTAGAGAATTCAAGAGAAAGAATTCTGATTGCCCCATTTCTGAATTACCATAAAGTTCAAAATAATGAAATAATATGACATTGTTATACTTTTCAATTACCAGAAACAGGTTAAGAAGGTAGAAACCTGAACTTCCTTGTTACAAAATACTCTTCTTTCTAAAAAGTAATCTTGGATTGAGGGACAGTTCTATATGTATGTTAAAACAAAAATGTGGAGACTTAAAGGATGATGATGAAGGGGGTGGTGATAAAGAGATAAATGGGATCTTTAGTAAAATCATTCCAAAGGAAAAAATGAAATAGAGAAGTGGTGTTAAGAAAGTAATCCAGAAGATCCCAAAAATAGAAAAAAGAGCAAGTTTCTGGATTATAAAATCTTGATAATATAGATAATAAAAAAACATACACTCAGGGAAACTGAGATAAAACGTGAATATTCATAATCATGAAATAACAGAGATGGAAGGGATCGTAAATGTGATCTAGTTGAACTATCCATAGTATGCTGCTTATATTACCCCTTTTGTATGTTCAGCCAAGAATATGCCTAAACACCTCCAGAAATAGGGACTATAACCATCTCTTAAAATAAACCATCCTAAGTTTGAATAACACAGAAAATTAGAAAATTATTTCTTCACTGAGCTGGATTTTTCTCCCTGAAGCTTCTATTCATGAGTCTTAGTTTGGCTTTCTGGGGCCCTTCCAGGTAAGTCTAAGTCTTCTTTCACATGATAACCCTAAAAATATGTCAAGAATGTTATGTTTACTCTAACCTTATACCTTTAGCAAGCAATACTAACACACTAACATTTCCTTTTCTTTATTCATGTAACAAAATTTAGTGAGTACTTAGAGCCTATATGGTCTTCTGCATTCATGGAGCCAACATTTTTTTTCCAGTTTTACTGAAATATAATTGACAATTAAAAATTATATATATTTAAGTTATATAACTTGACTCGATATATACATACATTATGAAGTACAATCAAACTACTTAACATATCTATTACCTCACATGGTTACCATTTCTAACATTTTCAAAGTACATTACACACACAGGGTTTTCACATACCCTACTTTATTCAATTTCCACAACAATCATGTGAGGTGAGGATAGGCATTATTCCTCCATTGTACAAGTGATAATAAAGTTCAGAGAGGTAAAATGACCCACCCAAGGTCATTAATGCAAGTGGTAGAGCTAGACCTTAAATCTATCTTCTCAGTATAAATATGTGCCCTTTTCCTACCTTTAAACTCTTTTCTCTTATGTTTTGGTTCATTTGGATTCCTTCCCCTTGCTGATCACTTCTTTCTGACCACATTCAATTTCTCTGTATCTTTCTTTAATCAAAGTCTCTAGAATACTGCAGTTGGTCTAATAGTATAGAGAAGAACAGGACCACCACACGTTCTTTTGGTTTAGATATTATACTTTCTATCCACCCACTATGTATATCAGAAAACCAACTATTAGGCAGAATGAGGCACAAGAAATAAACTGATCTTGGGATTGCCAGGTCAAAAGTTTGGATGGGGGCTTCCCTGGTGGCGCAGTGGTTGAAAGTCCGCCTGCTGATACAGGGGAGGCGGGTTCGTGCCCCGGTCCGGGAGGATCCCACATGCCGTGGAGCGGCTGGGCCCGTGAGCCATGGCTGCTGAGCCTGCGCGTCCGGAGCCTGTGCTCCGCAACTGGAGAGGCCACAGCAGTGAGATGCCCGCGTATGGCAAAAAAAAAAAAAAAAAAGTTTGGATGAAACGCTGAGAGAACAGCCTTTAAGGATGAAAAGGAAAGTGCTAAGAAGTTTATGGAAGATTCTTTTTAATACTTTCAGTGTATGACAACTTAATGTGTGACATTATTTCTTATAAGTTTATACTCAGATCTCCTCATTCTTTAGTAACATTTTTATGTTCACTATTACTCTAATTATTGGAATGCTGCTGCTAGGAAAGAAAAAGGGGGTAAAGGGATATATGTATTTCTTTTCTTTTTTTTTTTTTTTTTGCAGTACGCGGGCCTCTCACCGCTGTGGCCTCTCCCGCTGCGGAACACAGGCTCCGGACGCGCAGGCCCGGCGGCCATGGCCCACAGGCCCAGCCGCTCCGCGGCACGCGGGATCCTCCCGGACCGGGGCACGAACCCACGTCCCCCGCATCGGCAGGCGGACTCCCAACCACTGCGCCACCAGGGAAGCCCTGTATTTCCTTTTATACCTTTGATTTAAAGCAGAAATTCAGCCCAAGATCCACAGTGATGTTGACAATGTACCTAGTTGTAGGAAATTTTTTTTAGAGTAGCTATTCCATTTCATTCTCCTTCCCTAAAAATCTTTATATGATTTATGGCTCACTAGAGTTCTACGCAAATGAAATCCAATGGATTCTCTAAATTCTTTTTCACTACAGTTCCAAGGTTATATTCCATGCCCTATTTTGTTTAATCTGTAGCATAAGAGTGAAATTTAAAACTGGCACTTCAACTGTGATTGACAAAACACTTTTTTCAGGGGTTCAATACATTTCTTCTGTTTCAATAGGACTCAGTTGATGGAGGAAGAAAGTTAATACTCTTAAGCTCTTTTCCCATCCAAGGAAAGGGACACACAAGAATGTCTGGCAGATGGTAGTGTTTGAGAAAAGAATTTCTTTCTCAAAAATTCAGGTACCTTTTCTCCCCCTGTAGAAAAGGAAGCCATTACCCCTTCTTGCGAATCACTGACTAGAGAACTTTATTTAGATTTGATAAATATTTGACTGCCTATGTGTGCCATGGCTCTGCCCAGTGATTTCTTATATATTATCAATGTATAATTTATAAACAAATCAAGTAAATTCAAATAAAGTACCAAAAAGTCTGTATTATTAAATGGTCTATGGATTAAATAGAAGTCAATTTAAAATCTCTCTTCTGTATTTGATCTTTAATACTTTTGTTTCCATTTGACCATGATAATGAAGGTAAGAAAAACATCAGAATTAGGAAAGAAACCTATCTAAGAGAAAATCCAACAATCTGGAATTGAAAGGTATGGAAAGACTATCTTTCTGTTTATCATGTAGAGTAACTTCTTAGTGTGGTTGGGAAATCTCTATTTTAAAATTGTGATCAGTTGACTTAACTTGTCTGAATATAAGGAAACCAGAGATGGTACCCTTCAGCATTGTTTGCATCAGAGCAAATTTGCCCTATAGCTTAAACTCTTCCTTTGAGTCTCTTGAAAAAGTCTCCTTTAAAAGAGTTTTACTGTAATTTTCAAACTTCTTAAAAAACTATTTCATCCAGTGAATCTTCACCTTTTATTTCATAATATACCTTCCTTTTTTTCTTTCATGGGTATGTATTTGTTTACATTCCACAATTTTTTTTAAAAGACCAGTAATTTAATAGCTAAATGAGCTCTTTATCTCAAAATATTAAAAAAAGCTAAAACTAATGCCTACAATTCATTAAAAGGTCTATAAAGAACTAAGTAAAAAAAGTACTAAAAATACTAGATACTTCTGTCAAAATCAAATTAAGCACAAAAAGTCACTGCATGAAAATATTAATTGAGGGATTTCAGATAGAAATGTTTTATCAGTTACTATTTCTCTTCAGTATTCTCTACCAGTAAAAAGAAAATAACAAAAATATGACATTAAATACAACCCCGAGGATAGGGACTCAGGGATCAAGGTTGGTGACAGTGAGGGTCACGGTGAGGGAGATGGGCTGCTAGGTATGAAGCTGAAGGGCTCACATTTACCCTCCTGTGCTGGATATGCAGGCAAGGCTGTGGCCCTAGTTTATATCTTGATTATCTCTCACCTAGTTACTTTTAGTCCACTTGTGTCCCTACATTCAGTTTTATTCCTTCTAATACAAAAATACTTCAAAAGCAAATGTTTTATGTCCATCTCAGCTTAAAACCCATCTATGCCTCCTCTAACAAGAGGGAACAAAGCCAAGGTCTTGGCGTTGGCATAACGCACCTGTGTACATTCAAGCTTTTACTGCCTTTCTTATTTGACACTTCAGCAGTAGTACTTCCTCATGCCTATCATGTTTCATGCTTGCTGCTATCATCCTGGCCCACCCTTCCCACCTTCAGCTGGCTAACTCAGACTTCACATTCATGACTTAGCTCATCTATTATCTCCTCACAGAATCTTCTCTGACTAAATCCCCCTCCCCTATACTCTACTCGGTTCAGTACTCTTATATGCATTACTACACCACCTTGAAGAGATCCCTTTCATAGGACTTACTACACTGTATTATTAGTATTTTCTGTTTACCAAGCAGTCTGCTTCAACAAAAAGTAGATGACAAGTTCCAGGGCTGCACAGAATCTGAATAAATTAGCATAGCACAGAATAAGTATTCAAAAAATAATGAATTTATTTGTAAGAGCTATGCTAATTGCTCTTAAAAAATTAATGAAACTATTAAGAGCATCAGAACAAGTTTCTACCCACTGTTGTAGATAAATAATACAGCACAACTCTCAAATTTGAGATGGAATTTAGTTTTTAATAGATATGCCTACTTTGACAAGGGAGTAAGCTTAGGACAGCAACATGTAAGACCAAAAGTCTTAAGAGTTAAAAGAAGGTTAGAATCTGGCTGTTTCTGATGGTATGCCTTCAAGATTTATAAAGAAGCACAACGAAAGGAATAGCATATGAGAAACTTAGAGCTGAAAGCGGATTTTTAGAGAACATTTAGTCCAATTACTTCATTTTCTAATTGGAAACACTAATTAAAATCAGTTAAGTAGGACTTCCCTGGTGGCGCAGTGGTTAAGAATCCACCTGCCAATGCAGGGGACACAGGTTCGAGACCTGATCCGGGAAGATCCCACATGCCACGGAGCAACTAAGCCCATGCACCACAACTACTGAGCCTGCGCTCTAGACCTGCAAGCCACAACTACTGAAGTTGGGGCACTTAGAGCCTGTGCTCCACAACAAGACAAGCCACAGCAATGAGAAGCCCGTGCGCCGCAACGAAGAGTAGCCTCTGCTCAGCTCACCGCAGCCAGAGAAAGCCCGCATGCAGCAACAAAGCCAAAAGTAAATAAATAAAATAAATAAATATATAAAAAATAAATGCATACGTTTAAAAAAATCAGTTAAGTAATTGCCTAAAATTATTTCACTACTAAGCCCAGAAAACTGAATTTTGCATAAGGTCTTTGAGACCTAATTTAATTAGTTAAGAGTTTACGTGTATCTGAATACAAAATATTTAGCTTTATTACATTAAAAAAAATGTCCATAACTGAAGGTCCACCAAACTAATATTTTGTGGTAAAAATCATCCAACCAACCTTAGCAATAATGTGTTCATTCTCATGAGCTGTCATTATATAAACTATTGCATATATAATTGAATTCTTTTATAAAAATACTAACTCAACCTCTCTTGACAGTATCTTCATATATAAAAACAACTTACACATTAATAAAATTTCCAGTAAGAAGATGTGAAAATGTATAAAAAATAGCTTCTTTACATATTCTTGTTCAAAAATTATAGATTTGTTGAATTTTACAACTAGAAGAGACCTAAGAAGTCATCTAATCCAATATATCCCATGTAAATAATTCCCTCTTTAATACCACTGATAGTTATCTAGCCTAGTCTCTTCAAATATTGATGCTTAAGGTAAACTCACTTTCTCAAAAGGCAGAACATTTTTATACCAGACAGCTTGAAATGACATGTAGCTCTTTTTTCTGAGTTGATGGGGGCTTCCTCTAATTGTTCACTTATTCCTAGTTCTACACGTTAGTCTTGCTATTCAAAATGAGGTCCCTAGGCCGGCAGCATCAGCATCACCTAGAAACCTGTTAGAAATGCAGAATCTCCACTCCAGACCTTGCTAATTCAGGACGTGCGTTTGAACAAGATGCACACTATAGCTGGAGAAGCACCGCTTTAAAGCTAAATATCATTTGATTCCTTTCCCCATCACAATCTTTCAAAGACGTGAAGATGGTTATCACGTCTTCCAAGTACTTTTTTTTTCAAAGGGTAAATTCTCATTTCTTTCAATTGTTTCCTCACGTAAATGTTTGGATACTATATACTACAATATATATTTTTTAAACCATGAATTGCTTGTTAATCCAGATCTATCTGTACTTTTTTTCTTTTAACATATGTAGAATTTAAAACACTGAATTTTGGCATGGGTAATATAAGGAAAATATGTAATTTTAACCCTTGTATTTTAAAGAATTAAGAAGAAAAATGTGGTAAATCAGGATATATGTGTAGTAATTCTGAAAACAGAGAATAGTAAGATATTTGGTGTGCTGATTAAATGATGTAATTATTTCAAAGTAGCACAAACTGGAATAAAACAATAAATAGCTAAATTTTAACTATAACAGATTATGCAATATGAGAACATCCCCCTCTATCCATCTTTACACATGCTTCACCTTGACAAGCTGAGTTACATACTGTTTCGGGTATAGGACTTGGCCTGCTTGCTTCTGCATTTTCATATAATATTCCCTCTCATTTGGAAAGTCCTTCTTTACTTTCTCTTTGTCGGTTCAAATAGCATTCATTCTTTAAAATTCAGCTCAAATATCACCCTCTAGGAAGCCTCCTCTAATTCTCCCAGTCAAAAGTTCCCTCTCTTCCTCTTCTGAAAGACATCAAGCTCTATCCATTATAGTTCTTTTGGGTTGTCTTCTTCCTATTCAGTTTTCTTGAATAAAGGATTAGCATCTAATGCACCTTTGTGCATTATATATAGTAAGTAATGCACCTTTGTGCATTATATATATATATACCTTATATATAGTAAGACCTAAATAAACATTTATCAAACAAACAAAAACCAATAATAAATCCTTTATCATAAAAATATTAACATTTTTATCCGTTTTCTTACTTTGTATTCTCCAAATGCATCTGAAAATAACATTCTCCTAAAACATTTAAACCAACAATTCTTAACATCCCTTCAGTTCTTATGTCACTTCTGTTTTGTTATAGTTAGAGAAGTTGTAATATTAAGAGCTGCCAGTTGTGTACTGTTAAGCTCTTAGCCCACGTGAAGGTTAGCAAATAACTGTGTCATGAGGTGCTAAGGAATCAAAACGGAAAGTGAAAGAACTGTATAAAGAATTAATATCAGATAATTACTTGGCCATATAAATATAGTAATTTTCTATGCTGCCGTTCCAACTATAACAGGATGCTAACAGGTATACCAATAGGTAAGGTAAACTCACTGATATTTTAAGTAGTGATTCTTAAATATGTAGTTTCATGTTTTTATAAAGAAGTATTGGGATTTTGTCTTTATCCTTTCCTCCCTTATAAGAATTCATAAATGGCTGTTTGACAACCTCGGACTTTCTGGATATTTTCTAATTATTTGTCCTCCCACCCATAATCTTAATCTATTGTTCAAGGTTCTCAAACCCCACGCCCTACTTTAGTATTGCTTGATTCACTGCAAACAGGACTGATCTTCCCCTTCTCTGAATTCCTTTTACTTTTATAATCTGTATCATGCCAAGTAGGACTTCATAAACTCCATTATTTTGTTCAAACAGAAGCTTAATTTCTTCAAATGAATTAAGTTCAGTAAGTATATCCTCAGCTTCCTTTTTACCCTTCTTAGTATGACAAAGGGCAAATGCTTAGGATACAGATTAATAACTTTTCCCTCTGTCAAGTCATGTTTTAAACAGTAATTTATTAAGAAACTGCTTAAATTGTGAAATAAAAAATGCTACTCATCACTTGCAAAAAATATAGTACCCTAGAACAAACAAGGTATACAAACCTTATTTAGAGTTCTCTTTAAGTTACCTTACTTGTATTCCTTAAATGTCTGAGATATATGACAAAAATAAGTAAGCAAGTAAATGTGAGGCACAATAGAGGTTTTCGTGCAACACTTTTTCGAACCTTTAATATTCTAGGAATGTCAAATGAAACCTTTCCCCAACTTACTTGACCAAGAAATCATTCTGTCCCTGAAACACCTATCTATAAATTGAACATGATTATCACTGTTCTAAGGACTGCAGTTTTAGAAACAGGATCTTGAATGTTTACCATACAGATACAGATCTATTAACAATAATTAAAAAAAAAAAGATACATCTCAACTAAGATACACTTTTAAGAAATCACAAGATGAGTTCATCAATGTGGTTCATACTATTTAATATTTCATTAAATAGAAAGAGTATAGTCATTTATAGAATAAATTTGATTTTAATTTACCATATTTGCAATACAGAGACATAAAGGTTTACTGAATAAGGAATAAGAGAAAGGGGATATGATGTTTTGACTTCTTAGCTGTGAAAGTCTTCTTTTATGGTATGGTATAAAATATATTTTCTTCAAAGGCTTTCTCTATGATTTTAGACTTTGTTGGTTTCTATTCCTGCTTTGTGTATCTGAATTAACACTAACCTTTTTTTTTCTTTGGAGAAATGTAAAAAATTATAGAAAAGCATCCATCTTCCCACCACCTAGGCTGGAACACACAGTTGCTAAATTTTGTCATATTTGTTTCAGTCTCTTTTTCTTATAAATAGTACAACAGCAAATATCAACAGTTCTGCCATTCATTCAACAAGTACTTATCGAGCATGGACTCTGTGTTGCATTGTCCTAAGCACTGCACACTGAATGGTGGGTAAACCAGCCACATGACCTACTACTATGTATGCACCTTACAGCCTGGTAGGAGAACACAATCAAATAATCACAGAAATAGTTACAAACTGAGATGTTGTGAAAGTAAAGTACCAAGTAGCCTTTCTCAGCTGGGATTCCATGACAGGATTAAACCCTGCTGACAATGACGTGAGTGACTATTTTCTCATTCTCTTAAGACTGGTACATAGCTAGTAGCATCCTAGAAGTATGTAATGAGAAGTTAATTCATTACATGCAATGGGTGTCTTAGGGCATTAGGAGCTGACTTTCAGAACCAGTAGAGAAGATACTTTGAGAAAGACCTGACCTAGTTTTTGGTGGTGGTGGTAGGTGAGGGGTTGGTCCAGAGAGCCAGTTACCTAAAAGTCTGTGTTGAAATGTGACTTTTAGGCCAGGGCTGGGGGAGCAAGGGTAGTAGTGTGAAATGTTGCCTTCCTAGGGAATAGCATATTGAAAGGTCCTAGGGGACAAAGGAGCAGGTGACTTCGAAAAATTACAAGACCAAGACGGCTGATGTACAGAGAATGGGAGCAGGGAGGAATAACAAAACATGAAGTTGGAAAGACAAGCAGGTGGTCAGGGACCAGAAAGGATGACTTAAACTGCATTACAAAAGATCACTGTGGCTCCAATGGGCTATAGAAATAAGAGTGGATGAGGAAGATGAGTGATGGGAAAGGAGTAATTAAAGTGAGAGAAAACTGCTAGACTAGGTGGCAATGGCAGGAATGGAGAAAAGTAGACAGACTCGAGTAGTGTTTAAAGTATAAAGGCAGGGATGTGTCCAGATGACTTGTGGGTTTTAGGTAAAGGATGATGCTGAATATTGGGGGAAAAGTCAGAGAGTAAGCATTGAAGTCTTTCCTAGGTTTGAGGTTTGTCTGAAGGAGATGTCAAGGAGGCAACTGCAGATGTGAATCTGGAGATGAGAAAGGGGTCTGGCTTATAGTTCCTTTATTAGAGAAAGTGAGGGGGGATGGGCAGAGATCTTAAGCAGTCACTGAGCTTAGCACACATTAAGAAGCAAGATGTAAAAGCAAATTGGAAAAGAAGAAGTAAAACTGTCACTGTTTGCAGATGACATGATACCATACATAGAGAATCCTAAAGATGCTACCAGAAAACTACTAGAGCTAATCGATGAATTTGGTAAAGTTGCAGGATACAAAATTAATGTACAGAAATCTCTTGCATTTCTATACACTAATGATGAAAAATCTGAAAGAAATTATGGAAACACTCCCATTTACCATTGCAACAAAAAGAATAAAATACCTAAGAATAAACCTACCTAGGGAGACAAAAGACAATTTTCTGTATGCAGAAAATTATAAGACACTGCTGAAAGAAATTAAAGATGATACAAACAGATGGAGAGATATACCATGTTCTTGGATTGGAAGAAACAATATTGTGAAAATGACTATACTACCCAAAGCAATCTACAGACTCAATGCAATCCCTATCAAATTACCAATGGCATTTTTTACAGAACTAGAACAAAAAATCTTAAAATTTGTATGGAGACACAAAAGACCCCGAACAGCCAAAGCAGTCTTGAGGGAAAAAAATGGAGCTGGAGGAATCAGACTTCCTGACTTCAGACTATATTACAAAGCTACAGTAATCAAGACAATATGGTACTGGCACAAAAACAGAAATATAGACCAATGGAACAGGACAGAAAGCCCAGAGATAAACCCATGCACCTATGATCAACTAATCTATGACAAAGGAGGCAAGGATATACAATGGAGAAAAGACACTCTCTTCCAAAAGTGGTGCTGGGGGCTTCCCTGGTGGCACAGTGTTTGAGAGTCTGCCTGCCGATGCAGGGGACGTGGGTTCGTGCCCCGGTCTGGGAAGATCCCACATGCCGTGGAGTGGCTGGACCTGTGAGCCATGGCCACTGAGCCTCCACGTCCGGAGTCTGTGCTCCGCAATGGGAGAGGCCACAACAGTGAGAGGCCCATGTACCACAAAAAAAAAAAAAAGTGGGGCTGGGAAAATTAAACAGCTACATGTAAGAGAATGAAATTAGAACACTCCCTAACACCATACACAAATATAAACTCGAAATGGATTAAAGACCTAAATGTAAGACCGGACACTATAAAACTCTTCGAGGAAAACATAGAAAGAACACACTTGGACATAAATCACAGCAAGATCCTTCTTGATCCACTTCCTAGAGTAACGGAAATAAAAACAAAAATAAACAAATGGGATCTAATGAAACTTAAAAGCTTTTGCACAGCAAAGGAAACTATAGACAAGACGAAAAGACAACCCACAGAATGGGAGAAAATATTTACAAACGAATCAACGGACAAAGGATTAATCTTCAAAATATATAAACAGCTCATGCAGCTCAATATTAAAAAAAAACAAACAACCCAATCCAAAAATGGGCAGACCTAAACAGACATTTCTCCAAAGAAAACATACAGATGGCCAACAGGCACACGAAAAGCTGCTCAACATCACTAATTATTAGAGAAATGCAAAACAAAACTACAATGAAGTATCACCTCACACCAGTCAGAATGGGCATCATCAGAAAATCTACAAAAAAACAAAAGCTGGAGAGGGTGTGGAGAAAAGGGAACCCTCCTGCACTGTTGGTGGGAATGTAAACTGATACAGACACTATGGAGAAGAGTATGGAAGTTCCTTAAAAATCTAAAAAGAGAATTACCATATGACCCAGCAATCCCACTACTGGGCATATACCCAGAGAAAACCATAATTCAAAAAGACACATGCACCCCAATATTCATTGCAGCACTATTTACAATAGCCGGGTCATGGAAGCAACCTAAATGACCATCGACAGATGAATGCATAAAGAAGATGTGGTTCATATATACAATGGAATATTACTCAGCCATAAAAAGGAACGAAATTGGGTCATTTGTAGAGATGTGGATGGATCCAGAGACTGTCATACAGAGTGAAACAAGTCAGAAAGAGAAAAACAAATATCGTATATTAATGTATATATGTGGAACCTGGAAAAATGGTACCGATGAACTGGTTTGCAGGGCAGAAATAGACACAGATGTAGAGAACAAATGTAGGGACACCAAGGGGGGAAAGTGGTGGGGGGCAGGTGGTGGTGTGGGATGAATTGGGAGATTGAGATTGACATGTATACACTAATAGGTATAAAATGGGTAACTAATAAGAACCTGCTGTATAAAAAAATAAAATAAAATTCAAAAAAAAGCAAGATGTATATGCATAGTACATGTGTAATATAAGGGGATATACATAAAAGAAAGACTAAGAAAAATGGGTGAAAAAAGTAAGGGCAGTTTTCTTATTTGTTTTCCATTCTTATGTGAAAAATTGCTAAAGATAGTTACAGACACAGGTGTCCATAGAATATGCTATTGCTTCATTATAAATGCTCTGTAATTTTTCTCAAAATGGTTCTAATTTATCTGATAATGTCAGTTCCAAAATTAAATACCCAGGTGATATTAAATCATATAGCAATTTTCTTGTAAATATATTCAGATACAAAAACCCCATATAGGTCCTTTCTTTCCCTTTTTAATGATTTCTGGTATTTTCACTTTACCCTCTGTATAAATTAACCTGACTTCACAATTTTCATATTTTTGCATTACTTTGGAGACATATATTATCATCAAAATTATATGGTGTTATTTAACTAAAAATCTACCAGTATGTGAGCCATTCTGTTTAAAATATTACTAAAATTCTAAAATCAAGTTTATAGCTGGGTGGTTTGAATATATGGCACACTGAATTTTCAACTTTGCTGACTTTTTGGAGGTGTTACTATAAATCAAACACCAAATAATGTCCTTGCTGAAAAAAGGCAAGAAAATTACAGTTAGTGCTTTATTAGAGATAAACACGCCTACCTTATATTTCTGTGCTTGAATATATATGGTCCTAGATTTATTCTTTAATTTAAACCAATTATTGGAATGCATTTATAACCTGTTATTCAATTTGTTACATACCAGTTAGCAATGTCCTTGTGAGCTACTAAATTTTGAAGAAACGCTTGTAATCCTAATTGTCTATCTTCTAAAAAGTCGGCATTGTAATTATCTTTAAACCAGCGTTTTGGTGGAAGTGCTAATCGAAAGCCTGGAAACATCTCTTTTAACTGAAAAAGAAGAAAAAAGAAGATACAATGTTCAACTCAATTATATGAATTCTACAAAATCTATCCTGTTGACTATGTGAAACTATTCACATAACAAGCTTACAATAAAAGAATTAAATTCAGCTATGCTTTTTATGCCTTGGTTGTTTTATTTCTGGATTTCTACCAGTTGTGTATGCATAGGAGCTACAGTTGCTCCCTGTCCCTGCTAACACGTGGCACTGCCTGTCTTTTTAATGTCAGCCATTCCAGTGGGTGTGTAGTAGTATTTCATAGTGGCTTTAATTTACATTCCTCTCTTGACAAATGGTGTTAAGTATCTTCTCATGTGCTTGGATCTGCATATCTTCTTTGGCGAATTATCTATTTAAATCTTCTGAACCCTCTGCTTTAAAAAAACTGGGTTACTTGTCTTTTAAGTTGTCAGAGTTCTTTATATATTCTAGATAGAAGGCCTCTGTCAGATATATGTATGACAAATATATTCTCCCAGACTGCGGCTTGATTTTTCATGTTAACCGTCTTAACAGAGCACATTTAAAAACTTTTAATGTTACCTAATTCATCCACTTTTCTTTTATGGTTTATGCTTTTTTTAGATACTATCTAAGAAATCATTGCTCACTCCAAGGTTACAAAAATTTTCTTCCACGTTTTTTCCTAAGATGTTTATAGTCTTAGCTTTCACATTTTGGCTTATGATCAATTTTGCATATTTGGCTTAAATTTTACTTTCTTAGGAAAGACTTTTCCACCTTTTAAGCTAGGTTAGATTTCCCTTTATACACTCTGATCAAGTGACTATAACTGGATAACAAGTTACCTCAAAACTCAGTGGTGTAAAATAACCATTTATTAGGCCATGGACTCTGTGGGCTGGTAATTCGTACAGGGAATGGTGAGGATGGGTTGTTTTGTCACAATGAATTAGAACCTCAGCTGGAAACTTGAAGTTGGGAGCTGGAAGCCACTGAAGTTCGTTCCCACATATTTATACTGGATCATGCTGCTTGTTGGCTGAGACATTAGCTGGGGCTGTCAGTCACAAGCTTAACATGGCCTCTCCATGTATCTTGGACTTTCTCACAGCATAAAGTCTGGGTTTCAAAGGGGAGCATCCCAAGAGAGAAAGCCAGGATGAAGCTGTATGCTTTTTATGATCTAGCCTCATCGTCCCACAGCATCAGTTCCACTGTCCTCTATTGGTTAGATCAGTCACAAGCTCACCCACGTTCAAGGGGGAGAGGAAACAGATTCTACTTCTTGACAGCGGCAAGATTCTGGAAGAGCATATGGGACTGAGAATATTGCTGCATACATTTTTAGAAAAGACAATCTGCCACACATTCTCAAATCATTAATTTGTTTTTTAAATGACATTTATCACAATGTAAATTAAGTAACGTTTATTTAATTTTGGACTCTTCTACCAGACCAGTCTTCTAAACCTTGGTTGCACATTGGAATCACCCAAGGAACTCTGAGTAAGAACTCATAATACAGACACTTTGTGAGGTCTCTATTGTGAGGGCTCTATTGTAGAACAGCTCCCTCTTTTCTGAGGATAATTAATGAGGATCTTGTATTAATGACTGTGTCCTGTCTCTGATATATTTGCATTTAATTAGTTGGGATATGGCCTGGGCATTGTAATTTTTTTTGTTTGTTTGTTTTTGCGGTACGCGGGCCTCTCACTGTTGTGGCCTCTCCCGTTGCAGAGCACAGGCTCTGGACGCGCAGGCTCAGCGGCCATGGCTCACGGGTCCAGCCACTCCGCGGCATGTGGGATCTTCCGAGACTGCAGCATGAACCCATGTCCCCTGCATCAGCAGGCAGACTCTCAACCACTGTGCCACCAGGGAAGCCCTGGGCATTGTAATTTTAAAAAGTTTCCAGGGAAGTCCAAAGTACAGCTAAGACTTAGAATCATTTTACATTGCAATGACTGTCTTATTCATAGTTGCACCCCCAATGTTTAGCAAAATGCCTGCTACATTACAAGCAGCCAACAATCTATGTTCAATAAATGAATGAGATGAAATCATGTACTGTTCAAATTTCTATACTTAAATATAAGACAAAATATCACAATGTAAGAAAAAAGACTAGCAAAAGAGAAAATTTACAGGGTAAAATGTGAAATAAAAATATAAAACATAAATTCTGTCTATATTTCTATCCTGAAACCCTGATTTGATTTCAAGATGTAAACAGATAATTTTGGCCTTGGAGTCTGGTCATTTACTGTGTATGCAATGCAATTAATAAAAGCCATAAGGAGAAAATAAAAATAGTCTTTTTATTAATTTCAAGCTTTAAAATTTAAATGTCACATATGTCCACATGCATGGTTAGGTCTTTTTCCCCTTAAAAAATAATCCTCAGAAAAGAGTGAGTTGTTCCACAATTGAGCCCTCACAAAATCTTTATATTATGAGTGCTTACTCAATAACTTTATTTTGAACAAAGGACAATTTGGGAACTATACATTAGCTTGAAATAACTTTAGTAAAGGCTAGTGTTTTTTGTTTGTTTGTTTTTTGTTTTTTTTGCGGTACGCGGGCCTCTCACTGTTGTGGCCTCTCCAGTTGCAGAGCACAGGCTCCGGACGCGCAGGCTCAGCGGCCATGGCTCACGGGCCCAGCCACTCCGTGGCGTGTGGGATCTTCCCAGACCAGGGCATGAACCCATGTCCCCTGCATCGGTAGGTGGACTCTCAACCACTGTGCCACCAGGGAAGCCCAAGGCTACTTTTTATATTTCATTAAATTAAACATTAATAGATTTCCTGTGAATGATATCATAATAGGCATTTGATGTTTCCATAAAAAGCCTTTAAAAAAGTAATGCACATAATTTTTGGATTAAGTTGGAGAACTGAGTACACTCATCTAATTCTCTCTTTCTGCAGCCCTGCTAAAACTACAGTGAAGAGAAAAAAAAAAAAAACGTAAAACAACATACTGGAAACCAAAAAGTAGAGAGGAGAGTAGCAATTGACTCAGAAGAGTTAAGAAAACCCAAAGTGCAGAAAAATTTATACCAGGTTTATACTTACAGAGACCTCAAATTGCTCACAAACTGGCAGCACAAGGCAGGAGACCGGAAAACACTTCTCTGGAGAGTCTGACCCAACAGGAAAGACCTTAAGATCCTGACATCAGAAGGTCTCCAACACAGCCCACCTTCCCCATTACACAGTGAGTCTTAAAGTCAACATAAGCCTCACCCATGGAGTAAGAGATTCCAATCAGCTTTTAGTACCCAACTTTTAATCACGACTAGACAACCAGAAAGAATTACTACACACTATTACTTAACATGGAAGACAAAGACAAACAGAAAAAAAGTAACTCAGAGAACACAGACAACACAAGGAGAAAAAAACCATAAAATAATAAAAATACAAATAAAAACAATCTCTAATACACTCTATGGATGAAGATACTACATTCAAGAAATAAGAATAAAATGACCAAACACAGGGACATTCAGAGAACAAAAAGGTGGTTTTAGAAAGAAATAAGGAAATCTCCTTTGAAATAGCAAAAAAGAAAAAGGTAGTAAAGGAAGGGGAGGAAAAGATCTGGAACCAGCTCAAATGCCTGTTTTACAAGAAAGGTTACAGAAAGAGGGAACTGACAACACAGAAGGCAGGAATTCATTAATAAAGCAGTTCAAAAGCATTTTTCTGATCTGAACCACATGGGTTGCCCACAGAGTGTACAAGATAATAGAAGAAAAGAACTTTACAAAAAGTCACTGAAATTTCAGATTAATTACACAGAGAAGATTCAACAGACTTCCAAAGAAGAATAAAACAGGTGACATACAAACGATCAGGAGCAAGAATAGCTTTGGGCTTCTCAAGGGTAATACTCAACACTAAAAGCGAGATGAAAATAGCTTAATGTCTTCAAAATTCTGAAAAAAAAATTTCCAATCTATAATTCTATACCTAGCCCACATTTCAATCAAGTATGAAAACTGCATGAGAATATTTTTAGACATGTGGGGTCAGAAAGACATCACTTCCCATGTAATCTTCCTCAAGAAGCTACTAGGGGATTAGTTCTACTAAAAGGAAAGAGTAATTCAAGAAAGAAGACATGAGATAAAGGAAATAAAATCCAACAAAGGAAAAAAGTGAAAAAAAATCCCGAGAAAGACCGTAAAAGGCGAACTTAGGACACTACTTATGAACTGCCTGATGTCAATCAGTTCAGGACAGTTCAGGACAGTATGACCCAAGAGACAAACATGTTGAGGATTACCACTGAATTTCTTTTTAATGAGAGGATCAAATACTTGGCTGAGCTTAGCCCAGATTTTCATATGAGCTTGGCTTGTCTTGACAGTGAGCTGATAATGAATGGTTCTGCTCCCTCCCTATGCTCTGCTGTGTGGAACCAACTGAGAATAATCATTTTAGCTCACAGAAATACTCAGCTTTGACCTACTCTGCAACCTGGAAGTAGAAAATAGTGAGCTTTTAAGTAGAATATAGAGAAACCCCTACTCTCGTGGCCATATTTCTGCAAATCATTCATCACCAGCCTGCCCTACAACCCTGCCAGATGCCTCAACTCTGAAAAGCTCTATGTGTTCCAGATCTTGCTCATGACTTTGCCCTCTGACTTTCCCAGAAGAGGCTCTTAAAAACTCCTAGAGAAGCTGAAGCCAGATTATAACCCAGGAGATTAAAAAAAGAGGAATAAAAAAAAGACTAGTGTTCTATAGAAAATTTTCTTTCTAAACAGTGTTATTTTAACTATGTTAAATAACTTTCATATTGTCAATTGACTATTTTTTTCCTCCTAGTATAGATAAATGGAAAACATAAACTCTTCAACATTAGAATCAGATCTATATAGTTTCTATATAATACCAAATTCCTAGCACAGTGCTGAACTCAAACTACTCATTTCACAAATACTTCATGATTGGTTTTATAAAATGAAAGATCCTAAGATTTTACTTTATTTTTAACAATTACAGAAATAATAACTACCATTTAAACTGTGTGGCTGCTGGTGCTTGACACACATTTTTGATTCTTGCCAGTAAAATCAGGTGATGGGTGGAGCTCTTTCTGGTACCTAGAAGACTGACACAGACACTTATCAATTTTAAGTGCCCAACTCAGAGTATCAAGGAGATATTTACTAGATTTAAATTAAACTTCTACTAACATCTTTCTTCAAAAGCTTAAGAGCTATCTAAATCTCAGCTTGCCTAAGATAAATATTTTGGCAATAAAGATGAATCTAGAGAGACCAAGGGACGTAAACACTAAATAATAGTTGAGTCCTGAAAAGAAAAATAAGAAGTCATAAAGGATGAAATAGCTCAAAATTGAAACTATTAGAAACTGTATGAACAAAAATTATAACAATTTCATAAGAAAGCTAAGAATTCCACTTTAGTATCTGGTAACCTCATGAATTACTTTGGTCTTCTTGTTTGTTTAATCATTAAAAAAAATAAACAGAAGTAAAGAATTACAGGTTTTAAAATCATGAATATAAGAAGAACTCAAACAGAAAATAAAATTTACATATAATGGTAGAAATATATTAGAAATAATACTTTTAAGTATTTTGACATGTTGCAAAAAGTCATCTTAACAATACCTTAATTAAGGCTAAAATAGTTTAGCATTTTATATTTTATCTTTTCATTCAAACTGAGGTTTTCAGAAATGGTAGAAAATTTTGGCATCTGGGCAGTTGCAAAGTCACATAAATGGAGTTTCCCACCACCAAACATTTTAAGAATATACCAACTTGAGAAGTTTTGAGTGTCCAGGAAGAAGGTGGGGGGAGGTGGCAGATGGGAAAGAATAGGACCAGTAAAGTTTCCTCTACTAAACATATGTCAAAATTAGGGAATAATTTGTGGTCCAAGTTCAGCTTACTTGGCCTCTCAGAAGTATCATAAATCACTTGCTTCTTTTGGAAAAATGCTCTTTCTCTTGGTTTCTTAAATACCAATTACCCCCACCTGCCCCACCTGATTTCTCTCCAGCTTTGTGAACGCCTCAGCTGCTGTTTTTCTACTGAACTCTTACTGCAATTAACTCAATGAATTCCCTAGTGTTGGAAATTTAGGTTGGTTCTAATTTTTTAACTATTAAAAACAAAATAAAACATGAACAAAGTAAACAACAATACATAAAGCATCATGATAAGTATCCTTAGGGCTAAATCTTGCTCATATCCATAATTTATTATATAGGATAAATCCCAGAAATGTGATTGTGTCAAAATTATGCTCAGCTTTACAGTGTCCTCTAGGAAGACTCATATTTCCAACAATGGATAATACCATTTAAAGCCTGTCAACTTGACAGGTGAAAAATTGTTTAATTTTCTTTTCTTGGAGTACTTGTGACAGTAATTTATTGGTCATTTATACTTCTTCTGTGGATTACCCCATTCATATCATTTGCTGAATTTTCTTTTTTTTTTTGTTACTTATTTTTAAGGGTACTTAATATACTGAGGTTTATTATTATCATCTTTGTCTATTTCACACGTGCAGTGGGCAGAATTCTAGATGGCCCTATGACCTTTGCCCTTGGTGTTGCCTCTGTGTTTTGTTTTTACACAGGAAAAGATTCTGTAGATGCAATTAGGGTTACTATTCAGTTGACCTTAAGATAGGAAAATTATCTAGGTGAGCCTAATCTTATCACATGAGTTCTATAAGGGTAAAGGTTTCTTCCTGGCTGGTGACTGAAGAGAAAGTCAGAGATATTCAAAGCACAAGAAGGACTTGACCGTCTCTTCCTGACTTTGAAGATGGAAGGGCCATGTGCAACGGCTGAAGAACAGTCTTTATGAGACAAGAACAACTTTTGGCTGACAACTAGCAAGGAAACAGGGACCTTGGTCTCACAACCACAAGAAACCAAACTCTGCCAACAACCAGAATGACACTGGAAGCTGATTCTTTTCCAGACCCTCCAGGTAAGAGGCCAGTCAAGCCAACAGCTTGATTTTGACCTTGTTTGATCTTAAGCAGCAAACCCAGCTGAGCACTCCAAATCTCTAGATAATGAACAGGTAAGTTTTAAGCCACAGTTTGTGATAATTTGTTATACAGCAATAGAAAACTAACACAATGTGCTAAATGTTTCTTTCTTGTTCATTCTTTTGTAGTCATATGATTTAGGGGGTCTTATTATACATATATATCTTTTCAAACTCACAAGATTATATAAATAATCACTTATATCTCTGCTGCCAATTTTAAGGTTTTCACATTTTTAATATTAAAAATAATTTTTTGTTTCCAATAAAAGGAAGTTATGCGTAGGGATGGGACTTCGAACTATTAAAGTTAAATGAAACAGTCAATTTTGTTTGGAAATAGCAAAGACTTGACTTCGCTCAAATAATTAACAAGGAAGAAAAAACACAAATATAACAGAACTCCAGGAATAGATAATAATTGAAAACTGAAAAGTCAGTTTTAGATTTATTAACGTACTTACTTTATCATTAAGCCTAGAGAAGTCAGTGTATCTTCTAAAAACTACCCAGCTTTCTTCTGGACTCTTCTTTACTAGTATTTTATATACCTATGCAGAGAGAGTGAGAAACAGAGAGTTTTAAAATATATTTATGTAAAAATATTTAAAAATTCAAACCAAATAATTTAAAAACTTTTATTTGACAACCCAGATCATAACAATATATAAAAAATATCAGAAATAAAGACCATCAAATGTTCAAATAATCTAATGTAGGTACCAAAAGCAAGATTTTTTCTTAAGAAACATAACTGACATATTTGAGGCAAAATGCTTTTTTGCTGAATACTAATAATAAATAAACTTATCAGCCTTCAAAATATATTTTATGCTAATATATTTTAAAATTAATAAAAGACTCAATCATGCTTGAAAAAACTTTGAAAAATCTTGTCTTATACAGTCAACTTAATTTTTAAATTCAGTAACTGCCAAGCAAAGTTTTCGAATAAATTAGATGATGTTTTAATCTTCAAGGCTGAAATACAAGGTAAAAAATACCCATATTAAAGTTTACATTTATATAATTATGTACAATTATCTAGGTTATTGAATAGAAAAACTTGGTTGAAGCAAGTCAATATTTTAAAAAGCATGTAAGAAAAAGCTAGATCCTATTTTTCATAAGTATAATTTTGGAAGTACTATTTATAACAGAATCTCAGAGAAACATCTCCTGGTAGTTTTCGGTACAGTGTTTTGAGCTAAACTATATACATGATATATGAAAAGTACTCAGTAACTATCTATCAAATGAGTGAAACTCTCTTAAAAAGAGTAACTTATTTTCTTAAAGTCTGCTGTGCAATAACTTTCAATTGTAGCTCTAGAGCTCCACTCTAACCACACGTGGCTATAGGACACTCAAAATGTGACTAGTCCAAATTGACATGTACTGTGAGTGTAATACAGAAATACAGACCAGATTTCAAAGACTTAGTATGAAAAAAGATGTAAAAATATGTCATTCAAATGATTATATACTGGTTACATGTTGAAATTATATTTTAAGTATATTAGGTTAAACAAAATACATTACTAAATATAATTTCACCAGTTTCTTTTTACTTTTTCTTAACATGGCTACTAGGAAATTTTAAATTACAAATATGACTCATATCATAATCCTATTGGATGATCTAGAGACAATTCATTATTTTAGGGACTGTACATCATCTTTACCATTTGATTTTTCTCCCTTACAGACTTCTTTTTCAGCTTTGAAGGGAGTCAGCAAGGGTAAGGATGAATCCCTTTGTTTTGAAGTAAAACATAAGTAATTTATCTTTATTACATTTAAAGGTGAGGAAGAAAATTATTTGGATACCCTGTAAAGTCTCCAGAGAGCCCTGACGTAAAATAGTCATGAAGGGGATACAAAGAAAACATTCTTTTTAGGAGTTACTAATTTCAATTGACTTCAAAACTTTTGACTATGAATAACTGATGCATGATACAAGTCAACTTCATATGATAATTAGGTTTATCTATACATAATACATACCAATTTTATTTTCCTGTTTTAAAAAACGAGCCCTTTTCTAACTAAGCCACTCTTTACAGTGGTCCCTAAACACTCCTGTTTCTCTAGGAAAAACAAAGAGGTTTTCATTTTATCTTTTCTAGAAAGCTCTCCTACTTTTCTACTTGTTTAAGTAGTGCTTTCAATGAAAACTTTATGGACAGTATTGATCATTGCCTCCTCTATGTTCTAATAGCAGTTATTGTCTCTACTCTTTATTTGAAACTTAGTATATACTACTTTGTACTGTCTATCTTGTTATGTACTCCCTGTTTTAAGTAAACAACAACAAATGTAGATGCATACACTAATCATAAGATACATACAGAAAAGTGCAAACATCTTAAGTATATAACTTAATGAATTTTCAGAGTAAACACACCATGTAACTAGTACCAAGAGCAAGAAACAAAACATTACCAAAGAAGTCCACCTCATGACTCTTTCCCGATCCGACTCACCACCCCTCCTAGTCACTTTTTGCTTTTAAACACTTTTCAAAAGCTTGACACTCTCTATATAAGATCTTGCCGGTTTGTCCTAATACTTTCTTCAGTTAAGAGATCAATTTAAAGAAATATACCAAGGTAAAATTATTTTACAAACCTAAGACTCCCAAGCTTGTAACTCCAGCTTAGACTTCTACCCTAAACACGATATCGTATATATATATATATATATATATATATGATATAAAATACACATGTGTGTACACTCTCACATGCACATACACATACCTGACATCTCCATTTCAATGTCTAACAAACATCTCAAACCTAGCACTTCCCAAAACAAATCCTGATCTTCCCCTCAATATTTGCCATCTAGTTAAATGGCAACTCTATTCTTCACATTGTTTAGACCAAAAACTTCGGCATCACCTTTGATTTCTCCATCTACCACGTCCCAAGGCTCTACCTTCAAAATATATCCAGAATCTGATCACTTCTTAGGACCTCTTCCACCACCTGGTCCACGCCACCATCATGTCTCCCATGGATTACTGCAGGAACCTAACTGCCTCCTGTCTCTAATCTTCCCCCACAAAAATCTAATCTCAATTCAGCAGCCAATTTTAAAGGCTCATGGGAGCCTTTAAAAAAATTAAGTCAGATCATCTGACTTTTCCTTTTAAAACATTTTCAAGATTCCCATCTCATGCAGAATAAAATCTAAAGGCCTTATAAAGGCTAGGTACTCTACTTGATCTGGGTGTCACACTTGCCTGCCTTTACTTGTTACCTCAGTTCATACATCTCTTCCCATCGCTTATTCTCCTGTCAGCCACAAGGGTCTTGGCAGTTATGCAACCTGTCTGGAAAGCTTTCCCCCCAGATATTCCCATGCTAACATCTTAGTACTAACATCTTTTCTGTGAGGCCATGACTGACAACGCTATTTAAATTGCAACTCCAGTTTCAAGAAACTCTCTATTTCCTTCCCCTCTTTTATTCCTCCCTATAGCACTTATCACCATGTGACATACCAGCATTAAAAAATAAAATACTTATCTATCTTTCATTCACTCAGTCGAGTTGCTGTCCCAACATTACCTGGAAGAGGGCCTGGCACATAACAGGTACTCCAAAAATGTCAAATTAACAAATAAACGACTATGACTAATTTCGTATTTGCCACTTATTTCTTCCTCTGTATTGTCTTGAAAGAGTTTAAATTTATATATCACTGCCTTCAATTTGCCTATGAACTTTTCACACATGTCACCTCAATGAATGCTCCTTCCTTCGTATGGAAGGTAGGTCAATGTAAGGAAATGAGCAACCAATTTATTATAATTTCCAAAAAATCACTCGCAAAAAAGTCAGGTCCATGCAGATTTCCCATCATATCATCAGTCTTACAATATTTGAACTCTAAAGACTGCCTCTTCATAAATTATTTCAGTACTTATTTTTTGGCGGTCCTTCCATACTATCATAAATTTACAGCATGAAATGTTGAAATAAATAGGAAATCATTACTTCAAGAAAATCCAAGAGAAAAAACAAACTAACAGTTTGAAAGAACAAGTTTATAAATGAATTTAATTTAGCAAGGTCACTGGATGCATAAATATATAATAACATATGAGACCAAAATATATAAACTAGCAAAGAACAAATAGAAAACATTACGTCAAGAACCTCAAACGACATCCATACCCAGAAATAAATCTTACCAAAACATGTAAGACGTCTGCCCTGAAAACTACAAAATATTATTAAAAGAATGTTAAAGACTTAAATAAATGGCTTAGGTTCATAGATTCAAAGACTTAGTACCATAAATATGTCAGTTCTCCCTAGATAGATTCAATACAATCCCAATGCAAAGGGCCAAGACAATCCTGAAGAGGAACAGCAAAGCTAGAGTAATTAAGTTACCAGATGTCAAGACTATTATCAGGCTTTAGTAATCAAGACAGTGTGGAATTGGTAAAGCAGGGAAAAATGGAACACAGAATCAGACCCATACATTTATGGTCACCTGACTTAAGACGTAGGCAACAGAGTAAATGCAGAGGAGAAAGAGTTGTCTTTTCAATAAAAATTTGACTTTAGGGAGAAAAAAAATGTGTCTTGACCCTGACCTCACACCACAGACAAAAAGCAATTCCAGATGGTTTACAGATCTAACTGTGAAAGGTCCAACAATAAAGCTTTTAGAAGAAAACATAGGACAACATATTTTTAACCTAAGAGGAGGCAGATTTTATTTATTTTTTATAAATTTATTTATTTTTGGCTGTGTTGGGTCTTCGCTGCTGTGTGTGGGCTTTCCCTAGTTGTGGCGAGTGGGGGCTACTCTTCGTTGCGGTGTGCGGGCTTCTCATTGCAGTGGCTTCTCTTTTTGCACGGGCTCTAGGTGCACGGGCTTCAGTAGTTGTGACTCACAGGCTCAGTAGTTGTGGCACATGGGCTCTAGAGCGCAGGCCCAGTAGTTGCGGTGCATGGGTTTAGTTGTTCTGCGGCATGTGGGATCTTCCTGGACCAGGGCTCGAACCCGTGTCCCCAGCATTGGCAGGCGTTTTCCTAATCCCTGAGCCACCAGGGAAGCCTGAGGCAGATTTTAAAAAGTGCTAAGCATAAAAGAAATTTAATATACTGGACTATATTAAAACTAAGAACTCTTGATTATCAAATGCACCATTAACAAAGGCAAACCACAGAGAGATGATAGTCACAATACACGTTCTGAAAAAGGACTTATGCCCAAAATGCATAGAAAACTACAAATCAAAGTGGAAAAGGCTTTCCAAAAGAAAAATGAACAAAGGTCTTGAACAGACACTTCAGAAGAGAATATCCAAATGGCCCAAAAAAAGGTCTTAAATGCAAATTAAAACCACAATATGGTATCATTCTACCCACTAGAATAGCTAAAATGAAAAAGACAGAAAAATACCACATGTTGGGAAGATGTGGAGTAACTGGAACTCTCATACACTACTTAAAGGAGTATAACTTAGTACAACCACTCTGGTACATCGTTCATCAGTATCTTCTAAAGCTGGGCAGATGATCCAGCAATTTTACTCCTAGGGAGCTATCAAAAAGAAATGAGTTCATGTGCTTACTGAGTGACAAGTACTAAAAGGTTCACAGCAGTAGTATTTGTAAGAGTCCCAAACTGGAAATTACCTAAACGCTCCTTAAGAGTAGAATGGATAAACTGTAGTAATATTCACATAAAGGAATAGCATCAGTAATAAAAATGAGCTGCCTACAACTACATGCAAAATCAAGGATGAATCTTACAAACATAATGCTGAAGAGACCATACCCAAGAGTACATACTCCATAATTCCACTAACATAAAGTACAAACATAGGCAAAATTAATCTAGGCTAACAGGAGAGTGGGTATTGACTGACAGACAGCATGCGGGGAGGCTTTTGGGCTGTTGTAATGGTCTGTTCTTGATTTGTGTGCTAGTTTCACAGCTGTGACTGGTTTGTGAAAATTCGTTCAAGTAAAGCCAAAGTTCACTACGGCATGACAACTTAAGGGGTATAAACCATTTGAATTTTATGTTCAAGAAATTACAAGTATAGGCTAACATCACTTAACACAAGTTTAGAACACAGGTTAATCAATTTTTCATCTTCTACTGATGTACCGCAGAAGTCAATACTCACAGTAAATTTAGCTCTTTCTTCCATCACCTCATAACCCAGGATAATAGGTGTAGAAGGTCTATCTTCCAAATTCACTGTTTCAGGATTTTGTTCTTCACTTTCTCTTGGTCTAGCAGAATACTCAATGGAAGAATCTGCACCTGTAAATTTAGTCCTAATGAGGGGACTGCTACAGACAGATGAAGTGCTTTCCATTTGATCAGGTACACTTGTCTGTTTAAAATTACCCATATTTGAGTCTTCTAACTGGCCTTTGGACGAGTTTGAGCTTGTTGAGATACTCCCAAAAGAAGAACTTCTTTGGTTTCTGTTCGTTGCAAAACTGGAAGCAGAATTCCCTATTGGCATAGGAACTGGGACATAAGGAGTTGCCATCTTCTTTTGGCTTTTGCAACAAACCTGCACACTTCTGAGTTCAAACAATTAGAGAACAAGTAATATGCAATCCATTATTTTCTTCTTAGGAATTCACTACCTAAAAATGAGAAGAACATATAGAAAGATTAGTCTTTCATCGGGAGCATTATCCAAAAAAACCCAAAATGCTCATATCCATTTCTTTTAATTTCGTGACACTGTATTACTTTGTTTGGAATGAAAACATGCCCCAAACCTCTTCCTTTAATCCCAAAATGTCATCTCTAAGAACTCCCGTTTTAAAGGTAAGGAGAGCAGAAGTATTCGCACCCTTTTTCTTGACCTTGATCCTTTTTTACCCACTTTATTTCTTAGTGATGGATTTCTATAACGTCCATTGTAACCTGATCTCATCTATATGAGTTGCAAAGAGGAAAAGTGATAAAGACCGTCCAGAAACTTTATTCTCTGCTTAGGATCCTGACACTACTAAATACAGTACAGAGAGGGAAGGGTAAAGGGAAGGAAAGAAAGGGAGAAGAATTATTCATATTTCCTTCTGATTTAATTAGTGAAACTGAACAATTACCCTGAGTAATGATAGTGAGCCAGAAGCTTAGACACCTTGTAAGATAAATAATAACAGTTCTTAAAGCAACGATTTATTAAACCCAGGATCAAATGGATTTTAAAAAAAACTTAGTCAAATTACATTAATCAGATAAACCCCAAAGAACATTAAACTTATGTCCAAAAAGATTAAATGAATAAAAGTTTAAATATTCTTCAGTTTCTAGATCACTAATTCTGCTACGCCATAAAGTGCAGGTACGTAACAAATCTTCAAAACTCATACTCGGTAAGCTCTGTTGTCAAAAGGACGAGTTTATCTTGCCTCAGAATAATTTCGTAATGATACGAAGAAAAAAGCTTTACCACTAAGTTGTTAACTAATAAACTAAGAAATGGAGATAACTACAGACCAGGGAAATGGCACATAACAAGAGGTCTGCCTATCCAATTACATCTACGCAACCCTACTGGTGAGAAAGGTAGGAAACAAGCCGCTCAGACTCTGACAGATGCTGAAATAAAATTTTTAACCCGGCACGTGGCTCTGGGCTACCTTCCCCATCATCAAAGATTCAGGAAACTTGAGCTGCTGATTCACCGCTTCTCGGTTCCGCCAGATGGCCTCCCCAAAAAGAAGTAAATAAAAGTCTGAAATCTCAACCTCCTCACCGCCTGTAAGGTCGCCCCGCCTCCAGCCATTCGAATGAATACCTGAAGCCGCAGGGCTGGCGCGGGGGGCGCTCAGACTAATACAGCCATTGACCTTGCAAAGACGTGAGCGCTACCCAAACGTTAGAAAAACGTACTGGGCTCATTAAGGGTGTCTCCACTTTTGCCTTGGCATCGACATGCTCTGAGGACGAACATCTCAGTGCTACTCTGGAAAAACCAAGGGCAGGTGAAGTGTCCCGAGCCTGAGCAACACGGTGGGCAAGAGAAGTCGGTGGCGAGAGCAAAGTGCAGAAGCCCGGGCTTAGCTCGACCCCAGGAGTGTCTGGTCGGTGTCTGATCAGGCCAAGGGTCTTCGGCTCGGTGGATGGCAAGACTCACAGCTCCCGGACCTCCTTGGGGCCCCAAGACGGTCCCGCCTCCGCCGCCCGGTGCGCAGCCAGCGCCTCCCAGACGCCGGGCGGAGTTGGCGGTGGCCTGAGGTTGGCCTGGAGCTCCTGCCGCGTACGCCCACCCTCCTAGGGAGCCGGCCCGCCGCCAGCCAACCGCGGGGGCGCAGGTGTCACTGCACGAGCGCCCAGGACAGCGCCCGCTGCCCGGTCCCTACCTTAGTCCGCTCCGCGATCCAGCTCGGGCGCGCTTCCCTGGGACGGTTAAATCCGACCCTCCTTAACCTCAGCTTTCCGTCTCCACCCACCACACCGAGAGGCCTCACGTGACACCCCCTTCCAGAAAACAGCTGCTCCCTGCCTCTGCCCGCCTCCGCCCGGGCCACAGGGCGCAGGATCCCGGCGAGGTGGAGGGCGGGGCTGGGCGGGGCCGCCGCTCCAGGAAGTGACGTCACGCCAAAGGGCGCCGGCCCCCAGAGGCGCAGGCAGGAGTTGTGGGGCTAGGAGTGTTTGGCACCTAGGTTGAAACTAGTTTTGTGGTAAGAATTTTACCTTCTTTTCCACAGCTTTATTTTTATAAGTTAACTTTTGAGAAATGGAGACTACGGTACCTAGTTTGCCCAACAGGTGATGAGAAGACTACAATTCCCGGGAGGCACTGCGGCCAGCATTGGCCCGGGCTTCTGCTCTGCATCATGGGACTTGTAGTCATCACCAGTTTGGGCTTTTTCTACTAGGTTACAGAATAGTTTCCAGAGTTAACAGCGCTTTAAGGGATGACAGTTGATTCTGAGTGAGAAGATAGAATGCTCCGCTACAGCCTATTCGTCCTACATAATTCAGAACTCCTCATTGGCAGAGAACTCCTGAAATTCTTCTGTGTGTTAGTGGTGGGTTTTTTGTTTGTTTGTTTTTTACTATCTCGAGAGCAATTTTATCTCAAATAATATGGTATTAGGCTTGTTAGACGTGCACATTTAAAGAGCTGAAGATTACCAGGAAAGTCGTTCTTTGATAGTCAAATACTGAAATTCAGACCAGTCTGCAGGTCTGTTTATCATTAGAATTGAGCAATTTGATATAAAACTCATTCCATGATTTCTAAGGCTTTGGAATATTACGAAGACTCGGAAAAATTGATAGTCGTAATTTCAAAATGCACATAGGAAGCTAATCTGGCTTGTGGCATAATAGTGGTTTTGGGTTGATAATATTGCTCTTCCAGTGTGAATGAGACATAAAAAGAGAATTCTGTAGAAACAGTAGACTAAAACATGAGGTAGTTTTCAGGACAGACTTGGGAGTCTTGGCTGTGAGGTGGCAGTTATATCCATGATTTCTGTAAGTTAATAAAGGTATAGAAAGAAAAGAAAAAGGAGCTTTGCAATATTTTCCTCACTTGTGGTCAGGACTGCAGGTGGTAGCAAAAGATACTTTTGATGTGGGAAATCTGATAATCTAATATCAAGGAAGCTGAGGAATATTAAACTTTCAAGAAGTAAAGGCATAGAGATATCCCAGTTAGGAGGAGAAAAAAGATCTAGGAAAAATCATTGGAATTGTCCAAAAAGAACTTCCTTCACTAATTATTGAAAGGAGCATACAGGATATACATACTATATGTAACTTTTATCTTCCAGAATATCTGGTATAGATTAATGTCTAGATTTACTTTTAGAAAATGAACTGAATATTTCTTAAAAATATTTTTAAAGAGATATAATTGACATATAACATTATATTAGTTTCAAGTGTACAGTGTAATGATTCAATATTTGTATATGTTGTGAAGTGATCATCACAGTAAGTCTAGTTAATATCTGTCACCATACAACTACGATTTTTTTCTAATGTGATAGTTACAATTTTTTTCTCATGTGATGAAGACTTTTAAGACTTACTCTCTTATCAACTTTTAAATATGCAATATAGTTTCATTAACTATAGTTACCATGCTGTACATTACATCCCCATGGCTGATTTATTTTATAAATGGAAGTTTGTACCTTGTGACCCCCTTCACTCATTTCACCCACACCTCCCACCTCTGCCAACCCCAATCTGTTCTCTGTATTGATGAGCTTGGTGTTTTGTTTTGTTTTTAATTCTACATATAAGTGAGATTCCATGGTATTTGTTTTGTTTTTCCCTGTCTGACTTATTTCACTTAGCATAATGCCTTCAAGGTCCATCCATATTGTCCCAAATGGGAAGGTTTCATTTTTTATGGCTGCTTAGTGTTCCATTTTGTGTGTGTGTATGTGTGTGTGTGTGTGTGTGTGTGTATCACATCTTTATCCATTCATTTATAGATGGACACTTAGATTATTTCCATATAATAGCTATTGTAAATAATGCTGCAATGAACTTGGGAGTGCCTTGTATCTTTCTGAATTAGTATTTTGTTTTCGTTGGATAAATACCCAGAAATGGAATTGGTGGATCATATGATAGTTCTATTTTTAAGTTTTTAAGGAAACTTCGTACTGTTTTCCATAGTGGCTGCACCAATTTACATTCCCACCAACAGTGCAAGAGGGTGTCCTTTTCTCCACATCCTTACCAACACTTGTTATTTCTTGTCTTTTTGATAATAGTCATTCTAATAGGTGTGAGGTGATATCTCATTGTGGTTTTGATTTGCATTTCCCTGGGGATTAGTGATACTGAGCATCTTTTCATGTGCCTGTTGGCCATCTGTATGTCTCCTTTGGAAAAATTTCTGTTTAGATCCTCTACCCATTCTTAATTGGGTTGTTTGCTTTTTTGCTATTGAGTTGTATGAGTTCTTTATATATTTTGGATATTAACCCCTTATCAGATATATTATTTGCAAATATTTTCTCCCATTCATTTTCTTGATGGTTTCTTTTGCTGTGTAGAAGCTTCTTAGTTTGATGTAGTTCTTACTAGTTTATTTTTGCTTTTGTTGCCTTTGCTTTTGGAGTCAGATCCAAAAAATCATCGCCAAGACTGACATCAGGGAGCTTACTGCCCATGTATTCTTCCAGGAGTTTTATGGTTTCAAATCTTACAGTCAAGTCTTTAATCCATTTTGAGTTGATTTTGTGTATGGTATAAGATAGTAGTTTAGTTTCATTCTTTTGCATGCGGCTGTACAGTTTTCTCAACACCATTTATTGAAGAAACTGTCGTATAATATATTTTGGCCCCTTTGTCAAAAATTAATTGATCACATATACATGGGTTTATTTCTGGCCTCAGGAACATCCTTAATAATTAAGAAAGAATATCCTGTGGTTGTCAGAGTAAAAGTTGTATTATCACAGACAACATCTAATGGCTAATCTCTATGCATGGAATATTTTATTGATAGTTAAGCTTGGATGCCTCTATACAATGCACACAATCAAACTGAATTGCATACATTTTAATTTGTAAAGTAACAGGTCTTTAATTTCTGCCCTTTCAGTACTTTAATTTTATATAAAAGATATATACGTAGCAGGATGTATTGAGCCCACTCAAGGTACTATTTTATACAATGATATATCGACAGTGGTACTTGGTGGTAGTGGGTTTAAGGGGCAGGGGAGAGGAAAGGTAGGAAAAAAACACAACAGAAAAAGTATGTGAAATAGGCAGACATCTCTTGAGGTAGCTTCCTAGATCCCAACATTTCCCTCTTCTATGAAGCTTGTCCCTCTTCTACAAGACTGGGGCCCTCGTGGCCGTGTTCGTAATATGATACTTTTATAACAAAAGTTTTTTGTCATAGTTGATTGTATCTGAAGAGGATATTTGACCCAGGTTGTGTCCAAATGATGCTCTCTTCTAGAAATTATTTTGAGGGCGGGTGGTGTGGATACAGGCTGGAAGTCACAGGAGCTAAAGTCAGACTAAGGGAAATTCTGTGGTCCATGAAGTCCCACGGCTGAGATCCCTGGAGTTGATCTGGTTCTTCCCCATTCTCCACTTTTCCTTAGAGCTCATGAGTAACTTAGTGTTCTTCCAATAGATTTGCTTTTTACTTAAATCTAGCCAGAGTTGGTTATTTTGCTTATAATCAAGAGTACAACTAATACAGCAAGTTGGAATGAGGCAAACTGAAGGTGCAAAGTAAAAGCTGATAAAATGCAAGCAAGTCCTTCTCAATGATTTATAATAACTAAAAAACATAAAATGACTTTTTCAATTATTACTTTGATATATTCATGAATTCCCTAATTCATATATGCTGTTTTCCATAGGCAGTGTTTCTGTAATCTTAATATTCAGGATCTGTACTCCACCTGCCCTTTATTTTCTCCCTGCCATGAAATTGTAAGAGTTCAGAAAATGAACCACAAGTGATCTGTTCTTAGAGTAACAGGAAGTGACCAAAGTTGTAACAGGGCAGCATGATAGCCAACTTTATTACAGTGAATTTGTGACCAATTTCCTAAATGCAGGGTAGGAATTACATGACATTTATAATGGGACAAAGAAGAGACTTCAATACTGCTACCATTGATTAGTGATTTTCCACTCATCATATTACATAAGGAAGATTCTGAAAGCATGTGTGGAAATCCTACTGGAAAGACAACAAAGAGACCAAATTCCTTCACCAAATCACAGTTACAGTGTTAGAACTGAAAGGGACCATAATGGTCATGAAGATAAGCCTCCATTTTAGAGCTAAGACTACTGAGGAAAACAGAAGTGAAAAGTTCTGCCTGTAATCAATCCCAGAGCCAGTGAACTCTTGACTCCCAAACTGGTAAACTTCTTACCATGCATAGTAAGACGCCCTTTTCTGAGCACTTTTGCACTCATTGTGTCCTAAATATCTTTCACCCTTCCAATAGTGTCTTGCCCCTGGTACATTCTCAGTTAACTTTTTTTTTTTTTTTTGGTACGTGGGCCTCTCACTGCTGCGGCCCCTCCCGTTGCAGAGCACAGGCTCCAGACGCACAGGCCCAGCGGCCATGGCTCACGGGCCCATGGGAAGTCTTCATGTATTTTATTCATGAGGAGGGCCTGCATTGGGCCTTTAAGGATTGCTAGGAATTGAATATGTAAAGAATGCAGGCAGGGCACCCTAGGCAAAGTCAAAAACTTGAGAAAGGGCATAACAATGTGGGGTGCTGTGGGACACTGAGGAGACCAACCTGATTGGATTGAAGGGTCTTTGGATGTAGCTGGAAATAGAGATGTGAGCTCCTACTCATCCCTCAAGTCCATCTCCAATATGATCTCATGAGTAATACCTTCCCGATTTCCTCAGATGGAATTAAGTAAGCACTGCCTCTGTGAGCCCATTGTATTTGTATTTGGTACATGAATGGAGACAGTCATCACATTATTTTTGAGTACTTTGTTATGTGTGCAGCCTAAGGGCAGGATTATATATTGGACATCCATGTGTAGACAGCATTTTATATGATACCTGAATAAGGCAGGTACTTCATGTAAAGTCTCCATAATAACTTGTTTTTATACCTGGTCCATCTTACTTATTCACATTTCCTATAATATCCCTCTAGACTTTTGCATTTTCAATTCCTAGTTTAGAGAATAAAATCCAAATTTTTTGAGTAGGCCCATGAGCCTCTTCATGTAATGACTTTTTTCTCCTTTATGGTCTATTTCCTCCAGATTAATTAATTAGTAAATTAATTAACCAGCTATTTATTGAGTACCTATCACATGCAATGAATCTCAAAGTCCAGCTATATCAATTATTTCCCAGTCTGAGCTTTTCATTTTTTTCTCTTGCTAGTATTTCTTGTAGCTTTTGCCTGGAATTCTACTCCTCTCGTCCCATTTCTGAGGCTCAGCTCTAGGTGACCTGCTCTGCAAAGGCTTGTCTGAATGCCTCTTCATCATGTGCCCACAGTCCTCTCTACAAGCTTCTTCTGTGGTCTTGCCCCCACTGGTTAGCCCTATATGACTGCCTTCCTGACTAGAACATGTGATCCTTAAGGCAGAGGACATGTCTTTTTCTTCTCCACTGGCTCGCAGAACCTCTGGCGTATGTTGGGGCTAGACTGAATAAATGAATGAAAATGGGTGACTAAAGTTGTCTTATTGGATCAGCTTGGTGGTTTAAGAGAAACTGACACACATACAAACATTCTCAGTGGAATTTGGTTTCAAAGAGACATTAAAGGGAAATTTGCTCTATGAAACAAAGTGAAACAACTCTGCTTAAAGAGAAAGGATTCCTTCATTTGCTCAGAGTAATTTGTAAATCACTGGACTAGATAGATGATTTCTAAGGTCCACTTCAGATCTAATGCTTTATGAGTTTATGTGTATCATTTGAAACCTTAAGGAGAGAACCAAACAAGTATCACAACCTGGTTAAGATCTATAAAAGGCATTATGCAGAGCAAAAATAAAATGAAAACCAAAAAAAGCTAAACTACCGAAATTAAACAGACCAATGGATTAGGTTTTATTGTACATTTAAGTCTTTGTCTTAATAAAAAGTTTGATATATGCTGCAGCTTCTGGGATAAACACAGAGAAGGAATTCTGGTTTCTGAGGTCCCAGTGCCAGGTTTCAACATCCCAGTGTGCAAGAGATCCTTTCAAAAAAGAAAAAAAAAAAGTTTTCAGGGGAAAAAGTATAGCCTTGGCAGAAGTAGCAAGTGTCTGATCCATCAATACCAAGATTCCTGCTCATCTCCTATGTGGGATATCAGCCTCTTCAGGGAGGGCTTAAATCATCTGGGTTTCCTGTGGTCTTTTGTTTGGATTACTTCCAACTTTTTTCATCCGTAATATGCGACAATAATAGTTCTTCCTCATAGGGTTGTTGTGAACAATTAAAAAATGATCTTGCTTGGTAAGTGCTTAGTGCAGTGCCTGGCAAAATGAACAAGAGCTATTATTATTATCTTGAGTCAACTTGGTAGGTCAACTACTTTAAGAAGATAGACAATATTAATAGTAATGTATGTAGATACTTGTTGAATGAATGAATGAACCATGAGCAGAGAACTGCACTATCGATTTTATGTACATTAACTTATTTAACCCTCAAAATAATCCCACGAGTGACGTACTATTATCATAATTGATCCTTTACAGATTAAGTCTCTGAAAGGCCCAATAGCTTGTCCTTTATATACGAAAAGTTATTCTCTGAGAAGTTATCTTGTTCAGAAAGGTTAGGACTCAAGCCCGGTTCTGTCTGTCTCTGAAGCCCAAGCTCAGATTTCTCCTCCGCCATTCCTTCTCTGTCATTGCAGGGGGTAGAACCTAGACCCTCAGAGGGCCATACTTGGCAAGACATAGATTGAAAACAAAGTATTTGGACTGAGTTCCAGGAATTCCTGGGTTCCTCACTTCATGTAACAGTATGATAGCTGGCTCAGGTGATTTCATTTCTTTTTTCTCTTTGACTCTTACTTAGCTCTAGTATAATTCGTGCATCCTAGGTTTGGCTCCTAAAATAATTTGTCTTGATACACTGATGTTCTCATGTGCCTGTTCTGTCCTCAGATGCTTTATTGGTATTCTGATTTGCTCTTTGATATTGGTTCTGAGTTCTCACTTCTCTCATCTTCCTTATTGAAAGACTGGGTGGACCAGAATGATTGGGAAGGAATTAACCAGGTGAAGGATGTGTCTGGATGGGAAGCGAGGGGTATAGTTGGGAAAAGGAGTATCCTAGGCAGAAAAGGTATAGAGGATTTTATGTAGAGATTGCTTAATAATGAGAGACAAAGTTGTTTGAATTGAAATAAAGACTTGCAGACAGTTTTAATTTTTATGTGGTATCAAATAGCCTCAACTCTGTGAGGAGCCAGATCTTCCTCTTCATTCAACAAATATTTGTTGCCTGCCTACCATATGTTCCAGTTATTGTTCTAAGCCTCCAGGAATTTATCATCAAGAACATATGCAAAGCCAACTCTTCTCATGGAGTTCACATTTGGTAAATGTTTATGTGGGGACAGACAATAGACATAACAAGAAATAAGTTTTAAGAATTTACCTAGGTTTATATTCTTTGAAGACAATAAAATAGAGTAATATGATCAGAGTGGCTGGGGTAGAGGGACGTGCAGCAATTATCCATTGAGGCATCAAATCGGACCTCTGAGAATGTGAATGTCTAGAAGAAAACAACTTTGTAGACATTGGGGGGGGGCAGAGCATTCTAGGAAAGCTGTTTCGTATGTTCTGTAGGAGGAAAAAGGAAACCAGTTAGCAAAAGCACTCCCTTTTCCTTTTCCTAAGAACTCACTCTAATTCCAGGAAGTAAGATGCCAGATGTTTCTCCAATTGCATATGTGATCCATATGTCTCTGAGACATTGGATGTTAACATTAATACCCAAATCTTGCTAGTTTCAAGCTCCCACTTCATTTTAAGGAGCTCTAGTCTCTTGTAAATTTTTCCTTTTCTACATACCCTTAAACTCCCCAAGAGATATCTTCTGTGCCCCAGGGAATCTGTTTTGGTCATTGCTCCCTGTCACCATTGCTGGATGAGCTGCTGTCACTGCTTTTGCCACTGATGGAGTCATGCTTGCATTGATAGCTCTGCACTAGCCTTTCCACTAACAGAGTTGAGACATTCAGTGTCACTTGAGTCAAACTCTTAAACCACGGATGCAAGCTGGAGATCTTCCAGTAATGCTACCTGCCCCTGCTGGACTGGAGACCCACAGGACGGCAGCCTGCTGCCAATTGAAACGGAGAACTTTCTTTCACTTTTGCTTGAATACTGTACACAGTTTGACAAGCAAGCCCTCTGAGTCTTGTTCACCTAGTCCTCTTTTCCCCAGAGATCACCATACCATGTGGGTGGCTGAGTTGACAGAAGCTCCTGTAACAGTTCTGCAGCAGACCTTATTGGATGCCAACTCTCTGAGTGTCTTTCTGAGTCTGGGGAACTCCAGTCTTATGAATCTGGGTGAGAGGTCAGAGCCCATTTCCCCCTATAAAATTCTAAATTGCTGTATACTTGCTTTCTCAGCCTCCATTGCAGCTAGGGTACAGAACATGCCCTCGGCATTACCAATCAGATGAATCCTTTCCCATGCCGGCTGTGTTGGTCGTCTGAGGTACAGAGTCTAAAGCTCAGTGACAGAAGCATCCTCACAAGACTTGTTTTATGGTTTGATTCTAGGCTTTGTTCCTGGCGGCGTTGTCCCCAAGTTTCCTAGAGGTTCTGTGGGCTAGTCAATATCTTAAAATTTTTTCTTTTATCTTAAATTGGACAGAGCCACCTTAGGGCTGCTTGCCACATAGGCAAGTGAAGAGAAAGATCAAGAGAAAGGCCAAGAAAAGGAAGGGTTTAATTTCTGTTCTTGGGGGGAAATATTCTCTTCTTCTCCGCAATTGGCTATGAACAAGGAAGCACAAAGAGTCCTGACTGCCATTGGTCGTCATCTTGCAACTGCAAGGGAATCACTTTGGGATGGAGCCGGTATGAGGATGGCAGAGTGAAGGGGGGTAAGCATCTTGATGACATGATGATGCCTTTGATTTTACTGTGCCTAGAGTCTGCTCTGCTTCTGGTCTTGAAATTATCTGAGGTAATAAATTTCCTTATTGATAAGCAAGCTTACCTTGGGATTTTCTGTTGTTACTACCTTTACTATTATACAATAAATACAGATAGGGCTTCCCTGGTGGCGCAGTGGTTGAGAGTCCGCCTGCCGATGCAGGGGACACGGGTTCATGCCCCAGTCCGGGAAGATCCCACATGCCGCGGAGCGGCTGGGCCCGTGAGCCATGGCCGCTGAGCCTGCGCGTCCGGAGCCTGTGCTCCGCAACGGGAGAGGCCACAACAGTGAGAGGCCCACGTACTGCAAAAAAAAAAAAAATAAATAAATAAATTCAGATAATAATGCCTAGCCTTTACTGAGAATGCAAAACGTTGCAGTCATTTTTTATTCATTCAACAAATACCCATTGAGCTCCTTTAATTGCTATAACCACCCTAAATGTTACAACAACGTACTGTTATGTATGCAGCTGGATATATAGACTTAGACATATGTATATATATGCTTTATAGATATACACATAAGCATGTATATAAATATAGTTATAGGAATGGGTGTAGATATAGATAGACATAAAGATATGCAACTGGCTGATACATGAGTTTTATCACCTATGGCAGCTAAGTACCAAAGATGAGGATATAAGTTGCTAAGAACTCCACGTTCTAAGGATGCAGTACACAGGTAGGTCGAGCCAGCAAACTTCTCCAAAATTCTTATTGAGGGCTGCTAGTTCAGAGAATTATTGAGATGTGCCACCAGCATCACCCAGGTAATATTTGAGAAGGCCTGAAGAGAGAGGATGATGTGCCCTGGAGAATTCAGTGTTTGTGAATAGTGTTTCTTTCCCATCACAACAGCTAACAGTTTAACCAACAATTTTTCAACCTTATTATCAGAATGGCCAGTTCCTCAGCCTGGGATATGCACTGGACCATGCTTCTCTCATTTAGCTCATTTCACATTTTAATACCAGGTTCTGAATTGGTTGGTATGACTTGGGGGTATAAGTAATAGAAAATATGGCTCACACTTGCTGAAACATTAATAATCAAATGTATTGACACAATTACCTGAAAATACAGAGGTAGGATGGATTTTAAGTTGGGTGATCTGATGACTTAATGGTTCTGTCCTGTTTTCTGTAGTGTTAGGCTAAAAAGCCTCACGATGTAGGATGGCTGCTGGTAGTAATGAAGTATATATGTCTCTTCGTTAATTCTTGTGGGAAAAAGAACTTCCATCTGAATATTCCAAGCAGATTCCTGAGATTTATCCTGATTGGACAGTTTAAGTCAGATGCCCAACAATGCAGCAGTGACTGTGGCCAGGGGAATAGAACATGTTTGTTGGCTTAAATCAACCAAGGTCCAGCCCCGAAGTAGGTGACTTTGAATAAGCTTTATGCAAAGAACATGGGTTGCATGGGAGAGGGGGTGTATGTCAGCATAACAATCTGGATGCTGTTGGGAGAGGAGGATGGAACATGGATGCTGAAAAACAATCAATAATATTCTCTATGAGGGTAGTTAATGACATAATGAGAGGTGATCAATGATGAGGGTATGTGTAAATCCTAAATAAGAGGCAGAAGAACTTGGATGGTGTCCCAATTAATGGGTAAAGATGTATATCTTTAGAGGAAGGTTGGGATGGTTTTCAAGGATTCTTCCTCAATAAAGATCAGCTTATACTTCCCCTGGATCTCTATTGATTTATGGAAAGTCAGGTTAGGTGGTGTCTAGTACAGATTTAGGTCACGTATCTTCCCCTCTAGCGATCCACAGGGAGAAGCACCCACTTCATTGTGGCTGCTGAGTGACAAGAAGTGTTTGCCTGTCACCAACAGTCCAGCTGGAAAAATGGTAAAGCTGACCCCCCAATCCCAGTTTTTCCTTTTCTAGAAGTGAAGAGAACAGAAAAGGAAGGAGCATTTCACTTAGGCCTAGTCCCAAAAGCTGGTTGAACATTCCTACTTGAATGTCCCATCAGTACTTTAAAGTCATTATTTCTTCATTGTCTCCCTTCTCTCTACCTTGATGTTCCCCTCCCCTCTCTACTTTGGTTGGTGACAACATTCCTACCTACTAGATCACCTGAAGCAGAAAACTTAAGAATTGATCCAGATGGGTTTTTTTTGTGGTATGCGGGCCTCTCACTGTTGTGGCCTCTCCCGTTGCGGAGCACAGGCTCCGGACGCACAGGCTCAACAGCCATGGCTCACGGGCCCAGCCGCTCCGCGGCATATGGGATCTTCCCGGACCGGGGCACGAACCTGCGTCCCCTGCATCGGCAGGCGGACTCTCACCCACTGCGCCACCACAGAAGCCCTGTCCTATATTTTTATTTCTCCATTCCTTATACCCTGTCAGAAGCAGTCTCTATCAATTGTTTTTTAAAATATCTTTCAAAACTGTTTTCTCTTCATTTATCACTACAAATACATTCCTTTGGGCATCTGATATATTGCCCTGGACCAATACAATTGGCTCCACATTGGTATCCTTGACACCAGACTTTCATTCTCCACTTTTGCTACTGGAGTGAGAATTCTGAAACATAGGTCTACATGCATCATAATCCTTTATTATTAAGCATCATTTATGAGATAAAACACAAAACTCTTTAGCCTGGCAGCTGGCACAAAGGACTTTATGATCTGCCCCCTGCCTACCACTCTAATCTCCTCATTCCTGGTTTTCTTTTTCTCTCTTTTTAGCCCCTATACTGGATGAAGCACTTGTTGTAAATGTGAAATGCCTCCTCTCCTTGGTCCATGCTGCCGCTTCTCTCTCCTTTGAAAGAGTCCATTCATAAAGCTTACATTTTAAATCCTTCATGTGTTTTTTCATACGTTTCCCAAGCTTAGCTGGCATTTCTTCCTCTGTGCTCCTGTTTGTCCTTAGTGTAAACTTCGGCCTTTATCACACTGTATTGAAATTGTTTTCATATTTATCTCCCCCTTCATTCAGTCAGCCCACATTTGCTGAGTACCTTGTGTGTGTGAAGCATAATTCCAAGTGCTGGTCATTTAAAGATAAACACTTTATACTTAACAACTTCAGTTAGCAGTTAAGTAGAGATAGGCACTTAAATCAATAAATATGAGTGTTCTAGACACTAGGATCGATCTCTCAACAGGGTACCTGATCAACATAAAGAAGAGAGAGGCAGTTTTACTTGGAGTTGGGGATTAAGTGTCAGGTTCGGTGGTAGCCACTTTACATGTATTATCTCATTTATTCTTTTCACCAACAGATATTTATTGAACACTTATGGTTGCCAACAGATATTTATTGAACACTTATGGTTGCCATACTCCGACCCAAGAGACACAGTGGTAATAAAATCAGAATTAGTTATTGCCCTCATGGCATTTACAGTATAGTTCAAAGGCAACAGACCAAACAGGTGATTACAATGCAGAGCAGCAAGAACCATAACTCGGTCAAGTAGAGAGTGTTCATACGAAGGAAGTGGGCCAACCCAGGCTGTGGGGTGGATAATCAGTGATGACTTCCTGGAGAAAATAACATCTAAGTTCAGATCTGAAGGATTATTAAAAGTTAGACAGGTGAAGGGAATGGGGTTTGGAAGTGTGGGGAGGGGTTCATTCCAGGCAGGACAGTATTTCCTAAGGTCTGGTGGTGAAAAACAGCATGGTGGAGTCAAGTGTATTAGGGGCAAAACATTATGAGTATATGAATATGTACAATTTTCCATGCACCCCAGACCTTAAAGTAAAGGAGTCAATCTTGCTTATTAGGTCTTTTGCGTAATGTAGTAATGGGCTGTTTTTTTTATATAAGTAAAGCAACCAAGAGGATAGTTGAGATTGCCTTTCCCAGGAAGTTCCATGCGTGCTTCCTTTCTGAGGACGTGAGAGAAGTCTAGGCATCTGACTGCTAGGTTCTCTGTATGTCCTAAACCATTCTAGGATGGATTACCTTAGCTATTGGTCTTGGGTGGAAGATTGAGGACCAGGATTGGTACATGATGGAGGTGGGATAGAATGGAGGGTGGAGCTACCTGACTATAAGAGAGCCATGAGGGGAAAAAGATTTTTGCCAGCTGCTCAGAATGGAAAACCTTCAGGGGAAGGAAAGGTGTATAAAGGTAATGCTTAGGTAGCTTTCTTTGAAATTCTGCATGAAACTCTTTAAGAACGTCATACTTAAGATCTACCCCGTCTTGGTGTATAAAGGTAATGCTTAGGTAGCTTTCTTTGAAATTCTGCATGAAACTCCTGGTTCACCTCTTTAAGAACGTCATACTTAAGATCTACCCCGTCCTTCAAGCTTTCAGACAAGCTCATGTTTCTGTGGCTGGAACACTACATAGAGACTTGACTGGGAATTCTTTGGATTTTAGAAGGAAATGCAAGAAGAGAAATAGAGGAAGTCCACAGAGCAAATACCTCAAATCATAGAATTGGGAAGGCTCAGGATGAGGCCGAGGAGGTGGAAGACCAGGTCACAGAGGACCTTGAAAGCAAGGTTGAGGAGCATGGAAGTTTCCTCTCGGGAATGGGCAATGGGAAGACAGAGAAAAGAACCCAGGATCAGATTTGCATTTCAGACAGATTATTCTGTCTGGTGTCTAGAAGAAATAGAGAGGCAAATCTCAAGGCAGGGAGGTGATTTGCTAGGGTATATAGAAATCCTTGAGGGCAAGTATTACTACCTTGATTTTTCAGATGCAGAAGCAGAGCTTAGGGAGGTGTTTGGCAGTAAACAGAGAGGATTAGGACTCTGACTCCAAAGTCCATAAATTTTCTTAGTAGATCATACTGTCCCTGTGTACTTGACTATACTATCCTTTGAAGGAAGAAGCTGGGTCTTCTCATTTATGGGTTCAGTGCCTGTCCTGGTTATTAATGAGTGACTAAACTTGGCAAAACCTAGTGGCTTAAAGCAATAACATTTATTTTGCTCATGCCTCTGCAATGGGAACATGGCTTGGGAGAGACAACTCAGCTTTGCTCTACTCAGCCACACCTAGGGCGGCTTGAAGGCTGTGACTGGAACCACCTGTTGGCTCATTAATACTCAAGTCTGCCAGCTGATGCTCACTGTTGCCTGGAACCTTAGTTGGGGCTGCTGGCCAGACGCCTCTACCTGGACTTTCCTTGTGTCTTGTTCCTTGTTTCCTCACAACATGGTGTCTGGGTTCCAAGAGTGAGCATCCTGAGAAAGAGTGGGCCATGCTGAGGTTGTATTGCTTTCTTAAATTAGCCTCAGAAGTCACTGCCTTCTGCTCTTTGTGAATGCATCACTAAGGCTAGCTCATATCTAAAGAAAAGAACATTAGACTTTTGATGGGAGGAGTGTCAAGGAGTTTGCTGATGTGATTTAAGTCAACTACAGTGCCTAATAATCATAGCTAATACTTACCAAGCACTTAAACATAGCAAGCACTCTTTTATACTTTTTACTTATATTGAGTATTTGATCCTCATGACAACCTTATATTATTAGACCCATTTCACACGTGAGTAAATCTAGGTACGATAAGTTAAGTATTTCACCTAAGAGGACACAGATAATGGGGGCGGGGTTGTGTGGACTACTATTGGAACCTAGACAATTTGGCTCCAGGGTCTATGTTCTTAACCACTCTGTTATGTTGTCTATTACAGAATCTGGAATATAGTCAGGACCAATATATATTTGTTGAATGAATGAATGTTTTGTATTTTGGGCTTCCCTCAAATGCTAATAAAGACATTCCTTAAGTGAATTATTTCATATCTGACATTTCATATCCTGTATCCGTCATTGAATGGGAGATATACTCTTGTACAAGTGAAATAGGTTAAATCATGGATTTCCAACACCCCTCGCCCCCCCCACACATATACACGCAAAAATCATTGAAAGAGCGTGTAGTTGTACATATTACATTTTTTTCTCCTTTCCCAAACTGGCTCTAGTTGTGGCGAGCGGGGGCTACTCTTCGTTGTGGTGCACAAGCTTCTCATTGTGGTGGCTTCTCTTGTTGTGGAGCACGGGCCCTACAGTGCGTGGGCTTCAGTAGTTGTGGCTTGCAGGCTCTAGAGAGAAGGCTCAGTAGTTGTGGCACTTGAGCAAGTTGCTCTGCGGCGTGTGGGATCTTCCTGGACCAGGGCTTGAAACCGTGTCCCCTGCATTGGCACGTGGATTCTTAACCACAGTGCCACCAGGGAAGCCCTTCAGTGCTACCTACGTGATACAGTTAATTTAGAATCTAGGAAGAGCCACCTTGTGGTAAAATTTAGCATCTCACTGTTATGTATATTAAAGAAAAAGTTATAAGCAGCTTTAAAAGGAATCCATTGACTAGCAAAACAAAAGGTATTGATATTATATACAAGTCACTTAATATGGTTTCTGAGATACATGGTTTGATTTTAACATTAGCAAATATTATCCAAAGGTTTTTACTGAGAATTCAAAAAGCCTAGATTAGAATAATTCATTAGTGTATGGACTAATTCATTAGTGTATGAAGAGCACGAATGGATTTATATTTAAAATGCTTGCTTCAAGGTTTCAGTTGTTTCCTAGTACACTGTTTCAGCACTGATTTGGACCTAAAAGTGAAACTTAAAAAGTATATTCAATTAGATATTTTTCTTAATATTTAATGATAATACAGCTTAAATTTTATTATATATTTCAATATATTTACATAAAAATATATAGTATTATTATGTATAGAGTATACATAATATATTCACGTATAGTATTCATGTATCAATAATCAAGAATACTAAATTTCCTTTTTGGTTCAGTTATTACATTGACACCTTTGCAGTTTTTCCTAAATTTCTTTCTTACATCCCAGCAATTCACTGAATTATCTGTCTTTCAATTGATTCTCACATGTTCATGTCTTCCATAAAACCTTCCCCATTTAGTTGAATGTGGTAGTAAATAGTTTGAAACTCTCAGTGAGTATTTGTAATGTGTACTGAAGTATGAAATGCCACACCATTGATGAGTTTCCTCTCTCTCCTTCTCCACTGACACTTTGAATATTTGCTATAAGTTAAGAGGTTAATTCAGCATCTTATTATCTGCCCTTCCGTTCTCCTGCCACTTCTCATTTCCTTTATTCCTGTTCCCCAGATCTCATCTGAAAATCTGGTTCCTGTCTGATAGTGGTGGAGTCGAGACAGGTAGTAATGGTCTAGTATTGCCATGGAAATGTGTCAGGGAGATCTGCAATCTAAAATATAGTCCAGGGCTTCCCTGGTGGCGCAGTGGTTGAGAGTCCGCCTGCTGATGCAGGGGACACGGGTTCGTGCCCCGGTCCGGGAAGATCCCACATGCCGCAGAGCAGCTGGGCCCGTGAGCCATGGCCACTGAGCCTGCACGTCCGGAGCCTGTGCTCTGCAATGGGAGAGGCCACAGCAGTGAGAGGCCCGTGTACTGCAAAGAAAAAAAAAAAAAAAATAGTCCAGAGGGAAGAGGAGTAGATGAGTTAGATTGAAAAAAAAGAGAAAAGGAAAACACTGAGACATGCTGCTTCTCCTCACTAATAAAACCCTCTGTGGCTCCTGCTTCCTTTCTCATTTCCAAGGATATTTATCTCTCTCAAACCTCCAAGGAGTATGGCTTTTGTTTGTCTTTTTGCTTATGTCTGTTGACATTTCTGGTTTGCCAGTTCTTCAACTCCAAATCTGGAACATATGAGGTTAAAAGAAAACACAGGTAACTCACTACCTTGTGATTCCTTGGGTCTCCATGTCCCTAGCTGATTTGCCTTCTCTCCACTTTCCAGAGTCATGTTTGTTTTATATACAGTTTCCAGGGTTTTCAGTTGTACTTAATGGGAGAAATAGGGGGAAGAAGATCTACTTTTCCTTCTTGAAGCAGAAGTTTCAAATTACTTTTTCTGTTTTCAAATTTACTTTTTATAAATCACTTCTGTTACTATGTGGAGAACAGATATTCAGAAGAGAAGAGAATAGGTTCCAGTTCAAGATGGCAGTGTAGGAAGACCCTGAATTCACCTCCTCCCACAACACATTGAATCTACACCTATCTATCAGAGCAATTACTCCTGAAGAAGAACTAAGGGCTGATTGAACAGCTTCTGCATGACAAATAATTGAATGACCACGTACAGACAGGTAGGAGAGATGGAGACATAGTATCAGCAGGAATCCCACCCCTGTTGTGGTGACCTCCAGTAGGGAGGTATATCACTGAGGGGTCTGCATGCAGACTTGCCTGTCCTGGGGTATGGGGAAAGAAGAGTGGTTTAAAGGGCACCTAGACTATACATGAAGGAAATCTATTTACTAACCCTAGAGCATCTGCCATATAGGAGGGAATATGCTGGAATTCTCTTGGGGCCCAGAGGCACTGGAGAGCACCATTTTTTTGTTTTCCCCCTCCACCTTCATAGTATAAGCAGGAACGTGGTTCAGGTGCTCTAGCAGGCCTGCCAGGGCTATCCCAGTGTGCCCTAGGCCCCTGGCCCAAACCAGCTCCAGCTGTCCCCCAAAGGTGACTCTGGCATTGTGTGCTCTGAGGCCTCCTCCTAGTGTGTGCCCACTCCAGCCATCCTGCCAAGGTGGCCCCGATGTGGTACAGTCTGGGATCCCCCCTAATCTGCACCTACTCCAGCTCTGGCTGTCCTGCCAAGGCAACCCCTGGACCCCACCCTCAGCTGGCACCCACTCCACCTCCAGCCAGCCTGCCAAAGCCACCCAACACATGCAGTCTACATAGGGGACTCTCCTACACAGAGCCACAGCTTCAAGACTGGGAGAGGTAGCTGTTTTGCTTAATTCACAGAAACAAACAGAGAAACAAAATGAGGAGACAAAATATGTTCCAAATGGAAGAACAAGATAAAACCCCAGAAAGAAATCCTAATGAAATGGAGGTAAATAATTTACCTGATAAAGAATACAAAGTAATAGTCATAAACATGCTCCCTGAACTTTGGAGGAAAATGGAGAAACACAGTGAGAACGTCAACAAAGATTTAGAAAATAAAAGAAAGAACCAATCAGAGCTGAAAAATACAATAACTGAAACAAAAAATACACCATGGAGAATCAACAGCATATTAGATAATAAAGAATAGATCAGTGATCTAGAAGATAGAAAAGTGAAAAGCACCCAATGAGAATGGCAAAAACAAAAAAGAACTTTTAAAAATGAGAATAGTTTAAGGGACCTCAGAGACAACATCAAGTGTACTAACATTTGCATTATAGGGGTCCCAAAAGGAGAAGAGAGAAAAAGGGGCAGAAAACTTATTTGATAAAATAATAGCTGACAATTTCCCTAACCTGGGGAAGGAAACAGATATCCAGGTTGAGGAAGCACAGAAAGTACCACATAAGATAAAGAGATTCACACCAAGACTTATCGTCATTAAAATGGCACAAGTTAAAGAGAAAAATTTAAAAGCAGCAAGAGGAATACAACTAGTCACATACAAGGGAACCCCCATAAGGCTATCAGTTAATTTTTCAGCAGAAACCTTGCAGGCTAGAAGGGAGTGGCACAATGTATTTAAAGGAAAAAGGAAAAAAAAAAATCTTAACAGCCAAGATTATTCTACCTGCCAAAGTTATCATTCAGAATTGAAGGAGAGATCAAGAATTTCACAGACAAGCAAAAACTAAAGGAGTTCATCACCACTAAAATGGCCTTATGAGACAATTTAAAGGGTATTCTTTAAGCAGGAAAGAAAAGGCCATAGCTAGGAAAAAGAAAATATATGAAAGAAAAAAAAATCTCACTGGTAAAGGCAAATATATACTAAAGGCAGTGGTTTAGCCACTTAAAAATCTAGTATGAAAGTTAATAGACAAAAGTCATAAAATCAACTATACAATAAGTACATAAGTGATACAAAATAAAAAGATATAAAATATGACATAAAAAATGTGGGAAAGGGGAGTAAAAATGTAGTGCTTTTAGAATGCATTTGAACATAAGCAGCTATCAGCTTAAAATAAACTACTGCGTATAGGTTGATATATATATGAACCTCATGGTAACAGCAAACCAAAATCTGCAATAGGTACACACATGCAAAATAGAAAGGAGCCCAACCATAACATTAAAGAAAATTATCCAGTCACAAGGGAAAAGATCAGGAAAAGAAGAATGGAACAGATAAGAACTACAAAAACAGCCAGAAAATAATAAACAAAATGGTAATAAGTACATACCTATCAATGATCAGTTTAAATGTAAATGGACTAAATGCTCCAGTCAAAAGATATAGGGAGGCTGAGTGGATATGCTACCTACAATAGACTCATTTCAGATCTAGAGGCACACAAAGACTGAAAGTGAAGGGATGGAAAAAGGTATTCCATGCAAATGGAAATGAAAAGAAAGCTGGGATAGCAGTATTCATATCAGACAAAATAGACTTGAAAACAAAGAGTAACAAAAAACAAGGGCAGTACATAATGATAAAGGGCTTGAGCCAAGAAGAGGATATAACATTTGTAAATATTTATGCGCCCAGCATGGAAGCACCTAAATATATAAAGTGAATAAATACATAAAGTGAACAGATGTAAAGGGAGAAATTGTCAGTAATACAATAATAGTAGGGGACGTTAATACCCCACTTACATCAGTGGATAGATCATCCAGACAGAAGATCAATCAGGAAACATTCGCCTTAAACAACACATTAGACCAGATGGACTTAATATATATCTATAGAACATACCATTCAGAAACTTCAGAATACTATCAAGTGTACATGGAACAAGCTCCAGGATGGATCACATGTTAGGCCTCAAAACAAATCTCAATAATTTTTTGAATTGAAGTATAGTTGATTGATGATATTATATTAGTTTCAGGTGTACAGTATACTGATTCAATATTTTGTATAGATTATACTCTATTTAAAGTTATTACAAAACTATGAGTATATTTCCCTGTGCTATACATTATATCATTGTTGCTTATCTACTTTATACACAGTAGTTTGTATCTTTTTTTAAAAAATAAATTTATTTATTTTATTTATTTATTTTTGGCTGCGTTGGGTCTTTATTGTTGTCCACAGGCTTTCTCTGGTTGCAGCAAGTGGGGGCTACTCTTCGTTGCAGTGTGTGGGCTTCTCATTGCAGTGGCTTCTCTGGTTGCGGAGCATGGGCTCTAGGTGTGTGGGCTTCATTAGTTGTGGCACACAGGCTCAGTAGTTGTGACACACGGACTTGGTTGCTCCATGGCATGTGAGATCTTCCCGGACCAGGGATCGAACCCGTGTTCGATTGGCAGGCGGCTTCTTAACCACTGTGCCACCACGGAGGTCCCAATAGTTTGTATCTCTTATTCCCATACCACTATCTTGCCCCTCCCCCCTTTCCTCTCCCCACTTTGTTCTCTGTCCATATATCTGTGAGTCTGTTTTGTTATATACATTCATTTGTTTTATTTTTTAGGTTATGTATATAATTGATAACATAGAGAATTTGTCTTTTTCTGTCTGACTTATTTCACTAAGCAAAATGCTCTCTAGGTCCATCCATGATTTTGCAAATGGCAGAATTTCATTCATTTTTTTGGCTAAGACTCCATTGTGTATTTGTGTGTGTGTGTGTGTATCACATCTTTATTCATTCATCAGTTGATGGACACTTAGGTTGCTTCCATATCTTGGCTATTGTAAATAAAGAATGCTGCTATGAACACTGGGGTGCATGAATGTTTTCAAGTTACTGTTTTCATTTTCTTCAGATGTATATGCAGCAGTGGAATTGCTGGATCATATGGTAGCTCTGTTTTTACTTTTTTGTGGAACCACCTTACTGTTTTCGATAGTAGCTGCACCAATTTACATTCCCATCAGTAGTGTACAAGTGTTCCCTTTTCTCCACATCCTTGTCAGCATTTGTTATTTGTAGACTTTCTGATGATAACCATTCTGACAGGAGTGAGGTAATATCTCATTAAAATCTTTTGCACAGCAAAGGAAACCATTGACAAAATGAGAAGACTACCTACTGAATGGGAGAAAATATTTGCAAGTGACATGACTGAAAAGACATTAATAGACAATATATATAAATAGGTCATACAACTCAATAATTTAAAAAAAACCAACTTGATTAAAAAATGAGCAGACCTGAATAGACAGTTTTCCAGAGAAGACATGCAGATGGCCAATAAACACATAAAAAGATGTTCAGTATCACTAATCATCAGGGAAATGCAAATCAAAACCATAGTGAGATATTACGTCACATATATATACACACATATATACACATACAATGGAATATTACTCAGCCATAAAAAAGAATGAAATATTGCCTTTTCAACAGCATGGATGGACCTAGAGGGTATTATGCTAAGTGAAATAAGCCAGAGAGAGAAAGATAACTACCATATGATTTTACTTATATGTGGACTGTAAAAAACAAACAAAAAAAAAGAAAAAAACAAAACAAAACGAATAAATATAAGAAAAAAACAGACTCATAGATGCAGAGAACAAACAGGTAGTTGCCAGAAGGGTGGGGTGTAGGGTGACGTGTGACATAGGTGAGGGGGATTAAGAGGTACAAACTTCCAGTTTTAAATAAGCCATGGGGAAGTAATGAAAAGCACAGGGAATGTATTCAATAATATTGCAAAAACTTTGTGTGGTGACAGATGGTAACAAGACTTATTGTGCTGATCATTTGGTAATGTATAAAAATATTAAATCACTGTGTTATATGCCTAAAACTAATATAATATTTTAGTTCATTATGCATCAATAAAAAAGCTGCAAAACTAAATAGAAGGGAAAGAAGTAGTGAAGTAGCAGAAGCTAGGAGACCAGTTAAAAGTTGTTTGAATCAATTAAGAGATGACGTTGACCTGCATGAGTGTAGTGGAATTGGAGCGAAGTATATGTTTCTGCTAATATAATGATACATTCTTGTTAGATATTTATGTATTTCATGTTTTTATTTTTTCATCCGCATATATTAATTGAGCACATACCACATGCTAGTGCCTGATTTAGTCTTTTGGTATAGAGTGGTAAGCAATATGAGTATTATCCCTGACTTTGATGGACCTTATCACCTAATTTGGAAAGATATGATAAACAAGTAAATAAGTAAGTAGTTATGAAACAAGTAAAGAAAAAAAAATAACTTATAATTACAACTTGTGACAATGCTGTGAATGAAGTCAATAGTGCTGTAATAGAGTATAACAGAAGACTAACTTAATGGCATAGAGAAGGCCTCTGAGAAGACGGTAATTGATGTGAGACCTGAACAATGAGAGGAAACCAGGCATGTGAAAATCTGGGGTTTAGGTAGAAGGAGAAAGGAGGAGAACTGGATGAGGATGTAGAAAGCACTTTGGTTATGAGATAAAGGGTGACATGGGGGCTTGGACTTTTGGTGAAGTAGGAATATATGACAAAATGGAGTTAGTCTTGATAGGCTCTATGGGAGGATGTATACTTATCACTTGGGCTATGAACACTGAATAGTTTACTAAGCAGTAAGGAGTTTTCAGTGCAGCTGCTTTTCTAGGAAGCATTAACTATGACAGTGGATAGGGCTATTGCTCATTCAAGTCCTCTCAGAGGGATTTGATCCTGATGGGCAACATGACTCCCTCAGGCAGCTGTTGTGGAACTTGTGCAAAGCTTGTCAGATTCTTTTTATTTCCACTAAGTGTTTTCACCAGAACCCCACTTTCATTGTCTTGTTTAGCAAATATTTATTATGTTCACGAGTACAACATGTACACTGTAATATTTGTACCCATATGGCAATACCATGATCATTTAGCTTTATTCATTAACTGAAGAGAAGACAAAACAGATATACTTGAAATATTGTGTTCGTTCATATGTGTGCCAATGATGAAGATAATGTAAATTACTAGAGAAGAATATCAACATAAATTGAAGATGCCTTAATATACAACTTATTTGTTTTAAAGTTTGACCTCTTTAACTAAAACACATTTTTAGTGTAAGCAGACTATTAAGGATTTGGGGGGAGAAGAAGGAACTCCGCAATAACCAAGTAGAACTCATATATGTTCTACCTTTAGACTGTAAATCTTTAAGTGTACAGACCATGTAGGATGTATCATTGAAGTCCTAGTACCTATATAGCTCCTGGAGTGTACAAGGTGCTAAGTAAAGGTCTGTAAAATGAATGAATGAACAGAAAAATGAAATGTTTAAGCTGATGCTTTGAATACCAACCAGCATGATTTTTGATCACACAAGTGCTCATTTCAAATGGTGAATGTGTGTGTGTGTGTGTGTGTGTGTGTGTGTGTGTGAGATATCACACAGTACATACTGCCCTAAGTGACAGCAGAAAATAATTAGAAAGTAGGTTCACCACCAAAGAGTTTTTGTCTGCGTTGTCTGTTCTTGGCTATTCCATCCACTCCATCTCTGTTAATTCCCACCTTCAGAGTTAAAGTTTACTGCAAGGGATTAGGGATGTACAAACTGCCTGCTAAAAGGCACCTAGCTGCTCATAAGCTAAAGACTGGTTTAATTCTGGAATATGTGTTGGGTTGGGGTGCAGTTTCAGAATGAGGATTGACTTTTCTACCAGGGAGGTGGAGAGAGGAGGCAAAATAATGTGGCATGTAGCAGAGAGAACAATCTTTCAGAAGGATTAACATGGTTACAGTAATTTCCATCTATTATCGGCTGTGTGCCTGGTAGTTTACTAAATGCTTTATATTGGCTCTATTAATCCTCAAAACAACACTCTAAATACTGTTCTCCTCCTGTTTTTCCAGATGAGGGAATTGAATGTTCCAGTTACTCTATCTTTGTTACAAATTACACCAAAACAACCATTTATTAGGTTCACGTATTTGTGGATCAGGAATTCAGATAGAGATGACTTGTCTCTCTACTCCACAGGGTCTGAGGCCTCAGCTGGGAGACTTGAAGAATGGGTCTGTGATCATCTGAAAGCTCATCCACTCACAAGTTGAATGGTTGATGCTGTTAGGTGCTGATGAACTGCATGTGATATTTTCACATGGACTAGTTTGCACTTCCTAAGACCGCGGTGGACAGATTTCAAAGGTGAGTATTAAGAGTGGAGAGAGGGAGAGAGAGAGAATGAGATCATTTTTATGAGTTGCCTTGGAAGTCACTGTAGCATTAACTTCTGTCACATTCTGTTCATTGAGTGACTATGAGGAATGCCCAATTTCCCAATTTGAAGAGGAGGAGACATTGACTTTTCCTCTTAGTGGAGGAATGACAAGGTTCTGAAGAGAAATGTTGACATGGTCACTTTTAGAAAATACAGTTTACCAAACAGAGGCTCAGAGAGGTTAAATGACTCTCCCAAACAGCTAGTAAGTGGAGCAGCCCCAGCTGCTCCGATTTACTTGTCTCTGACTTTGTGTGCTTGCCCCTTGGTCATATTGCACAGTAAGAGTGTTGTAGGATCAGTACAATCCTAAAGAGAACTATTGTGAATAAATAAGCAAAGAAAGTCATATGAACAACTTGAGTTCAGAGTTTTGATTCTTACGGAAGACCCCCAGGCTTCGTGATTTGCAGATCATTGAGACAATAGTTTGTACTTTTTTGGGTACCCTTTTGATGCTACCTATTCACTTTTTACCTTATATTATGTTCTTTGTGCGTATATCTTATAACTCACCACATCTCCCAACACATATACTCTGGTTGCTCATTTTTTTCAGTGTAGGATCTTTGTCTAATTTGATTCGTGTTTCTACCTATTATGAGAAGCAGGCTCATAGTAAACCCTCAATAAATGCTTGTTAACTGAATAAATATGAGTTTATACTAGCATAAAATGGCAGAATAGTATAACTTGGTTTTTGTTGAACTGCTCTGGGATACTTTGATTATTAGTATTGTAAGGACCAGATTAGGTAATTCAAGTGAAAGTGCTTTAAAATGGTAAATGCCAAAAAATGTGTTTTATGGTGAATATGGTAGTGGTGGATTCAGTCCTGGAGCTCCAATAGACCGGTGAGGGAGACATTTTAATTCTTGGTCTTTGCCAAGTAGCATGAACTGTTTTCTAGGAATAAAGATAAATCATGGTCACAAGATCATTGGATGGTAGGAAGATCTTCTCAATATGTTTTTCTTCCTATCTATCTATCTATCTATCATCTATCTATCTATCTACTATCCATCTATCGATCTGTAATTTAACATAGCTCATAAATAAGACCATTTTACTTGTAATATTCTATTTTCCTTTTACTCTTAAAAATATATCTTAGAGATCTTTTTATGTAAGTACATGTAGATTTACCATAGTCTTATATTGCTATGTACAATTTTGTGGTGTGGGCACACTGTATTATATTGAAATAATTCCCTGTTTCTGGACATTAGGTTGATCCTACTTTTCTGTTGTTGAAATTATAGATAGTGTTGTAATGGTGTACTTGTGCATAGCAAGATTTCTATAGGATGAATTCCTGAAAGTGAATTACTGGGTAAAAGGACGTGCTTTTTTATGTTTAAAATTTTGATAGCTGCTAGAAAATTACTCTCTTAAATGGCTATGTGAATATACTTCTACCAATATTTTCCTACATCTTTTCAGTGCTGACTTTGTTGTGCTTTTTCTAGAAAAATTGTTGTATAGAACATTAAAGAATCCTCATGTCAATAACAGAAGGATTTTGAATTGATATCTGGTTTGAAATTCTTACTCTGCCACAAACTAGTGTGTGATCTTGAGTAAATCACTCCTTTTTTTCAGCCTCAGTTTCTTCATCCATAAAATACAGGCGATGATAACCTTCTTGAATTGTTGAAAAGAGTTAATGAGATAACTACATATGTACAGTGCTTGGTGAGATTCTTGGAGCTAAGAATTATAGTTAAATTATTTTTCCCTTCCTTCATCAAATTTTTATTTAAATATATTACCTGAAAATATAAGCCCTATTTTGGCCTTTATGCATCTTATTACAAAGTCCTGCTTGATTACTAAATTTTCAGGAGAACAGCATTTTTTCTGAACTTATAGCTTAAATTAAATACACACACATATATAAATATATATATAAATATATATATATATATGAAGAATGCATTTTGATTTTCCTGACTTAAAAATCCACACACCTGGGATTGTAGTTTTTTTAAAACTTCCTTTTGATTCCTCCCTTTGACCATAGAGCAATCATTGTTTCTTGATAACATTTGTGTCTTACAAAGTATGTTTTGATGGTGCTATATCATACTAATCCTGGAGAAAAGCTATAGTTTTCCTATATATTGTTTTCACTGCAGATGTACTACTTTAGGGAAATATTTTAAAAGTTCAGGTTTCTACCTGTTAATGTAAAATGTTCCCAAGAAAAAGATAAAGGACAAAATTTAAAAGTTCACATTTATACTGTAACCCTTGATTGTGTTTCCAGTAGTTGCCTGGTCTGAATGAAATTATTTGGTTTATAATGAGTTTTAGAAGAAATGAAGAGAATGGAGGTATTGGAAAATGAAATATGTCTCTTAATTCAAAAAAGACTATGATTGTTTCTTTACAATCTAAATCGAATTATTGTGACAGTGGTTTCAAGCAATTGGAAAGAAGAATCATTCTCTGGAAATAATGACTTCATTATATAGCCTATAAAATATACGTTAAAAAACCCTTTAGTTGTCTTTCTGCTGAAATAAATGATTTTAAAATGAAACTATTTTTATTCTTGTTCTTCTGCAGAATTCTTTTTTTTTCAAAATAATATATAAACATTAGAAGACAGGTGTCTGGTTCTGTACTGGAACTTTCATTTGGGCCACCAGGAGATATAAATATTTATATATTTATATATTTATATATTTATAAATATAAATATTTACCTTTAGGCAAAGGAAGTGAAACTATATATATATCATACATATATATTAGGGTAGGTAAATATTTATGATTTTAATTGATTTGCTTTCATAGAAGTTTCAAGCAATTCATTTTTAAATTTACTATTTGAGATGAATATAATTTAAATTTTCAGGAATATAATTTGCATTTTTATATTATACACACAACACATACACAATCCCAGTACATGAAAAAAACACTACATTGGATGTAGTAGGATGCCCCAAATGTTGATGCTTATAAAAGAAGCACGGTGAATTAATTTTCCTCACATGCTGAAAGAATACTTTGAACTATTTTTTTTACCTTTTAGGGAAAATGATCTCCCCAAACTCCAATACTCACTAGATTTTTAATAATGTGAAATAGCACCCAATTTTCACCTCAAGAACAAATACTAATTGTCCAAATCCAGATGTTAGCAATAATTACTAAAGCCTTCAATCATTTTCCTTTTCCCATTTACTGGTACATGGACCATGCAAATCCTTATTTAGGCATAGCCCTTAAACGCTTGGAGTCTTGATTGGGTTCCCACATTTTGGAGACTGGGAATTTTGGTAAAACAATGTAAAAATACTTATCTGCCTGTTTGCATGTCTATTCATTTATCTAGCTAATATCTATCTGTTCTATGGATCTATCTGTCCATATCTCACCAACTTACCTACAGTACATGTACTATGTATATTACTCTCTCTTTTACTAAACAAATACTAGTTTCTTCTGTATATATACTGTGTCAGTTACATTTCTTTTCTTTTCCATTTTTGTATAACATTCATTAGATTAACCTTTAGAATATAGGTGTTTGGGAACAAATACTCATAGAATCACACTTGGAAAGTTGTAATTGTTTGAAAATTCCTTCTTGTTTTGAACTGAAACTTCTGTCCATTGTACTCACTTTTACTAACGAGCAGCATGCCTAATCTTTCCTGAAATCCTGATCTCATTTCATAGTCCTACTGTTTGTTTCTTCTTTCATCTTTAACTTAATCCCCTCCTACAGGGTTTCACACTCAGCTTTGGGGCTTTGTCTTAGATACATATCTCTAAACAAGAAATGTTTATATGTTCAAATATCTGTACATACCTCCCCACTCTGGTAACTTTCTTTTTCTGTGTTCTGATTGTTGATCTTATTCTCCACAAATCTCAACTGCAGACAATTCTTAAAAGTGTCACCTATGCTCGTACCAATGTGCAGAGTAAGGGTAACAAGCATAATAAATCTGAGATTTTAAACTAGTGTGATTAAAACAAGCTCATAAGTCTAATTCTTAGTCCTTCTGTATGCTGCTGTCAAAGATAAATCTTCTGAAAATAAGACTTTCTCAAATCAGTATCTCAAAACTCTTCACTAATTCTATACCGTGTAGAGAAGGAAGTTCAAATGCTGTATCGAGGCACTGCAGACCCTTTAATCCATCTTGCCAACTTTATCTACAACTATCCTCTCATCAGAAACTTTAGCAAAATAAATCTGCTCAATATTCTCTGATAGTCAGTGTAGAGAGGCCAGGTTGTCTGTATTTAATTCCTGCTCTACTACCTTCTCATTGTATAGCTTGGGTAAATTAATTAAGCTCTTTGTCTCACTAAAAAGAACTAATAATAGTACCTATTTCATAGGGTTATTATGAGAAGTAAAATGCTCTTACATAAAATTCACAGAAAACCGTACATGACACATGGAAAGGATTCAATATATGTCAGCAAAAAATGGCAGATCTGAGTTTATTTTCACATACCATTTCTTTTTCCTATAAAATCATTACTTTTTTCTCTATTTATTTAAGCCCTCCCTTCCTTCAAGACATATTTCAGATCAAATCTCCATTCTTCAGTGATGTCTACCCTTCTGAAGTTGCATGGTTTTTTTCTTTGTCATTGATACTGTGCTTATTAGTTAGACCAACCACATTATTTATTATTCAAGCTGGGACTCTTGATAGTGAAAATGAGTACCATTGATAATTACACTGTGACAACTGGTATAAATTGGGACTGACTTGGGCAAAGAGACAGATGGTTACTTTATGAATAGTGCAGCCTTAAGTTATCAAATCTGTTATTATCAAATCAAAGCAAACTTTATCTTTATATGCAAATTGTTATGGGAAATCTCCCATCAATTTATGTGTCTCAGCTATTTCTGGCCATTCCCAGAGTACTGCATCTCACCTGTTCAGACCTCAGTTTCTTCTGTTCAGTCTTCTTCATTTGATCCTAGGACTTTCTTCTGCCTTCCTGACCACTGATCCTTACTAGATAGCCACTCCCCCTGGTGCTCCTACATTGCCCAACCCCACTGACTCCCTATGTTACCCCTCCCGACCCTCATACTCACATCCTTCTCCAGGCTCTGGAGAGGAGGAACTGCTCCCACTTGTATCATTCCTTCTCACAATGCATGCACTAGGCCTTTCTTAGTGATCCACTACACAACTGAGACCATGATAATTCTTGCTTAGGCTTTACTAATACATCATGGATAAAAGAAAGGAGTAGAGAGGTTTAAGTTAGAGAATTCCTAACAATCACTGCTCAAACCTGTGTTCACACCTATGGTCACTTATAGGCTCATTCTTTGCCTTGCTTTTAGCCTGTCTCCTCTGACCAGGGACAGCTCAAACCTCACCGTTAGAACCACTCTAGAATTCTCAGTCATCTTCATGCATCAAATGCCCATGCCCAGAAAGAGACAAGTATCCTTTATACCCAAGTTCCCCAACACTACCATTTCCCATCCCAGCTCTCTGGTTTAACCTCTTTTTGGATGACTGATAACAGGAAAACTCCTCCTCTCTGGGGAAACCATCCCAGTACTCTAGGATGTGGTCTGGTTCTATTCTCTTGTTAACATAATTCTAATAGCCTGACGTTGGTATATTTCCCTAAAACTGGGATATTCAGCTTTATTCACTATTACCTGTTATATAGTATCTGCTACTTTATTATGTTATTTGCCTTTTCATAAATATGTTCTGTATCCTCAACTTGACTGTTTGTTCCTTGAGAGCAGGTATTTCCTTTGCCTAGCAAAGTTCCTGACACAGAGATGGTATTCAATGACAGTTTGTGGTTGATGAGTGTGGGGTGATACAGTAACACAAAACACTCTTAAGTTATGAAATACCCATTCCTTCTTCAAATATTGTTTTCTCCTTGTAAGACATAGTTTATGTGTAGAATAACATTCCATGAACCTCTGGGTTCTCTTGGCAGGGCTGTTTTGCCTCCTGGCCTACTCAAAGCATTTTCCTCCTGGTGTGTGCTGCTTACATTGTGACATACCTTCCCTTCTGCCACAAGTTAGTCTTGTATTCTTGGTATCGAGCACAGGTCGGCTCAAATATTGGTGAAAAATGTGTTTAGGAAGTGAAATCCACAAGAGATGTGTCACAAAATCACCAATACTAATGCTGGGCTCCTGGGGATTTGTGTTAAGAAATTTCCCCACCAGCTTTATCTTTTTCTGAACAGTTGTGTCAATAGAACTTCAGTGGCCTGCTCTGGCAATTCTTCAATTTGTTTAACACAGAAATATTCCTCTCAAGGATAAATTTTCCTCTTTTCAACTCTACTAGTTTTCACATAATAATATATCTTTGTCAACCAACACTTTCTGTGTGTGTTCCATTGGATATCAAACATGACACAAAACAAGGAAGGTCTTACTCTTTTATCAGTACTATGTTTTTTTCTATCGTTCGAGCTGACCTGGTGTCAGCAGCTATTTCACCAGACACCATCATCTGTACTCACAGTTAACCACACTCATGTACACTCATGTACACACTGATGTACACTCAGATTTTGACCTTTGTTCTACACACTGAGGACAAAGAAGAAGAAACAAAACTGGTTTATCTGAATAAATAAATTCTACCATTTACTATAATTCAGTTTTAAGGTGGTTTTTAAGAATTACATACTCATTTTAGCTAAATAAATTGAAATCTTCCAAACAATGGCAGGTATATGATTTTTATTATTTCATTGATTGCCATATAATTTAATGATTTGCATCTTTGCTGGGCATTATATTGTCTACCTGGCTTGTGAAACAAATAATGAAATCACAACTTAGTCTTTGGTGGTAGATTAATGATATTAATGATCTTATACTTTATGCAGTGTGCAATAAACTCAAGGAAATTATATTGTCAAATGTGGAATTTGGTCTGAGAAACTTTTAACTTAGTATTTGTTGGGGATCATTGAGGGGGACAAATAAATACTACCTCTCTTCCCCAGGGAGCAAGGCTGATGGAAGTCCAAATATGATCTCTATTCCACACAAAGCTAATATTTCAGAATGTGGCCTACATTGTATACAAATGTGTTTCTTAATACTGAATTCTGGAATTAGACCAATTTCCTCACAAAGTCATAACTGTATGGATTAAGGCAACTTTCTGCACAGACATCACAAACCAAAGGGCTGGAATCTGTGGCTGGAGCTGAACAGACTGCCCGCTCACTGTGGGCAGGGCCTTCCTAAGAGAACGGGCAGCCTAGAGGAAACGGTTTTCATACCCACTTTCTCCTTCTGGACTCACCAGTCACCTACAGGCATTTAGGGGATCATGAATGAGGGGGTGGAGAGAGGCCAGGAATGTTTTACTAATGAGGCTCCCTCTGCATCAAAGGAAATATTGGGATGGCCAATAAGCATCTCTCACCACTAACATCTCCTGGGTTTTTGCACCTTAATCCGTTGGGTTTAACTATTAAATCTTTGGTCAACCAAAGTTAGAGCCATGCCACTGGGAAAGGGAAGTAGGGGTCTCTCAGGATGACCCTTCCCCTGAGGCTGCTCTGCAAATACTAGTCACTGCTCCATTGAGTACCTACTAGGACCACTAGTAGGCAGTATAGATTTTACACCCAAAAGGCTCTAAAATAGGTCATAACAATAACTAATTAAATTAACTCCTCTAAGGCCACTCTGTATTCAAGGCTGAAGTTCACTTATATGTTACTTCACCTCCCAAATGTATACAACCACGAATCCAGAAGGGCCTATCAGAGGTTCTTCAAAGAGAGCAAATGACAAGTCATAAAAATACAATCCTTATTATCAAATTCCCAGGGAGAAATGAAACTTGTAAACTTAATTCCCCTTCCAAGCTGTATCCATTAAACTCTAGTAGAAAGCAGATGGCACGCTCAAACTGGGCAATAGAGAAGAGTTTAATAAAAGAATTGTTTACACCAGTGGAGACAGGGTATAGGGAAACAAGGATGGACAATGTTCTGGGATTATCAAGAGGGAGTACTTGACAACACTCTGGGTCTTAAGGGGCACAAGGAGGGAGAGATCCTCAAATTCTGAAGAAAGTGATTGTATGGAGACGGCTACCTTAAATAGAGGGAGGAAAGTTAACTCGTGGTGATCTGGGAAGGAACAAAGGGAATAAACACCCTGACCTAGTTTTCCTCTTATTCCACTGGTGCTTTCCAATGGTTGAGTTCAGTGGGGAGTCAGAGGGCCAGGTGCCTGCACAGGCTCTGGGGCACAAAGTGTACAGAGTGATCTGGGGGAGCAAGCAGAAAAGAACCAGCTCGTAAATCCAAGTGTAAGAAAAAGTGCTAAGGAAATAAAGTCCAAAATCTAATTCTGTTGCCCTTGTGTTGTAAAATGCCAGAGAAATTTAAGTGCAAAATCCATTCTGTTTAACTTAATATTCTGCTCAGTCTCAGCTAGAGTCATTGCTCAGTGCTTGGCAGAGTTGGGTTTCTTTGAAAAGCTGCAGGCTGAGCTATTTCCTTCTGCAATGGCTCTAGATCCTTCAGGGCCTCAGAAGTTGTATTTGCTTAATGCCAAATGTTTGTTTTGTGAGCTATACTTTTAAAGAGACCAAATGATAACTAGGCCATCAGACGGTATCAGCTCTAGGCACACACACAGTAACTTTTGAAATGAGCCAATCCCTAGTCCCTAGACCAGTTGTACAAGACAAAATAATATTTCCAGAATCCAGAACCCAGGATTTCATCTACCCAAATATTATTTTTCGAAGACCACAGTATTAACTCAAAGATAGCTAAGTGAAGACAGAGAAAATATTCTTTTTTTTTTCATTTTTGTTAATGTATTTATTTTAAACTTCATTCTTTGGAAAATCTCTGAACATTAAAATATCTAAATTTTGAAGCCTTCCCAGAAGACAAAACTGGATCTAGTGTTGGGAGTATGAAAAAGAAGGATTTTGACTTAAAAAAAAAAAGTTAGAGATCTTTATCAATTAAGAAATAAGAGATGACCTAAGAAGGATTCCACATTGGTAGATGTTCCAAATGATAATTCTAAGATTTCTTCCAATTAGAACATTTTCTAATGTTATGGTTCTTTCCTGGTTTCTTTGATCACTGTTTTCTCTGAACTCCTACAGATTTTATCTACCCAAAACATAAATTAACCTTATGTTTCTCAACTGCCTATCAGATAAAATATTCTTGATCTAGCTTTTCTGTAATGCCAGTCTGTGCCAGTTGGTCCAGAATTCTTAAACTCAGATGGGAGAAATCAGTAAAAGCTTATTTTTTCCTTTCGCCATATATGGGGGAGATATCCACCTCTGTGTGCCATGTCTTCCAGATCTTGCATTTGAGAACTGGCTGCTGTTTTTCAAAGTTTAGAAATGTTTAATGGTGGAAGCTTCAGACAGAAAATCTTATTTGAGGAGCCCCTCTTTTCCATCCCATAGTCAAAGCCTCTTCTTTTTGCATTTTTTCTTTGTACAGTTTATCTGTGCCTGACATTGAAAATCTAAACCTAGAAACTTACTAGTGTAGTGTGGCACAGGCAAAACTCAGATATAGCATGAGATAAATCCTTTCAGCATAATAGAAGCAAATTTCTGTCTCCTGTCTTATTTTAGGGCCTCTGTATACAAAGACTGCTTCCTACAGTTGAACTTTGTCTCAGCCACACATGCCTAGGAAGCTACACCTGTGTGGTCCAAGGTCTTGCAGCAGGATCCCGCCTCCAGAGCTTGCCAAGTCAGCTATACATCAATCTTTAGATGAAGCCCACAGCCCCACATTCCTTATGTCTATCATCCTGTTCATTAGTCCTAGTGCATGTAGCACTGCCCCCCAAAAAAGGAGCCACTGTAAGCTCTGATCACCAACAAGTGAAAAAATACCATGAGGCTTAAGGCTTAAAGTCTTTCAGGCCAGGGCAGAAACAAACAAACAAACAAACAAAAACCAATTGGATAATTGTACATTTCAAGATAGTCTGATAATATTTCTACACGTGGTCAAAGTTAAAAAACTGAAGCCATAGATCATAGCTACCCCAGAAACCTCAGTCACTCCTGGTGTATGTCAGTCCCCAAATATTAATTATCCTTTCTGTTACAAAGACCCTGGCCCCATGTACCAGATATTTCCTCCCTTAGAAATAAAAACAGGCCTCCTTACCCACCATAGGGTAAATCTTATGTCCTGACCTGGAACAATAAAGAGTATAATCTTGTGGTGAGTTTGGTTCCCAAGAAAAGGAGAGAGGAAGATGCCAGATAACACATGTTCAGTTTCTCCTTCTGTGGCGACCAGGAAAATGCAGTGCTTACATTTTCTGCAGCAGGGAGCATAACTGACTGACTGCCCCAATTTCTGCCCTTTCTGGAGCCAACTCTGCAATTGCTCTGAAGCACCTAGGGCTGCTCCCACACCGTGACTGAGAAAGGCTCAGGGACTAATGCCACTCATTCCTCAGACTTTTATAGTGGGCAACCTACATGTGAGGGCCCCATTGACCTTACCAAACCTCTCAGAATGACACCTCAGTCTGAGAATTTTACTGATTCTCCTTAACGGGTATCAGACCTGCCTTGCGTTATGAAGGCTCTCTCCTGCCTTCCCTGGCCCCCTTCCCTTCATCCTTCTTGGGCATTTCCTTCAATAAACCTCTTGTGTGTCTAATCCCATCTTGCATCAGCTGTACAGAGGACTCGAGCTGGCATACCTTCCAAACTCAACGATTTGTTAGGTAATTCTGCCCATCTCCCCTAGACTGAGTGAGAGGGAGGAGAGAGATAAGAGTGTGAAGCTAAAAAAATATCTCTTTACATGGAATATGACATCAGGATTGGGAAATAAGCTGCACGCTGTCTGGCTTCATTACAAGAAGTTAGGGAAACTAGAGTATATCCCGTCTTCTGTCTGTTTAAAGTGTGGCTACATCCAAATATGTCTTAAAGAAGTTGCCAGGAACAGAATATTAAACAGGCCCTTTATATGGCCTCATATGGCTTTTCATTGTGGTGAGAAAATATAGCTGATTGATTTAACTATTTGAATAAAAATTAAATGTCAAGTATTTAGTTTTTAAATTTCAAGTAATTGCTGTTGTGTCTTACAAAAACTGTGACCTCTTGATTCTTTCTTTTTAGTGCATTTCAGTTTGGTTAAAATTGTCAGCATCCATTCAGTTGCTCAGCCTAGAAATTTTGATTCAGCTTTCTTTATGGTCCCTAGTTAATCAGTCATCAAGGGCTTTAGAATGTACTCTTCAAAGATATCCAGAATCTATTTCCTCCTTTCTGATAATGTTCTTGTCATCAAATTTGACCTGCTTAAATAGCCTTGTTATTAACTCTCTTCAGTCTCTTCATTATTCCAATTGATTCTTTTTTTCTAATCTATAAACCAAATTATATTACTTTCCTGCTTAGAAATTACTTTCCATTACCAGTAAGATGAGGTTAAAACTTCTTATCATGATGCAAAAAGTTCTTGATAATCTGACCCCAGCTTCTCTTTTGAGAATCATGCCAGTGAAACTTCCCTTCTTCATGTCCCCTATTCTAGTCACACAGCATAATTGGATGCTCCTTATATTTATTTGTTAGCTGTTTCACTTTTTTTGTGTGTGATTGTGAATGTTTTTCTTTAGGCCTTGAGTGTTATTTCTTCTTCCCACTTTCCTTTATCTAATGACTTCCTCCACATTTTTTGAAGCCTGGCTTAAAATCACCTCTTCTAAAAAGACCTCCAAGGTTTCCCAGGCAGAAGTAATCATCTCTAATATTTGCTCTTAAGATGTTGTATATATAGATCTACCATGGCACTTTTCAATCATGTTTTAATTTTTTTCCCCATGTGTCTTTGTCCTTTTTGATTGTAAACTCCAATGAGGCTAGGCAATTCTGGTTGGCATATAATAAATATTGCTGAATTTAGTAAAAATTTCAAGACATTATAGAAAAGCGGTCTAGGAATAATCAACATTAAAATGTATTTCTCCTTTAATATATTTATTTCTGTTCAATAAATAGTAAAATTTCTAGATATAAATTAAAGTAGCAGAACCTTGCTACAAACTACTTTTCAGTATCATGAAATTTTAAAGATTTTGGCTTTCATCAAAAGGGCTGTATGTAATATTCAGAATTACTTAAATTATATTATTGCACCCAAGCGTCTCTTACATCTTTTAGCTCCAAAGAAAAGTTTTAGCTTAGGATGTAGTGAAGTCATACATCGAAAACTGATTGAATATTTTATATATATTATTTCTTCTTGGTTTTTTTTCTTGTTTTACTATCAACAATCAGCAGCAAAAATAACCATAACTTACTTAGCAAAAAGAACCTAAATGTAGGAAATACTAAAAATGTATATGGAGCTGATAAATCAGACATATATAATATAAGCAACATTTATGAAACATTCATACTGAGTACAGATTCATTTTAGCAACCTCTTAGTTGTTCTTACTGAACAAAGGGAGAAGATGTATGACCTTTTTGGTTCTCAGTTTCCTTAGTTGTAAAATAAAGGGGTTGGTCTAGACTCATTCATTTATTCAGAATGCTTACGTGCCAGGTGTTAGTGTTGGAAATATTAATACAAAGGTGAACAAGATAGATAGAGCTCCTGTCTTCTACTGATTTAAAAGACTTAAGTGAATTTAAAATTCTTTTTTCTTTAGAATTTCATAAACATGACATTATGGTACAAATTAGCTGAGATGGATAATGAAATATTCATATTTTCTTTTTTATTCAGAACCTTATTTTACTGATGTTTATATGATTAAACATTCTCATTGGAAGACAAGTTTTAATGGTTGAATTGTGATAAACATATTGTCACTATTTTGAATAGTAATTGGCCCTTGACTTTTTTTTGGCCCTTGACTTTAAACAACAGAAAATTGGTTGATGTATTGACCACACACAGACTAGGGTTTAGTCCGACATATGCATTTTAATTCCCAGAGAATTAAACTAACTAACTAACTCCCTTATAGAGAGTTCACTTTGCACACCAACTCTTATTCAATTCTAGATTGACATTATTGTCTATGGCCTTGCATATGACTTAGTAATGGAGACTGGACATTTTTCTGTTGCTTTAAATGTTGTACAGAGGGGACAACTGATTCAAAAATATGAATTATTTAGCCCATTTTAAAATGGACAATGGGTGATGAATAAGGAGGACAAAAGATAAGCAAATATCCACTGTTTTAGTAAATCTGCCCCATGGAAGTTTTAGGAATTACCCAGATGACATAAAGACACTAAGAGGAAGATAATGATTTTTGAATCCATATTATAAATGATTTTCATTTCAATTGCTAATTATGTATTTGTTAATACCATGGGAGATGTTTTCACTATCACACTCCGATCATATCCAAAGGACTAGTCTTTAGAATCAGAAAACCTTCCACTGTACTTTTAAAAACATGATCCCAATATGTTGCAGCCATATTATATTCCTCCTAAGTGAAACAACTCAAAGATAAAGAAAGGATCTTTCAGCTCACTTTTCCATTTGAAGATTAGAAAACTGTAATATTCCTTAGTGTAACAGGAATGATATTTTCATGGTATTAAACCAAAATGGATTTTTTCCCTGTAGTTTTATGGCTCTCATATGAAGAGCCATGCCTGGATATTCAGATTATGCTACTATTCTTTAGCTTAGAGAAGATACCTCTTCTATAATTGAGGCTGGGAACTGGGGGTTAATGGCTCCTGGGAAGGAATTACATATAATGGAGGAGAAGTCTTTGCCAGGGAGAAAACAGAAATGGGATACTCTCCTTTTCTGAACATGTGAATTTAGGGAAGGAAAAGAAAGAAAGAAAAGATGTGGTAAAGAGGTCCGATTTTTAAGCCCTCATTTTTCTCCTCTTGAGAATAGAACCCAGTGTGTGTGTGGTAGAAGCATCCATGCATGTGTGGAATAATCTGAGTACATCAGAGAGTCAAGTAAACACAAGCCCAGGGGAGACTGCAAAATTCAGAGAGAATCTCATATTTGACCCTATTAAATATGGCAAGGGTGAAAGCACAAGTATGGTAAAGGGAGTTGGCTACTGGATGACACAAGGCAGCATTCTTGACTTCACAGGTATGAACGGGTATGTGAGGGGATTAAGAAATTTCCTTATCCTCTGGTGAGGAGATGTGGAGGGACCGATACTGTCAATGGTCCATCAGAGGCCCAAAGTTGAGACAAAGAGGTCTCTGTGTGAGGGACCTCATGACCAGAGTCACAGATCTAAGACCACAAACTCCCATGGTGGATGTCATCATGATGCTTCAATAGAAACGTCACACAATAGTAGGCATCAGTTCAAGAATTAGATCAGACCAGTCACATCACAGCAGAAACTAGAAAGGATCCAGAGGACACTGCAGAGATGCAAGATCACTTTCGCCATAACGCCATGAGGCCCTAGTAATCCCACACACTATATAGGAGTGGATCCAGGAGAGGGAGAATATCCCCATGACTACTGCTACATAATAAACCAAACAATGGTGTAAAACAACCTTTTTATTATGCTCATGGATTTTGTAATCAGGAATTTGGACAAAGCATAGTAAGGATCATTTTTTTCCACCACATAATGTATGAATCTAGGAACACTCACTGGCTGAGAGTGATTCGATGCCTGGGGCTGGAATCATCGGGAGGTGTCTTCACTCACATGTCTGGAGGCTGATGTTGGCTGTTGGTTAAGACCTTGCTGGGGGAGCCAGCCAGAGTACTTCTACATGGTCCCTACACGTGGTCTGGTTTTCAAAATATGGAAGCCTCAGAGTAGTTGGACTCCTTACCTGGTAGCTTAGGGTTCTAAAAGCGAGTGTCCCAGTGGACAAGATGGCAGCTACATCACTTTTAATGAACTAGCTTTGGATGTCACATAGCATCACTTTGGCCATACTCCCTTGTTTGGAGCAATCACAAGCTTACTTAGATTTGAGGGGAAGGAACTTTGACCCCATTTTTTCTTTCTTTCTCTTTTATTTTTTACTTTTTAAATCATGTTTTAATTTATGTATATGGCTTTTACATTTAATTGGGAAATATTTGAATTATACAAAATAATATATTTAATGTATATACAAAGTAAATTACATATTTGTCACTTAGATGTGTAAAGTAACTGAAATATATAAAGTTACACATAATCAGTATGTATAGTAATAATATAAACACTGTAAGTACAATATCTAACTTTAAGGGTTTTTTCCTCAGGTCTTATTCTTTTGTTTAGAACATATTCCTCTGTTTTTTCATTTTGCTTGACCCTCTGTGTTGGCTTCTATGCATTAGATAAAACGCCACCTCTCCTAGTCTTAAAGTAGTGGCCTTGAGTAGGAGATCAATCTTATTGTTTAATCCTGCTCTAGCTCTCTGTTGTCTCTCAAACATCTGTGATTGTTCAAGCAGCCTATTTTATTTTTCATGGCTCCCAGTAGTTGAGGGTGTGCTAAGACCTGTCAGTGTTGCAAAGGGGAGGATCTCAGTCAGTACCTAGATTCAGGTTGTTTGGAAGCCAGACCTGCAGGCAGCAGCTTTTAAAGTATGCTAATATATACAGTCCTATGGGACCACACGCATAATCCCCACCCACCAGTGGCAGGCAACGTAGAGGTGTCCCCGGTGGCAGCCACAAAAGCTGGGGCACCAGACATGTGTGAAAGCTCCTCTTTGGGAGATACTGGCACTCTGGAGCATGGAAAAAGGGAGAGAGAGCACAAAGATGGCAGCCACCAGTCTCTGTCACCAGACCATGGCCCCCAAATCAGATGCCTGCCCCTCAGGATGACGCCCCAAGGCAAGCAAATGAGCTTCTCCCACACAAAGTCTGGGCACATCATGATCAGCCACTCATTCACTTGGGCCCTGGTATGTGTGAGTCCAAGCATGTGAGCCATTTTCTGAGCCATTTCTCAAGTTACTATAGTTTTGTGGGTCTCATGGACATGAACCCCCATGGTTTTCAAAGCTAGATGCTTTGGAAGCTTGTTTCCAGGGTACAGGTCTTAAAAGGACTATGAGTCCCTTTAAGCTGCGCAGGGCATGGGGTTATGGTGGATTGTATCCCACCTTCTCCTACCCACTTTGATGTGGGTCTTCTTTCTTTCAACCAGGGCCATCTCTCACTCAGCCATTTTCTATGTTTTTTTCAGAGGAAGCTGTTCCATATGTAGCTGTAGCCTGGGTGTGTTCATGGGAGGAGGGGAGTTCAGGATCCTCTTCTGTTGCCATCTTGAACTGGAACTTTAGACCCTTTTCCTTCCTTCCTCCCTCCCTCCCTCCCTCCCTTTTCCTCTCTCCCTTTCTCTCTCTTTCTTTAATTTTTTTTAACAGTTTGAAGTGTAGTTGATTTACAGTGTTGTATTAGTTTCTGGCGTACAGCAAAGCGATTCAGTTATACATATATATTCTTTTTCATATTCTTTTATATTATGGTTTATTACAGGATAGTGAATATAGTTCCCTGTGCTATACAATAAGTCCTTGTTGTTTATCTATTTTATATGTAGTAGCATGTATCTGTGTGTATCTGTGTCCCACACTCCTAATTTATCCCTCCTCCCACTTCCCCTTTGGTAACCATAAGTTTGTTTCCTATATCTGTGAGTGTGTTTCTGTTTTGTAAATAAGTTCATTTGTATCATATTTTAGATACCACAAATCAATGATATCATATGGCATTTATCTTTCTCTTTCTGACTTTTTTCACTTAGTATGATAATCTCTAGGTCCATCCATGTTGCTGCAAATGGCAGCACCTATCTATCTATCTATCGATGGACATTTAGGTTGCTTCCATGTCTTGGCTATTGTAAATAGTGCTGCTATGAACATTGGGGTACATGTATCTTTTCAAATTATAGTTTTGTCTGCATATATGATGAGGAATGGGATTACAGGATCATATGACAACTCTATTTTTGATTTTTTGAGGAACATCCATTGTGTTTTCCATAGTAGCTGCACCAATTTACATTCCCACCAATAGTGTAAAATGGTTCCCTTTTCTCCACACCCTCTCCAGCATTGTTGTTTGTAGACTTCTTAATGACAGCCATTCTTTCTGGTGTGAGGTGGAACCTCACTGTAGTTTTGATTTGCATTTTGCTAATAATTAGTGATGTTGAACATCTTTTCATGTGCCTATTGGTCATCTGTATGTCTTCTTTGGAGAAATTAGATCCCATTTCTTGATGGAAGGTGGCAAGGTCACATTGTAGAAGAGAAAGTGGGATAGGAGATATTGTTCTGGTAGTCTTTGGAAAGTACAGGGAGAATCCCTGAACTGTATTTACTTGAAAGGGAGTGTTATACACGAAAAGGAGACTAGTTAAACTCAAAATGACTGAGATGATATTAATTGGTATAAATTTCCCTGTTACCCAGTGGAATGTGGTTCATTGAAAAGATTAGATATGTTTTCTTTTTCACATATTGTAGTAATAGGTATTTATTTTGTAATCCCACTATGTTAGCCTAATTGATTTGGGTTTAATTTTGAAACCACTATATTCTCTGCCTATGACATTTTGGTAGATAGCCTGTGCTGTCTCCAGTGCCTAATATCAATTTCAACTGTCCATGAACAAACATTTCTCTCTTGACCTATAGTTAGTCTTTTGAATACCTCCAAATGATGATTGCCTATTTCTTGGGGTGCTCAAAAGTTCTTCACCTTAAATAACAGTCTATGATGTCTTTGAGAATACACGTCTCTTCCAACTGTCAGCAAATTCTTCAGATTAAACAGCCTTCTGTTCACTTTAAAAAATGATTTCCTTCCTTTTTAGTCCTCAAGTGATTTTTCCTCACGTCCCTTTTGCCCCCAGTCCCAGGTGAATTTTGCATATGCTATCTTGTCTATTTACTAAATTAGACTTTCTAATTGTCCCCCAATTTGTTGAAAAAATATATCCAGTCATGGCAACAGAAACACACAGAAGCATAAACTATTTATTATGTTTGGGAAAATATATAGCTATTACAGAGTGACTAAAATGGGGCATTCTGCAAAGAAATTTTCCTTTGTAAGAGTTTGGGATGGAGTGGGGAGTCAAGTACTCAAATGGGAATCTACCCATGATACAGGTAGATGCAATTCTCTGAAAGTTAGAGATGATTTCTGTAACTGAAACCCTAAGAATGGTGAGAGTGCCAGAGTGCCAGTGCCTGAGGAAAGAGCTAGTGCCTCCTCAGGCCAGAGAGGAAGGAAAGCCAAGAACCTGCCTGCGCCTCTGGTCATTTTGCCTGATGCATTCTTTCATGTGTTTGTTGGCAATCTGTATATCTTCTTTGGAGAAATGTCTATTTAGGTCTTCTGCCCATTTTTGGATTGGGTTGTTTGTTTTTTTGATATTGAGCTGCATGAGCTGCTTGTAAATTTTAGCCTTCCGCAAATTCCTACCCTCCTCTAGAAATTGTAATAATAAACAAAACACACAGGACATGTTCTATTTAAATATATTTACCACAAGATTTATAGAGTAGTCATTCACATTAAAATTTAAAATAGCAAGCATTAGGTCAGAAAGTGACATGCAGATACTAAGCCAATTGCTTAGCTATTTAAAATTGCCTACAGGCAGTTCATGGAAGGCTATCTTGACATGCTGCTACAATTCTCTATTATGTCTATTGTATGCTATCACATATAATATTCTGTTCTATGTGGATGTAGTTGAAAGGGCTTTAGACATAAGACTGTGTTTTGGTCATAATTTTGCTATTAAATAAGTTATTTCTCCTTTTTTGGGTTGTTATGTTCCTCATGTTAAATAATTAAACAATGTGTTAGATAAAATAATTTCAAAGTTTCTATCCAGTGTTGTCAATCTATTCATTTCTCTTATTTTAAGGAGGTGATGAAGAATAAAAAAGAAACTATAGTTTAATTTTGCACAAAATGATTCTCCTGAATCACATATGTTGGTCGCATCCTGACATTTATGAAGGAATTATGTTAAAGAGATTTTGACTATTTCTTATCTGTATAACTTTAAATGGATTTTGTAGAATCTTGATGAAATTACTGAGGTATTTTCATTATAAAGGTGGAAACATGTTTCTGTACAATAACATAGCACTTCAAATAAATTTATAAATACCACAAATGGATAAATGTAAAATTAAATTATCCTTGAACTTCAGGCATATGACATCATTTAATTTTGTCATATGATAGAAATGCCTCATTTCTATTCATATAGGAGAATAGAAAAATAAACTAGTGTAGACAGTAGAATACTTTGGAGAAAAAATAGTCAATTTAACTGCAAATAACTAGAAAGATTATTGATAGGTGTGAAAAAGAAAAGAAATATTTACCTCAGTTTGATGATTATTGTGAAAGGTAGTATATTTGTTTTAGGAAAAGGTGTCTAAATAACTTTTCTTCAGATTGAAAGTGTATTACCTTTAATTGTGACTTAAATGTTTTGTGATATTTGATTACATTTGAGATTTTACTTAATATGAAATTACACAAACCAATAGCTGAGCATAATTAAAGCACATGATCTTTGAAACCACTAAAACATTAATTGTTTTTACAGGATGAAGACTAGAAGTAGATTTGTAATATTTTCCTTTGGCAGAACAGAATTCCATTAGAGGTAGTTTATATATTTTTTAACTAGAGATTATTTATCCCCAAACTATATTGTATGTAAAACTATAATTTATGATAGATTTAAAAATTGATTAGAATGATGCTTGTGGGCCCAATTCCCTTGGCCATTTAGTTCTCTTCCTTTTTTCACCCAAATAGACTCCTTACACACCCCAGAACCCTGGGCTACAGGAAAGCAGTTTGAAAAATCAATACCTTATTGTATAAAGTAATTCTATATTAGTACATAAATGACAACACTAACTTGTGACAACATGACCAATATTTAAGATTGATAGACGTTATTATTGAAATTTCTTTGTTTATATATGTAAAATTCAAATGATTGTTGCCTTATTAATAGATATTTAATCTTTATGTCTCAAAGAGATTGGCATGTGAAAGAAAGGTAGTCAAGTTTAAAATGGTGTTCCAGATCACCTGGGAATAATTAAATGAACTAGAGAGTTTATATGTAAGAAATCAATGGGTACCCTCAAACAAATGAAATAAAGTATTGCTTGTAAGTTTGTTCAAATTGCTACATTAAAATCCTGGCTAGAGTCAGATGTTTGTGAAAAACACAGTCCTATTGATTTATGAAATAGTAGGAAACATACTTTGTTTTAGGTTATTTTTATTGAGTCTTTTCACTTTTGAAAGATTTAAAATGACTGGAGTGTCAGATCTGGATGGTTCTCTGGATGTTAATGAACTGTTCACATTTACTCAGATGAGGTTAGCAGTGGCTGGAAATCTCTCCAACACATTTTACGGCATTTATGTAGTAATGTGCTTGTCTTTGTAGAATATTTGCCACTGAGCATCTTCCTGAGAAGCAGTCAATAAATATTTGACTGACAGGACACAGAGCTACTAAGCTAACAGATGTTTTTGTTGGCAGTCTCAATATAGCAAAAGCAGAGTTACTTGTCATTGTTTATGGGCTATCCTATCTTCCTCAATTTTCTGTCACCCTTAGTCATAAACACTGTACCATTTCCTCTGAGTATGTAATCTCAGATTCACCTCACCTTTTTCTCATCTCATATTTCAGTCATCAGCAAATCAAGAATAGTTACTGTTTCCCTACTCCACAAAACCATAACCATACTTTTGAACCAAAACCTCCATTCCTTTGACTCTGAACTGGATATACATGTGGGAAACTGGGCAAAAGCCTGTTGATTTTCAGATTAGCTTCTGTTTTTCTAGAAAGAGAGAAGCAGCATCACTAGCTAACAGTAACAATAATCTTGCCCTTGTTAATGACATCACACTGGACATCATTAATTCTTGAAAACCTTCAAGGTAGTTTCATGTTATAGAAATTACCCAAGCCCCTGAGAAGTTCTCATGTAGACACTTCTATTTGTGAGCCAATGGTATAATCACATCATACCAGGAACTGCTAGAGAAAAATCAAGCATGGTCTCTCACTTTAGGAATTTATAGATAGTTGGGAAGGCAGTGCTGTGCTGTGGTTAAGAACATAGATTCTAGAGCCAGACTGCCTGAGTTCAAGTCTCTCTTCTGTCACTGTGCAATTTTGGGCAAGTTACTTAACTTTTCTACCCCTCGATTTCTGTATGTCTTAAATGAGGATTATGAAAATCACAACCTCATAGAGTTGTGAGAATTAAATGAGCTAATATAGGTAAAAGACTTTGTGTCTGGTATATAGTAAGCTCTCTGTGCTTGCTATTACCATTAGTTGGCAGGGCACTTTGTTTCCCCATTTCTTACTTCTCCATTTTGGACTTAATTGAATTGAACTCTAAAAATAATACTGCGGAAAATGCCTTTCCCAGTATTTACTTGCGCCAATTGATATGCTTGTGTGTGTGTGTGTGTGTGTGTGTGTGTGTGTGTGTGTGTGTGTGTTGCATATGAAAGAAAAGGAGCTGAGAATTAAGCCAGTATTTGATATCTGTTTCCAATCAGGCAGATGAACTGGGTTTGAATGGCCATGTTTAAAGACTGATAGAACTAAGAAAGATCCGGGAAGATGCCAGGCAAGAGGTGGTGGTCAGGAGCTGAGATAACTCTCAAGCAGGACTTTGTGAACAGCAAACAGAGTTACTTCAGAGTGTTTCAGAAGAAGCTCTTTATTATATAAATAAAGTTCAACTTTATTGATTTACAGTCACTTATCCCACTTCACTCTAGTCTACTTGCCTAGTTCAAGTAAATCAATACCCTTTTAACACTGGGCACTTAAACAAACAAAGAAACCCATTTAGTAGGTGCAGGCCTCAAACAGGAAAAGCTAAGAATGAATAGTTTTCTAGGCCCCATTCTCCCATTGCTGGCTCCAGAGCTGATCCTGAGTAATAAGGTATTCTGTCCCTGGGCAGAGATTAGCTGGGGTAGCTCCGGTGTGAATGGCTCCCCCTGGACCATGGTTGAGTGGCCTGGATCCACATCTTCCTAGTCCTAGAAGAGTTGGAGAAGGGTCCATTCTGATGTATGGGTAATACCACCTGTAGCAACCCACTTGGTGAATAGAGCTCAGACCTTTCGGAGCTTTTTCCCTTATTGCCTTCCTAAGAACTTCTGTCAGAGCAGAATCAGAATCTCACTAGTTCCTGTTTCCCAAGCCTGTCACAATGAGCTTATGTCTCATTGGTTTATTTCCCCCTAGTACCCAGACAGAGAAGAGGGACCTCAACTACTTTAATAAATCAGAATATAATAGATTCTTATTATTTGTTGTAGTTATCCAGGCATTTTTAGGAACACTGAATTAGGGAATAGGAATCATTGCCCCAAGGGAAATACAGGGTGAGGTGCCTGTGAGCCTCTGGTCACATTTTCATCAACCAATCAATATGTAACCTTCTTTTATGTGTGTTTCTGTTTTTTAAAAAAAACGTATTTAATATATTGTTGTTGATTCATTAACAGAGAACTCACAGCCAACAGCACTGTAACTCCTGCCTAAAGGAAGTTTATCTAGCACGTGTATTTTCTTCATAAGACATACCACAGCCTTCCTGTGCTTAGTTAGGAACACTAGACAGGTCTTCAGCACTATGCTTGGGGCCATTTTAAACAACAAAATCACCAACAGAAAGCACAATAGTGTGAAAAATGTGGCACTAAACATTCTTGAAAAGGACACGTTTAAAAGGATACTGTTTACACTATGAGAATTAAAACAAGAAGGCAGAGGATCTCTGACTTCCACTGGGAATGTGCATGGATGACAAACTTTTCAGCACTCTGAGTATCTCCATGTTGGAGGATTACCTTGAAAGTACCATATGTATTGATTTGGGGGCTACAAATAAATTTTAGCGAGTAGGAGGCAAATTCGCAAATACATAATCTGCAAATAATGATGATTTAGTGTATTCTTTGGGCTGGGTCATATTGATGGGTACAAAGTTATTTTGATTCAAGAAACTTTTTGATTCTAAATATGCATACTACTTGAATCTTAAGCATTTGAAATGGCTTTGGCTCCTGTTTTTTACCAAGGGCAGAAAAACTACCTGCAGAAATTCCCATATGCAGATTGAAACCTGCCTCATTTAAAAAAAAAAAAAATCCCAATTCCCAAACTTAAATTATCCTCCCTGACCAAATAACTTTAACAAATCTTGTCTATAGTCTGACATAGAATTAGGAAAGAGTCTCTTTCCTTTTTCCCTGAAGTGCTCTGTCCTGGTTGCCTCTTCATGCAGCAGCCTTTGCTCATTCCCCATTGGTCATAAGGGGTGGTGGTGGGACTGGTCTGGGAGGCTTCTCCAGGTGCCTCACAGGCAGGAAGCATAGATACAGAAGGCCCAGAACAGGAAATTGAGGAGCAGATAAAGGGAGTAACTAGTTTCTGGATAATTGTAAGGACTTTTTCGAATGCCCCAAAATAACTGGGGACATTTTTAGGGGTGCCATTTTTTGGTTAATGAAGCTTGTGGAGAGTTGTGTCATGATAATTTAAACTTTAAAAGGATATGTGGCCTTGTTTGGTAGGCCTGTGAATTTATGGGCACTCGGATTACAAAATTCTGATTAAAATACCATGGAAATCTATGTAATAAAATATCCATCATTTATTGAATACCTACTGTATGCTGTGCACACCTCAAGATGTTTACATGCATTATTTTATATAATAATGGAATTACTACTTCTGTTTTGTAGATGAGAAAATGTAGGCTAGAGAAATTAATAAATATGCTTAAGCTAGAAAGTTAGAAAACAAGAGTTCAAAGTTTTGTCTATCTGGCTTCAAATTCCACACTCCTTCCAGTTTACATTTCCTCAAATATCATGTAAGAGGGTGATCAAGTGGAAGTCTGTAGTGGGAAGATTTTCCAAAAGTTGGTTAAGATATGGAAGAAATGTAGATGTAAGGTGATAATCCTTTACAATTCCCTCCATTCCAAGGAAAAGATTCTTTCTAGTGCCACATGACGGTCATTAATATACATCAACCTTTAACAGTGGTCCACATAGGAGATTGACTGTCATGAAAATAATAGTATTGATCTTTTGAGAATACTGGAGCACCTTTTAGTAAAGACTGAAATTTGAAAAAAAGACATTTTATAAATTTACTGAACTTATTTTAAGCCTTATTGAACTTTAGAAAAATAATTTGAATTTTTATCAATCCAAAAATATGTAGGGTTAAAAATCACACAGTTTAAAAGTTTATGACAAAGTACAGCAGTTTTCTGCCTCACTCCTCTCTACTCCAGATCCTGCCTCTTCAAGGGAAGCTGCATGCCCTTCTTTCTATTTTCTATAATTTCCTTCATATGTCTAAAGAAGCTGCTTCTAATGCTAGCTATTAATTTATTGATTTTAGATATCTACTGGCTCTTGTTACTATTAAAGATTGACCTAACTCACGTAAGACTTCTCCTTCCTACTGCCTCTCAGTGTAATTTTATCATTATTTTTGGTTTTCACTATCCTATCAATATTTACAACATTTAAAAAAATATATTTTATTTATTTATTTTTTTTATACAGCAGGCTCTTATTAGTTATCTATTTTAGACATTTTAGTATATATATGTCAATCCCAATCTCCCAATTCATCCCACCACCACCACCCCCAATATTCACAACATTTTGACTGCTGAATTGTATATACCATGCCTTGTACCATGATTATGTTTCATGTCTTTTGCAATAATTTTTGGACATCTCTCATTTGCTGTCTCTACCCTCCTGTTCTCTTTGTTCTTATGGAAGTGTATTTTTTCATTCTTCACTGTCAGTTTTGAGGGGCTTGAGAGTGGATATAAAACCACGTTAAAGTGAAATTCCCATTTTATTATTCCTTTATGGCAGTGTTGGATTGGAAACATGGCTTACAGAACTTTACCTGTAGGTATGAGTAAAGGTGTGAGTAAAAGTCAGAGCTCATTTCTGTCCTTAAGAAATGAGTGAGGAAACATATCACTTCCCTCTTTGAGACAGTCTCTGAGGCACCAGTGTACTTTTTAGATTCTGGAATTTGACATTTTCTTGGTGTTTCGTTGACTATTTAAAATTTTTTTCCTAATCATTTTGAGTTAATTTGTTTTGTATTAAAGAAAACCCCACATTACTGACTGTGTTGTTTATATTTTAATAGAATTCAGCCCATTTACATTTAGTGTAAAATGTAAATGTATATTACATTTACATAATAGTGTATTACATTTACAAAGTAGTGTATTATATTTTGTTTGTTCCATGTTAAGATGACCATTTCTTTAATTATATTCTTCCCTTTTCTTTATTTTTGCAGACTTGTTGAAGTTATTTTTCATTCCCTATTTTCCTCTTGTTAATAATTCTTCTGTGTGTTTTCATATTATGTTAATTTCCATACCACATTTCTAATGAGGTATGTCTTTACTATTATATGAAAACAAAATACTAATGATCTTCTCCCCGATGCTTTATTTCTCCCTGCTTTCCCTCCAATAAGATGATATATTTAAAATGCTTTTACCTTTTCTCTCTCTATAGCACCTACATTTTGCTGAAAAGATTTGTGACTTTTAAGGCAGCTATTAAGTTTTCTTTTTTAAATGTCTCATTTATATTACACATTCACTTTATCCACTTAGATTTAATGATAATGTATTGAAAAGCTCATATCCTTCTGTTCTTCCCTTCCTCCTTAACTTTCTCCAGCTGTTTTGACTCATTTGTTGCTTAGTTTCTCTAACCTTTTCTTCAGATATGGCATGTGGGTTATATATTGTCTGAATCCTCAAATATCTGAAATACTTTTCTTTCACTCTGACAGGTAATTAACATCTTGGCTAATTTAAGATACTTGGTTTGCTGTTTTAACATCAGTTGTCTGTCGATATTATTCTATTGTTTTCAGACTTCTAGAGTTGTAGGGGAGGAGTCTGATATTAGTCTGATTCATTTGCCATTTTTTTCCCTCTTTTGCCTTTTTAAGTAACTTGTTCTTCCATGAGAATTTATAAAATGTTCTCTTTACCCTTGTGTGTTAGTTTCCTGCAGTTGCTGTAGCAACTTACCTAGAACTGGGTGGTTTAAACAACAGAAATTTATTCTTCATAGTTCTGGAGGTCAGAAGTTTGAGATGAATATCACAGGACTGAAATCAAGGAACCGGCAGGCCCACACTCTCTCTGGAAGCTCTAACAGAATTCATTCCTTGCCTGTTCCAGTTTCTGAATATGTTACAAACATTTACTCTAAATGTTTAGCAGATCTCCAGAATAGATAAGCAATAGAGAGCATTGAGATACATCTTGTTTTCCAGTTTCTGGTGGCTGCCAACATTCCTTGTTTTGTAGCTGCATCACTCCAATCCCTGCCTCTGGTCACACTGTCTTGTTCTCTTCTGTCTGTATGTAATATATATCTGCCTCTTTCTTATAAGGATACTTATGATGGCATTTAGGGCCTAGCCAAATAATCCAAAATAATTTCACCTTCTCAAGATCCTTAATTTCATCACATCTGCAGACTTTACCATAAAAGACAATATTCACAGGTTCTAGGGATTAGGACTTGATATTTTTGTGAGGGCATTGTTCAGAATATTCCACCTTAAAATTCCAACATTATTGCCAGGTATCCCTCGTGTGTATCTTTTAAAATCTCTGTGAATCTCAGTAAGGACCTTAAATAGGTGGATTCAAATCTTTCTTAAAACCAGACAGATTTTGCTTTATAATGTAAATAATTTTTCCTTTGTTATTTACTTTTTTCTTCTGAAATTTTATGATTTATTTATTAAATATCCTAGATCATCATCCATTTTTCTTTTCTTTCCCTCATGATTACCTTTTCTTTGTACATTTTCTCCCTTTTGAGATATTTCTTCCTCTGGATCTTTGAATACACTTCTCAATAGTAACCATTCTTCATTTCAATTAAATTAGTTAATATTCAATTAAAATATACAGCTTTTTAATTTATAGAAATATTCTTCTTAATGTAATTAAATCATAAATGCTTTAATTATTTTTGGTTGCTGTCTGTCTGCTCTAGTAGTTTTAGTGTTCTACTTGTTCTTTCTCTTTCCTCTTCTTTTTATATTTATTGTTATTTATTTAACTATTTACTTACTTGCCTTGCCTTAGGTGTATTGTTCTTTTATTATTTTTTTTCCCTTGGGGCTTACATTAAACTGCCAGGGTATCTTAGAGGGGGCAAACCCTGTCAGGAGAGCTGGGAAGTAGTCACTGCTGCTATGCTGTCATTTCTTCACATCTACTAATTTTTGATTGTGTGCTAGGCATTCTAAGGTATATTTTCAAATGTTTGAATGAATTTTTGACTTTTCTCTTCTTTCTTTAGAAGTATTGGGTTTTGAGCTGGCAGGCAGGTAATTTACTGCTGAATCAACTTTATTCTTTAGAGCTTATTTTTAGCTAGAATAGCCCTACTCCTATTATATGGCCTTTCTATGAAGTGTCAACTGAGACCCTGGGTTGTTTAGTAAGGCCTCTTCACTCTGGCTGCTCAGAATTTCTATTTTGCAAGCAATTTGCAGCTACCAGGATATCCATTTTATTTTACAAATCCCTAGTGGTTGTTCTCTGTCAGACCTTCCCCAGTCTCACTATGTGCACGCACAACTTTAGAATTTAGCCGAAAGTATTGGATGATCCCTATGTAGATTTATGAGATCTTTCTCTATGCAGCTTCCTTGTCTACAATATCCAGTTCCACAAACTTTAGCCTCCTTAGCAGCTCCCAACTTTGATCTCTACCTCCTCAATTCAGTGATATTGTTGTGCTCTGCTTGACTTCCTCTCCCTGCATTGTAATCTGGAAAATTTTCCCTGGGGCAGAAACTCAGGGCATTTATGGGACATACCTTGTGTATTTCCTTTCTTAGGGATCAGAGGTCAGTGCTGCCTTTTGACCAAGCTCTGTAAATACTGTTTTATATATTTTGTCTAGTTTTACAGTCATTTACTATGGGAAGAGTAGTCTGGTACTGGTTACTTTATTATATTTAAAATCAGAAATTCTCTTACTGTGAACATGGGAGAGGGAAAGGGGGAGGGGCAAGGTAGGGTAGGGGATTAAGAGGTACAAACTACTATGTATAAAATAAATAAGTTGCAAAGATATATTGTACAGCACCGAAAATATAGCCAATATTTTAGAATAACTTTAAATGGAATATAATCTACAAAAATATTGAATCACTATATTGTACACCTGAAACTAATATAATATTGTAAATCAACCATACTTCAATTTAAAAAACAACAGAGAAAACAAACACAAAAAGGCATTTCAAATGCAGTATATCCACCCCCCCAAAAAAAAAAAAGAAAATTCATGGTTTTCCCTTCCTAAATCTGGTCTACTTATACAAGTCAAAAATTTAGAAATTATCTTTGATATCTCTTCTTCCTCATCTCCCACATCCAGTGAATCATCAAGATCCCTGAATATCTCTTGAATTTATACCTCTTTCCATCTCCACTAATCATCTGGTGGACTAAGATATCATGTTTAAATAGCATCCCGACTGATTTACTTAACTCTTGCCTCCTTCTCTCCCTATCTATCTTCTCATTGTAGGCCTACTAATCTGGTGTAAAGTCAAACTTGATCATGTTTGTCTCCTCCTCACCTCCTGATAGGATCCAATGGATTTTATTTGGCTGTCTGGTGTGGTAAAACTCCTTAACATGGCCTTATATCACAGTATGGTCTGTTCTCTACCTACCATTCCAAGTTTGCGGATGATCTCATTTACCTTATTCTTTTACTTCATTCCATGAGACTTAGCTCATGCTGTTCCCTTTCTGGGAATGGTCTTTCATTTATTCATTTGGTTAACTTCCTTTCACCTTTAGGCATCATTCCAGTTCTCTCTTCTCTAGGGAAAATTTTCTAATCTCTTTGACTACACCACATTCTTCAATTAATATGCTCAAAAAAATTATATAAATCAGTTGAAGTTTCACACTTGTGTGATTTTTTTTGATTAATGTTTTTATCCTTTACTAGAGTAAACGTCACGAGAGCTATTTTGTTGATAATGTTACCGCCCATACTTAGCAGTAGAGATGAAAAAAATTTAAAAAGGTGAAATGGAGGTGATCAAGGAACAGTGGCTGATTGAATAAGCAGATCTGCTCAAAATGAATAAGGTAGTATCCATAGATACATTGCTGTCCATAACTCTTATCACTATCAGAATTGCAGGCATAATTTCCATCAGAAATACAAAGCTCTTATCTATATCAATTACATAAATATCACAACTCCAATCTCCAAATTGAATGAAAACCCCTTTTCTGTGAATTCTGTTTATATCAAATTGTAATGAATATTTAAAATTTTATTGCTGTTTCTAGAATCTAAAGTCTCAAAGGTATGTGTAAAAAGTGTTTCTAAGATCATGCAAGTGTTAAATATACACATAAAATTAATAATATCTAGAGTTCTATTCAACATTTGTATACTATGATTCTATGCCCTTATATTAACTTAGACTAGGTTCCTTTATGCCAGGCACTATTTTAAGTGCTTTACAAGATAACTTATTTAATTTTCAGAACAACATTATGAGGGAGGTATTATTATCATCCCAATTTTATAGATGAAGAAACAGAGGTACATATATGTTAAATAATTTCTAATGCTCAATAATAAAATCAGTATTCAAACTCAGGCTTTTTGACTTTAGAAAGTTTAATATTTGCTAGATCCTCTTTGTGTGGCCTCCAACATCTAGCCAGTTACTTGAAAGCCATAAGAACTTGAGGGTAAAAGTTTGTTGTTTCTATATGACAAAGTATTTTTTTAATGTCTAGTCCACTCTGGGTTTTAAAAATCTGCACCTCCTTCTTCATCTCAGCAAAGAAGCAGGTGATGAAAGTGAGTACGTATATGAAGACAGGGATAGGTACTGTGTTAACACTCTCAAAGAGGTATTTCTCTCACTTCATAGTTTCCCTGTAGAAAATAGTGTTAATTGCAAAATATTTGCGGAAGTTGTGGAATCACGTGAATTTAAGGATTTCAGTGTGACTCATTAGATTGAATGAGAGAAGCCAGAAAATTAGTTAAAGATACTCAATTTGGTAAATGATCTGTCATAGGATTTGATTTAAAAAATCCTTTTAAGCAGAGTGTAGATTTTTGTAGGTTTGGCAAGGTGTCAAAACTTATGAAATATTTGGAGGTCTCAGTTCAGCAGTGGCCTCAAAATAGATTCTCTTTAATGAAAGTTAAACATTGAAAGGCAGAATTGAAATACAGCCTGCCTTAATCTTTTCACAAAATTGCCAGATTGCCAGATGATGCTTAACTGGAAGCTCAAAAAATAATTATGAGCAACCTAATCAGGAAAAATCTATTTGGTCTAAATCTCTAGAGAAGGAGGTTGCACAGATAGTAAACAGTAAACTGGAGACATTTAAAAATTAATTAGATGGTGAAAAACAAAACAAAACAAAACCAGCCCCTCCCAACAAAATCAGGCATAAAAACAACAACAAAAGATAGAAAACAGCTGTTTAACTTAATATATCACCACATTATTTTTGAGAAAGAAAGTTAGACTTTATCTAGCTAAGAAGTTGTGAAGAATGAAAAAGTAGCTCAGAGTGCTTCTAAATAATAAGGTCACTCTGAAATTAGCAGTGGCTGCTAAAAGTTTTTAATTAATATCTATGATACATTTACTCTATTTAAGAATTAGAGCTTGGAATTCCATGAGTCCAATTTTGTTACAGCTTGAGGGAGAGGAAAAGTATGGTCAGTGAACTAGAAATCTTCTTCTGGAAATTCAGAGTTGCATTGATTTCTTATAACAACCATCTTAACCCTTGGGTATATTTTATTAGAAGAATAGAGAAGTTCCAGGGATCCTTTAGCACTGTACTACCCAATACAAATGGATATTTAAAGTCAAATTTAAACAAATTAAATTTAAATAAAATTAGAAAATTCCTCATTTGCATTAGCCACATTTTAATTAATAGCCACTTGTGGTTAGTGGCTACCATGTTGGACAGAACAGACATAGATATTGAACATTCCCATCATCCCAGAAAGTTCTGTTGCAGAGTACTGCTTTCGAGCATTTATACTTGGCCATCTCAGCACAGTTTTCAATCTCCTTGGTCCTATTCAATCTGTCTGAAGCCTGTAGGTTCTATTAGTTTTCCACGTGGACATACTGTAATGGAAATACCTTTCACTATTCACTTCTCAAAACTCAATTTCCTAATCTGTGGAGAGTAAGACAATTTATAGGGTTTTTGTAAGAATTAATGTAAAATAATATAAGAAAACTGTTTGGCATATAGTAGGTTCTCAATAAACACTAATTTGCATTCTCTATAATACAGTAATTTCTTCAATGATAATAGATCATTATTCTTGGAAAATTAGGAGAAGGTTATAGGAGAAATCTGTATACTCTGAATTTAGAGAAAGCTTGTTCTGACCTCTATATGACTCTCCTCTATTATTCTTTTGTCTTTTTATTTTTTTCTTGTCCTGCCACACTACTTCTTAGGGAGTATACTCAAGTACCTAGTCATTATGCCCTCCTCAGGTCATGGCTTCTGTACTTGTCCATTTACCATCTAAATTGGGCAAGGGAGTAATAAGCAATGTCTAAGCAGCTCACCTGTGTGCCAATGCCTCCATTATATAATAGTAATTTCCTCTTCCTAATGATCAAGTTCAGTTACCTCTGTAACTTGGTGACTTCTTGCCTGTTGGTCCTTTGTCTTATGAAGAATACCGTACTAAGCAGATGGCCATAGCTTAAAGTTCAATGAGACTTGTGTCATTTCCCCTGGTAGAAGAATTTCTCCTTTAGGAGTCAGGACTTCTCAACCCATAGAGCCCAGAATTGTGTGGCAGGAAGCAAAAATTCTCCAAGTGGCTCCCTGGGAGGGATATAAGTGAGACTATCTCCTTTTTACCCCTTGGTCCTCAGAACCATGTATTTATCTCTTGGGAACACAGTGTCATTATATGTATGTAGATGTGTATGGGTATGTGCATCTTGTGTTCTGGAGAAGGGTGCCTTGTTCTTATAGGATATTTTCTCTGACATGGTGCCATAGCTATACCCTCAGTAGGCTTTTCTTTGCTCTATCAGGTTGGCAGGTTCTAGGTGGTGCAGTATATGAGAGGACACCTGAATCCCAAGTTCATGTGCTTACTGCTGCACCCCCATTGGTCTGATGTGATTTTGTGTGGGATTCATGTTGATGGATTAAATACTCTTTAAGTTACTAGATAATGGTACAGGCTAAGGCCCTATGGGAAGGAAAGGGAAACCTGTATCTTAATCTATGCCTATAGCAGACCAAATAAATCGTTGCCCTTCCCAGGGTAGAAGGGGTCAACTTGCCACCAAGTATTTCCCTGGTCTCCTTGAAATCCTCTGTCTTGTACCCTTAGCCTTTAAGTGTTATTTAATCTCTCTGTTATTTATTATCTTTTCTTCTAAAGCATCATCTCCAACAATAGCCACCCAATTCCATTATCATTACAATTGTACTATTTCCCTAATATTTCTCAAACTCCTGACGAATTTCATATGCTAGTACATCTCCTTCCACCACAGACCATCCCAGTTCACCACTAGTCAAGGTTTTCATATTTATCTTTCTATGCTTCTGGGAACTGTTTATATTCTACCTATCCCCAGACACACAGCCATCCAGCAGGCAGTTAGTTCCAGAATTCACTGACTATTGCAAGTCGTATTCCCTGGGAGGCCAACTCTGGGACGGAATTAGTGTGAAGGAAGTTTACTAGGAAGTGCTCTCGGAATTAACATGTGTGGATAAGGTTGCCAGATTTAGCAAGTAAAAATATAGGATGCCCAGTTAAATTTAAATTTCTGGCAAGCAATGACTACTTTTTAATTAAAAATGAAGTACTTGGAACATAATTATCTGAAATTCAAATTTAATTGAGTGTCCTGTATTTTGGGTGACAAACCTATGTGTGGAGAAAGGGGGGGAAGTGGGAGTGGACACAGAGAGAAGTTGGACTGCTAGTCAACAACAACCAAGGCCTCAGCTGACTCTTTAGGGAACTGAAACTGGGATGGCTCTTTAGCCTTGTCCCAGGTCGGGGAACAGAGGCTGGATTTCTATATCCTTGCATTGACCAGTCATGGGGTGCAAACTGTAGAGGGGAAAGAATCATGACCTTGGGGAAGGCAACTCTCTTCAGCTGAGATTACCTTGCTGCAAGGGTTGTCAGCCAGCTGCACTCCCAGCAGCCAGGGGAATACAGTTCTGAAGGGAGTACCTGGGGGGATATATCAGGGGATGTATTTTAATCATCATCATTATAATTAACATTCTCATTTGTATCTCCTCTCATGTAAATTCTCTGAATGTTATGTGGCAGCTCACATTGATAACAAGGCTTTCAGTGACCGTTCCCTAACCAGGGTCTTTGTCACTGCTAAAGGCTCTAGATGAAAGCCATCTCTCAGAGTAAGGCCCTTGCTCTCAGTTTCTGACACCCTTGCTCTCTCTTCCCAAACTCTATGGCAATCCATCCTCAGATCAAGGTCTTGTCACTGCTCTGAAAACCAGGTAGGAACACTTGCTCAGAACAAGCCTTCTCTGTGGGCTTGGATGCTGGTTCCTATGTTCTTTCCTCTGATACCAGTGGAGGTCAAGATTCTTCATCAAGGCTAACCAATCCTTCTGTGTTCTTGACTTCATCTTGCCCTCTGTCTTCTGGGACCTTAATCCATTTGTTTTTCCCTCTCTCCTGTATTTTTAAGTTCTTCTCTTCAGCTTTCATGAATTCAAGTCTCATATACTAAAGGTATTCTCTCCTGACCCATACATATTTTTCCTTAGCTTCAGTTTAGTCAATCCTCTTCCTTTCACCCTGTAAAAGAGTAATCTATACTTGCTATCTATTCCTCTTCATGTTCTCTACTTGTTGGCATTTGGCTTTCGCCTACACTTACCTACTGAGTGAAAGGCTTTTTATTTCTTCAATTGCCTAAGCCAATGGCCATTCTTTTAGCTTTTATTTTGCTAGAACTCTCATTTGAAACCATAGTCTAATTCCTCCTTCTGAAAGTCTTACTACGTTGACTTGACAACTCTGCAGTCTCCTGGTTCTCTTCATTTCTGAGGACTTCTCCATCTCTACTTTATCCCTTTGATCCTTAAATGTTAGTGTTTTGTATTTTATTCCAGTTGTCTTAGGGTTCCATATGTTCTTCCTGAACAATAGTATTTCCTCTGTAGTTTCAGCTATATTCTTTGTGCTCATTACTCTTGATTTTATTTCTTCCAACCAGAATCTTTTCCCGGAGTTTCAAGTTTGCAAATGCAAGTCTTCAAAGGTTATCTCCATTCGGATGTTCCAAAGATGCCTCAAAGGCAATATAAACAACAAAATTGCCGTAAACTATGTCCCCTTCCTCATATAAGTTGATGGCACTCAGACACCCAAGCTTGAGTTCTTAGAGGTATCTCTGACTCCTTTCTCTCACTTTAAAAAAAAAATAAACTGTCTCATCCTGATAGTTTCAATCCTAAACATTTATGAGCTTCTCCCTTTCATCAGTCTAACTTTTTCATGTTCTCCTTCCATAGGACTGCTAGAGTCATTTGAGATACAAAGCTAACGTCAACCATGTCAGTCTTCTGATTAAAATCCTTTATTGGCTCTCCATCAACTATAATTTAAGGTCCAACATAAAGCTTTCACTCTGAGACTGGACTTACCTTCCTTCCATAAATAATTACAAAATATATGTTGGACAATATACATGCTGCAACAATTTTTGGACATTGGTCAAACAGTTGGCACAATACTGAAAGAGGGGAAACAAACAAGATGAGCCTACAGTCATCCCAGCTTTCTGCCTTCAGGCACTTTCTGGACTACAGTGTGGAGAGGGGTATTTTGAACAGAGGACAGTGGTATCATTGAGTTGAGCAGGCAGAATTGTCCAGGAAGCTTGAGGCATCTTGAATTTGTGGAGCCGAATAACAAGGAGGTAGTAGCTGCTTGGAGAAAGAATGTTAGAAATTTGTTTAGGAATCCCCTTGAGTTTGTTGCTAAATACTAAGTTGTGCATATGTATGAAGAAACTACTGGAGGCCAGGCAACAAATAGCTAGGAAGCTGTAAATTGAAAAGTTCCAGAATTCACATACAGTTGGGAGACATTTGAGTTTTAATCAGTTAGAATAAAGAGTCTTTCTTGAACACCTGGGCCTTCAGAGAGACTTCGGAAGGGTCATGCCTTAGTAGTGCAGCTAAATTGTCAGTATTTCTCAACTGACATTGTATGGAAAATAATTTGAATAACTATTTTCTTGTTTCTTTCAAGGTTTATACAATACCATTCTAAAGACATTAGATATAAATTAATTCATTATGTACAATGTTGCCTTAGGCACTAGGGTTTAATTTTCTTGTAGAACCCTCATTGAGAAGGAGTATTTTATATCCACTCCTCAGAACTTAAAAACAAACTTCAAAAGTATCAAGAAAGTTAACTGCCTGTTATACCAAAATCTAATGTCCAACAATGTGAAGCACACACACACAATATCTGTCAATGAATCAAAAATTACCAGACTTATGAGGAAGGAAATTGTGACCATAGCTAGGGGAAAAATCAGTCTATAGCAATATGCACAAAAATGATGGAAATGATGAAATTGACAAGTGATATTAAACGTTTCTTATGGATATTATAAATATACTTAAGGATTTAAAAGAAAACATAAACAAAATATTGGCTATATTCCCTGTGCTGTACATTACCTCCTTATATTTTATTTATTTTATACCTATTAGTTTGTACCTCTTAATCATCTCCCCCTATCTTGCCCCTCCCCCACCCTCTCTCCACTGGTAACCACTAGTTTGTTCTCTGTATCTGAGTCTGTTTCCGTTTTGTTATATTCATTCACTTGTTTTATTTTTTAGATTTTACATGTAAGTGAAAAATACACTATTTGTCTTTCTCTGTCCAACATTTATAATCTGTAAAAATTTCGAATCAGTATGTTGTACACCTGAAACCAATGTAATATTGTAAATTAACTATACTTCAATATAAAAAATGGTTAAAAAAGTAAAAACAGAAAACATGTACATAGTGAGAAGAGATATGGAAGTTATAAAATGAAGTAAGTGGAAATTTTAGAGGTAAAAAATAAAATATGAAAATAATTCACTGGATTGGCATTATAGTAGGTGAGACACTGCAGAAGAGAATATCAGTGAACTTGAATATGTTGATATAGAGAGTATGGAAAACGAAGCCTAGGGAGAGAAAAAAACTAACAAATGTATAATCTCAGTGACTTTTGGGATAATTCCAAGGAGTCTGTCAAACATGTAGTTGGAGTCCCAGGAGAAAGGAAGAGCAGGATAAAACGTATTTAAAGTCCAAGGCAGTTCATATGTCTCACTATGAATTTAATGATCTGTCTTTGGCCTGTCTTCAAGTTTCAAATCTAAACCAATTCCTGACATTTGTTTTTCTCTTCAGGTCACTGAATGACTCACAGTTTATCACACATACCATGCTATTTCTTACCTCTATATCTTTATTAATTCTGGTGTCTCTGCCTAGAATGCTCTTAACTATTACTCTTGAGTAATCTAACTCATATTTCTATTTAAAGTCTCAACCCACGAGTCATCTCCAAGAAGTCTTCTTGCCACTATTCCTTCGTTTTGCACCCAACCAGACATAGTTGTACTCTTTGATGCTTCCAAAACACCTTTGCATTCTCTACTGCTGCAATAAGACATTATATTACAGAGATCTGTTTTTGTGTGTTTATTCTACTAGAAGGAATATATCTAATTCATACTTCTGTCTCCAGCACTTAGTACAAGGATTGGCACAAGATCAGCTGAAGAATGAATAAGTGATGACTTCATTGATCTGACTTTGGATCTGAATTTGATATTTTCATACAAATATTGTTAAAAATAATAAGAATACAATTTCCTTTAAGTCTCATTTAGTATAGCTTACTTTTTTATTTGAAAACCAAAATATATTATCTTACAGTTAATGAGTCTAAGTTTAAAGTCAGAATATAATATCTTGGTAACTTATTTTATATATGTATATACACATAAATGTTATACATATAATATTAATAAATATAACATTGTTAATAAATATAACACTTGTTAACAAAGCTTCAGTAAGTCTAAAATTCAAGATGAAGAATTATGGAATTTATAATTTAAATACTTTCAAATTTTAATATGTCCAAAGAGCTTGAGATTCTGTTGTAAGTGATAGATAATGTCTGAGAGAAACAAACATTTATGTTCCATGGCTAGAGAAATGTAGTTTAACAGTGGATTGTACATTTGTACTTTGACTAGATAAAGAAAAGAGTGAGGCTTGGAAGAGTAACATTTAGAAAAACCTCTTCTGAAATAATGAATCCACATCAACTATGTTAATTTTAAAGTTTTGTATAACCTTTGTAGTTGAGCAGTTAATGGGGACTGAGTGTGATGAACATTTTTGTGGAGACAGGAAGAAAACAGTAAAGCAAGCAGGAGAATCCTCTTTATTCTATTTTAAAATCTGTGCTCTAAAGAAGAAAACGTTGTTTTAAAAACTTTTGATTTGGAGCACTTGATTCTAGGAGGAACAAATTGACGCTGGAAGCTCTGGGATAAAAGGCTGGAGGGAAACTGCTATAATCTGTGCTCAGCAGTTAGTATAGTTAAGAGCAAGATTTCCCACCTGACTGCACCATTCTAAATATTGTATTAAGTCAGTTACTTAAGGGTATTTTAGAGAACACGTTAATGGGCAGTCTTGTTATATTATATTACATGTAGCAATTACACTGTGCTGAATGGCTATATCTGAGAGAAACTTTTGAAAACCTGAGCCAACTCAGAGAAAAAGAGAGTTAAAAACTTGTTTTTAAATATGAAAGTGACAAGCCATGAAGTTTAGCTTGTTTTATTAAAATATACTCATTAAATTAAATTAATTGAATTAATTAAATTAAAATTGCTTACAAATAAACTCTTAAAATATGTTCACCCTTAGCTTTGCCTTTCTCATATTTCGTTAATTATGGTTTATGCCTATTGTGTCCTATATCAGTCTTGAGTTTTGAGGGATATTTCCAAAAGAGGTTAAGCTGAAGGGCTATGTTCTACTTTGGTAGAAATAGGACTGAATTGATGCCCTGCCGTTAGGCCGTAGCGCTGCTAGGATTGCATCGATCTTCCTGTTTGTACTGTTTGTAACTATGGCCCCATCTTAAGTATTTCTAATTGAGAAACAAAACCTCAGGAAACCGAAACTTAACCAGCCGCTCTCGCTTCTGTAACTATGCTTGCTGAACCCCCTTTTGCAACCATCCAACCAATCAGACGGTGACTAGTGTCTTTGTTTAAAAGTTAACCAATCAGTGACTAGTGCCTTTGTTTAAAAGTTAACCAATCAGTGACTAGTGTCTTTGTTTAAAAGTTAGCCAATCAGTACTCCCCACCCCTGGAAAGCCCCGCAGAAGGTCCCGAGCTTGTTTGTACCTGTCTATAAAAGAGCTGTACTAAACTCCATCGGGACCTCTTAGCGTCACCGGCAACGAGTGCGTGGAGGTCCAGGTTCGAACCTGCAATAAATGACCCTTGCCGTTTGGCTTTGACTCTTGTCTCTGGTGGTCTTGTGGAGGGGTCTCGCGACCGTGGGCATTTCAAAGCCACCTTTATTTAAATGTTTTTAAAATCTCCTTTCTAAATTTCTTTTTAATTTCAATCTTTTAAATTTTTCTTGGAGTATAGTTGATTTACAATGTTGTGTTAGTTTTAGCTGTACAGCAAAGTGAATCAGTTACACATATACATATATCCACTATTCTTATTTTTAGATTCTTTTCCCATATAGGCTATTACAGAGTATTGAGTAGAGTTTCCTGTGCTATACAGCAGGTTCTTATTAGTTATCTATTTTATATATAGTAGTGTGTATATGTCAGTCCCAATCTCCCAATTTATCCCTCTCCCCCTTTATCCCTTGGTAACCATAAGTTTGTTTTCTACATCCATGAATCTACTTTTATTTTGTAAATAAGTTCATTTTTACCCTAATTTGGGAGTGTTCCTCCCTCTGCTATATCACATCTTCTTTATCCATTCCTCTGTTGATGGATACTTAGGTTGTTTCCATGTACCTGTGATCACCTAATCTATGACAAAGGAGTCAAGAATATACAATGGAGAAAAGACAGTCTCTTCAATAAGTGATGCTGGGAAAACTGAACAGCTACATGTAAATGAATGAAATTAGAATACTCCCTAACACCATGCACAAAAATAAATTCAAAATGGATTAAAAACATAAATGTAAGGCCGGACACCATAAAACTCTTAGAGGAAAACATAGGCAGAACACTCTTTGACATAAATCACAGCAGATCTTTTTTGATCCACCTCCTAGAGTAATGAAAATAAGGCACCTTTAAATTCCACTTAGTACTAGTTCAACAGATTGTTAATCCCCCTTTTTCTTATTTTCCTTTATAAAACCATCAGTTACCCTTTTTCATTGATACCTAATACATATCTTTTAGCTCAGCTCCAGTAAAATCTGTTATCTACTCTTTATATGTGAATCTTTGTCTTGAACTATGTAGCAGACTGCTTAATCATATCAGATTTGGAATTCTACTGTCTGGGTTTAAATTGCTGTCCTACCACTTGCTAGATATGGGCAAGTTAGATATCCTTTTTAAGTTTCTGTTTCCTCATCTACGAAATGAGGGTTATAAAAGCACATAGTGTATAGGAATTTTTGAGATTTAAATAAGATAATATAGGTAAATATAAATATAGGTAAAGTATCTGACACATAATAAGTGCTCAATACATGTCATTCTTTGTTGATATTGTTACTAGTATTGCCTGTGTTTTGCAGGTTTTCTGAGATTTCTGTATTCTGTTTCTTGTTGGAGCTTTGCAGTTGTGCTATACTAATAGTAGTTTAAGAGAAGTGACTATCTGTTTGGATTACCATGCACTACCACTCTTTTTAATACAATGCCCCAATTGACTATAATGATCTCCTACCATTGCCTCCTTCTAGTAATTTTAATAATGCCTGGCTACTTAAGACTATGAAAAAAAACATACCCATAAAGATTGCCTGTTCCATTTCCCAGTCTTAGCACAAGCAGTATAACCTACTTGGTCCTGCAATTCTGTAGTCACTAACATAAGAGAATCTACTTGAATGCATTTCAGAGCAAAAAGATTCTTTGGACCACACTACTTATCATAAGATATTGAATAGCCCCTAGATGGCTCTGTGAGAATAGTAGATTTTTCCTGAAATCAAGTTGCAGATATGGAGTACAGACAGAAAATACTTACTTTTCAAGGTTGTGGTCAGAAATAGAGTACATACTCTTAGGACACAGGTGGAAGTAAGTGTGTCCTGATAAGCACCTGATGAGTCAAGGATATGTTTACAGGTGAATCCAGTTTACCTGGAGAAGGGTTGAAGCTGAGAAGACTGAAAGACAATTGGTGTTTTCAGGATTTAAGCTCATTGAGTAATATAAAATTGTGAACTTTTAAATTACATTTTCCTTACGTAGTTTGAGGTCTGAGATTTCTAAAACTGTTAATAAGTCTGGGCTTTTAGGTGACATAAAGTAAGAGACTGCAAGTAGAGAGAAAGGCCTATGGATCCTAAGGTCTTATCTTTGAAGGAGAAATTTTCTCTATTATCTTAATTGGTGACAGCCAAACTTTAATGAAAGCATTGTGAATGGCTCAGAAATTCTGTTGCAGACTGTTCTGGTGGACATTTTTCATTATTTATATTTCTCATTATTGGAATACAGTTATACTTTCTTATGCTTTTAAGAATTTTATTGAAGTACTTGATTCACCGACGACCTGGATCTTTTCGGGAGTGACTTAGCACTACAACTGCTCAGCAGTATTTTGACTCTACTTTTCTTTTAGCTTATATAAGAGTTTTGCCTGCAGAACTTTTAGAAATAAAGTTATTCTTTCTGTATCAATTTTATGTTATTGCTAATGAAATTGCATATAGAATAATTTACATGAATTACAGCCATTGTCTACTTCTTTAAGAAATTCATTCTATTCTTGGCTTTATAGGCTTTTTTGCTCATGTCAATGGCAATATATTGATTATTCATTTGTTAGTCAAGTTTATATGCTGTTATCTATGAAATACTCTTTCTCTTTGTTTTATATTTTCTTTAAAATTATTTGTTTTTATCAAAACAGTATAGGTATGCTAAAAATTCCAGTAGTACAGAAAAGCTTATAATGAAAAGCTCCATCCTTTATACTCCCTTGTCAGAAACTATCATTTTTCAACTGTCATTATTAGATCTTTTGATGGATAATCCCATGCATCTAAATAATAAGGTATTTCTTGAAATATCAACTTTGGAAATAACAACTCTATTGCCTCTACTATGAAAGATAAGTATTTTAACTCATATTTTTCAGTCTCTTCCTGCTCTCTCAATCAGTCCTTGGTATTATTAATTATCTTTTATTAGTTCCTTTTATAATGTTAAGCATTATCTATCAACTTACATTTATTATTCCATCAAATTCAGACAGTGACTCTTCTTGGTTTTGCACTAATATAAGACATGGTTATTAGCACCCTTACCATTCCTCTTCTAATTTTGCCATCTATAATTTTACTTTCACATTATTATTATTGATAATATTTATATTTGGTTCTACAAGCATAATGGGGTCTTTCATTGTTAATCTATAGGTTGACTTGAGGTAAATACTTTGCTTCTGCAAGCATAATGGGGTCTTTGTTAATCTATAGGTTGACTTGAGGTAAATACCCTATGCTTTACCTAATCCTTATCCATGTAAATTTTTCATGTGTTATTTATATTTAAATAAATATCTCAGGATTTTTTATACATTGATTCTACATAAATTTTATTATTTTAATATTTTTAGTTTCAGAATCAAGAGGTGTGCTAGAATTCTCTTCCTAAAGGTCCACTGTTAAGATTTCATTGTTAGAAAAAGAATATTAGCAAAATTAAGGTCAACTGGATTAGTTTTTCTAACCCTTCATAAATTGCTGTAAGTCATGCCACATTGTAATTTGCTTCATATTTGAACCATGAGTTTTCCATAAAATGTACTTTTGTGTTGTTTTTCGTGGCATTCTTTATGAGGAATTTCTTCTTGGAGCCCACTGACTTCCTCTTCTAATTTGGACCGGTTATTTCCTAGACTTGCTGCACAACTGTCATCTCGGCACTTCATTCTATTGGAATCCTGGGAGAGCTCACTGTTTTTCATATCCCAAGTCTTCCTTCTTATTTTCCACTCTTATTTAAGTGTACATTTTTAAGTGGATATCCTGGAAAGAATAGTGAATTAATGTTTTAAGTTCTTGAATATCTGTAAATATCTTTGATTTGGATTCACATTTGATTTATAATTTGCCATGGCATAGAAATAAGGGTATGTTATAATTTCATGTAGAAATTGTAAACTTTGCTCCACTGTCATTTACCATCTTGATGATGAGAAATCTGAGCCCAGATGATTTTTGTTGATGCTTTAAAAATTTAATTAATTTAACTAAGTAATTAATTGCATTTTCAGCATGATTTATTTGATAATAATTTTGTCTTATTGTTAGTCTAAGTCCACTTAATTTGTATATAAATTATACATTTATAAATTAAATTTATATTCTATACTTTGGGGTATTGATATAGCATTTAACAATAATTTAAAAATGATTTGGTTAAAAGTATTTGGATGGCACTGAATTTGTTCCTATGGCAAGTATTAAGTTGTATAAAACCTGCTTCCTGACCTAGAGAAATTATTGTGATTATGGTTATTTTATATAATGTTATACTACTTAAAATCACCTGTAATTTAAGAATTTTTAGAGTACAAATTATTATCCGATATTTTTTAAATTTAAAAGGAAAATTCAACTAAGTTTTTCAAAATATACAATTCTCACATCTAGAAGATTAGTGGTGATAAGAAAACAGAGGATAATATTTAGATATAGCTTTTTACAAGCATCAACTAAGGTAAAAATATATCTATTACTATAGCATCATGTTATATCATTTAACAGGTATAGGCTTTAGAACCAAGTAGACAGTGGGTTGAAACAAAAACTCTTTTCTTTATTGTCTGTGTAAACCTTAAAAGTTATTATTTTTAAGCTCCTGTTTTCTTAGCTATTAAGCAAGTCATTCCTGCCCATGGAGTTATAAGCCTGTATGAGATATATAAAGCCTGGCTTATTGTTAGTACCAATGTAACCTAAGCATTTTATATACATTCTCTTTATAAACATTATTCTTTTTCAACAGCTTCTCACGGTAGATATTATTATCAGGTAGTCCAAATTGTTGGCATTCGTTTATTCAGATTATTTCCTTATTGTCCGTCCTTTTAATGTCTTTTAGATCTGTAGTGACAACACTTCTTTCAAAACTGATATTGGTAATTTGCATTTTCTCTGTATTTTTCTGGATCAGTATAGCCAGGGGTTGATAAACTTTGTTGATCTTTTCAATTTTTGGCATTTTAAGTTTTCTCAGTTGTCAGTTTCCTGTTTCTTTGATTTCTACCCTTACTTTTGTTTTTTTTTTTCACCTTTTTATTCTTGGTTTACTATTCTTTTTCTAGTTTCTTCTAGTGGAAGTTTAAGCCACTAGATTCAAATCTTTTCCATTTTCTAATATAAGCACTTAAAGTTAAACATTTCCCTATATGCATGGTTTCATTTGCATCCCGCATATTTTATAGATTGTATTTTCATTATCACTCAGATCATAGACAGGATATACTTTGTCTTGAAACATATTTTGTCTGATGTTAATATAACATTACCTCAGGCTTTTCATGCTCACTGTTGGCCTGGTATGTTTCCCATCTATTTACTTTAAGTGCATCTGTTCTTTATTTTTAAAGTTCATGTATGCAAGAGCCAGCATTTAGTTGGGCTTTGCTTTTTTTTAAAAAAATCCTATTTGACAATTTAGTTCTATTAATTGTCACGTGTAGTCCATTAACATTTAATGTAATTATTGGTTTTGTTGGATTTATTCTATCAATTCTTTGTTTTCTCTTTGTCACCTCTCTTTGGGTTCCTCTGCTCTTCCTTTCTTTCAGTTTTTGATTAATCAAATACTTTTTAAAATTCCATTTTTAATTTAGTTATTGGCATTTTTGCCATACCTTCCTGAATTATTTTTAAGTGTTTGTTCTAGGAATTACAATATATATTCTTAACTTTGCACACAGTACTTAAAATTAGTATTTTACTCTTTTACGTAAAATGTAAGGTTAAGGTGGATCCTCAAAAAGAAAAGCGTGCCTTTAGAATCTGAAGAGCATGCCATGCAAATCATTGCTTTTAAACAATAATACTTTTAAGGGCATGGTGGTCGTAAAACAGCTTCAGAGGCAGCTCAAGGTAGAGAAGGGATCATTCTGGCTAGATTTGTGGATGTGGTTTTCGTCTGATAGAGTGGACCACAAAATGTTTCTAAGGTAATTGCACTGTTGGAAACATGAAGAACTTGGACAAATAAGAATGGAGTTAGTTAAAAATATAATAAAACAATGAAAAGAGGCCCTTGAACCTATAACTATATTGGGTAGAAAGCAGGCTGGGATACATACTGTCTGCTTCATAATTTTGTCTAGGTTAGTTGTGAATAGAGCAATTAATTAAAATTAATTCTGAGAATGTCTTATATTTCACTTGATGAACTTTACAATATTAAGGCACATTTTAAACCCTAATAATTTTACCATTTAAAGTAGACCACACAGAATAAGACATTGATTAATTCATTTGCGGAGAAACTATTCCAATTTCCTTAATAAGTGTTTCTACTAGATCTTTACTAACAACGTCTATAAATAAATAATGATGGACACACTAGCTATGATTATGAACATCAGAGCATGCATTTTAAAGGTTTCAGAATTGTCTATTAATATTTTCTAATTTTGGTTGTTTAGAATCCTACTTTTTCAGAGCCTACTAATGAGACACTTAATGAGCAACAAAGCTGTCACATCTTCTTGTGAAGATTAGAACTACTCATTAATACACTAAAATTAAAAAGGAAATAGTTATCTATGGATTACTAGTTATAAAACAGATTCTTTATTTCAATGAAAATGTTCACTGCCTCTTTGGGATACATCTAAAACATTTGCTGAAATCATTTTTATTTTCTCCTGGTGGTGACAGCCAGACTGTTGAAGTTCATGACATGTAATTTTCCAGACACTCTTTAAAAAGAGTGCTCAATAATATCATTTGGACATGGATTAAGGCATGTGCAGATGCTGATATGCTGCTCAAAGCTGCATAACAAATAAGATACCCATGAAAGTGTTCTTTGGCAATTCATATTGTTGAAAGATGGTCAATTATCTATGTGAAATGATAAAGTGTAAGCAATAGTATAATGAAAAAAAGTGATATCTATGTGCTGTCTCCTTGTGTGAAGAATAACCTAAAGAACTTAGGCAATCTCTGTGGGTAATTCAGACTAAACAATATTTTTGATTTGAAAAATATATATACCCAAGTAGTTTGAATCATGGAGAATGCCTCAAGTTTTCTCATTATGTAGAATGTATGTATTAGAGTGTGTAGGATGTGCTTGCTTGTGTGTCTCTGTGTGCATCACATGGACCAGATCCAGAAGGAATTTTGTAATGGGTGTCACTTACCTTGAATTTGGCCTCACCATCAGAATCTTGACTCTAATTGTCAACAGACACAATCCAAGGATATATACTAGGGTCTTTCAGCCTTGGCCCAATTGACATTTGAGGCTTTATTGTTCTGGGCTACCTTGTGAATTCTAGGATGCTTCACAGCATCCTTGACCTCTACTCACTAGATACCTTGGTGGTGACAACCAAGTGGAAAGTTCTCAGATATTGCTGAATGTTCCATGTGAGAGGTGGGAAGGTGTCAAAATCGCCCCAGTGGTTGAGAACCACTGGTCTATATTTAAGCTTGCTCTTATGATCTGCACTTTCTGGAATGGTGTATAAGGACAGTTAACCACTAAAAGAACCATTGTACTTTAACTTGTATCTAATCAAAAAGTTAATTGGAATCTAGAAGATGATGTAAAATAATTCCTTCAAGTCTATACCTTCAAGTTCTATTTCCATCAAGTTCTCTTTTGGTATATATACAGTCAGCCTCAATGTGTGGCTAAAAAATTATTCCATAATTCTGTTGTAGTCAAAGCTGAGAACCCTTTCCTGGTTCCATGCTAAAAAGAATATGTTGGATTCTCACTTTCTTCAGATTGGAGAACCTTAAAACAAACACAGCTTGGGCCTTTTTAATATCAGTTGCGCATCTTTCCACTGCTTATATGTAATTTTGTGCTGAATGAACCACTTTTCATCAGGGATGAAGATAGGTAAGCTTGAAGAGAATGAAGGGGTTAGTAAAACCTATCATTCCACATGTGAATAATAGTTAATAGAAGCCTTCTTTACTTTTACAGGCTAGGTCAGGATTCAGAAAAATTTTTCTGTAAAGAGCCAGAGAGTAAATATTTAAGTATTTGTAGGCCATATAGTCTCTTTTGCAACTTCTCAACTCTGCTGCTGTAGTGCAAAGCATCCACTGACAATATGTAAAAAAAATGGACATGGCTGTGTACCAATAAATCTTTATTTTCCCAACAGGTTGCAATGGGATTTGGCCTGTGGGCCTAAGTTTGCCAACCCCTGTCCTAGAACACCAGCAATAGCTTTCACCTTGCTTTGTGTTCTTCCTTTATCTTACATCTCTGCCCTCCGTGGCGATCACTATTAAGATTTCTGTTTCTACTTTCTATTTTGTTATAAATAGATGTGTATCATTCATTTGCTTTTTAAAAATAAAGTCTTATGACCATTGTATATATGATAAATAATATATTGTCTAACTTCCCTTGGTTTTGAGCTTTGTAAAATTGTATTATACTCTTATACGGGTTACTGTGAAAACATGGTAAATTATGAAACCAGTTTTAAGAGTTGTTATTGTTGAAGATACAAATTATTTAGTAGTGATTGTCCTCCTACATCTCTGCATTTAGCTTCTTTTCGTTATTCACGTCAGCTTAATTTTAATCCATTAAGAAAGATTGAATAGTTTTTTAATAAGTATATTGGAAGAAACAATAACCAGAATGTAATGGGGTAGATTTTTTTTTAGCATAAGCTAATAAGCTCATTTCAAAATGCAATCAATTATACAAAAAAGTTCATCTATAATTAGACAGATATACAAAGTTACATTTTGATTCTTTTCTTGCTCCCATTGTATCCCAGTCATAAGTTAGGTTTTCTTTAACCATTTCAATTCAGTTATGAAGCATAAATTTAAAGAACGATATGTTACTACAGTAAATTGAAAGAATTAAGAGTGAATTGATACTGATTATCTTACTGGAATTCAATTCACTCATACGATACTCCAATATCGAAACGGTGAAAGAAAGGAAAAACCCAAAGGATTGAATCCTGTCTCTCTTTTTTCTGTGTCTCTAGGGTTATTCAGCTTTTCATCTTTCACTCATGCTCCTATGTCCCCTAGCAGAAAGTGCCTCTGTTTAGCACCAAATCAAGCTCATGGGTAGCAGCTGAGGCCACTGAAGTTGATTTTTGGGAAACTGAATATTCAGAACTGAGTAATATTGAACACACGAACATAAATCTACCCCATGCATTTATTGTCAAAATACAACATATAACTTCTGTTTAGTTATAACCAACTGCAAAGAGCCATACAACTAATGGTCAGATGTTAGGCATTACAAAAGCAAAAACTTATAAATCAAATGTAATGGATGTGGAAAATATGGGACCACAATGGTGTGCTAAAACTCTGAATGACAACTTTAAATAACTTCTCTAAATTCGCCTGTTGCCATAGGGTTAATAACAGCTTCATAACTATGGATGGGTAATTCTACAGCCTTTTCACATTCTTTTGGCAGCATTTGATGTGATTTTTGTTTTAGGGCTCTGATCCCCTGGCTGTGAATAAGTAATGTGAATGCATAAATAGATTGCAACAAAAGTATGAAATAGCATGTGACAAATTGAAAGTTTCATTGGGGAAGGGTTGGGGGGTCATGCAAATTGTTAATGAATCTAAAAATAGTTTTCATTCAGCTAAGATTCACTCCTTGATTTACTTGTTTTCTAAAAGAGTACAATGTATAATCATTTCTTAAGATTTGCTTTTTTAAAATATTAGTCTTAGAAGAAGAAAGACAGATAATTTACATCCTTGGGTCTAATTCTGAAATATTTCCAGGCTACCTCAGAGACAAAGAAAAATTTTGCTAGTGCTCTTTAAAAAAAGAAAATCTGCTTTTTACTTTCTTTATTCTTCTTTCTTTACAGCAAGAATGGGGTCAAGTATACAGCTACAGCTATCTGTAATGTGACTTGAGGACATATGAAAAGTACTCTTTGGTCATAAAAATTCCTTCTTTATCAGTTGACAAATCTTTGACATTCTATAGTTAGGAGTTACTTGCTTTAGTTTTTGACATCTAGTACCCTGGAACTGAAACCATTAAGTAGTCTTTTATAAAAATGAGCAATTAGCTTATCATATTATGTGAGTTAGCTTTTAGAGCAATAATCATGGCTAATTTGTATTGAGTACTTTATCATGTTCCAGGTATTCATGTCTTATCTCAATTGGTCCTCACTTTAATATTATGAATGTGTTAATTATATTATTCCCATTTTGCAGGTAGGGAAAACTGAGGCTCAAAGAGGTAAATAATATTGTTCAAGGTCAGAGAACTAATGAGAGGCAATACTGAGGGTCTAATTCAGGTCTCTGATTCCAGTATTTGTGCTCTTAAATGCTACACTGTGATGTTAGGGAACGAGGGAAAGAAAAAATAAAAACACTAGGCACTGATGGAAGCACTGCAGTGGGTGAAGGTCAGGAAGGGACAGAAGAGTATGCTAGAAGGTGATCCTGACCTCTTCATTGTTTTTTTTTTCTGGAAAGGCTGATGCAAGAGCAGGCATGAAATGATGGCTCAGCTATTGTAGGTAGTACAGGGTTTTGTAAACTATAAATTAGAACTGAATAGGTCATGAAGTCAATTTAGTAGATTATGAGCAGCATTTTAGGATAGGAGTTGGCACAATCTTAGGAGATTTTATTAAAATATGTCATAACCCATGTTATGGGAGTTAAATAATGTTAAGGACCAAGGCTCTGAAAAAGAGAATTTCCCAAAGTGTTTACTCATAGGTATGTGATAACATATGGAAAATAGTAGATATTGGCGAAGTCTTCTCAACATCCATACCACTCCTCCCCCATTATATAGCAGTGTGCACTTTGGGGAATTTATCATAGCTCCAGGGGCAGAAACTGATTAATTTGAGCAATTCATTGTAACTCTCCCTAGCATTCCCATCAAAACTGTTTCAGGCTTCCAGGCCTAATTCAAGAAGCTTAAAAAAAAAAGATTCCCTAGAGGAAGAGTTATGTGGGCAGTATGTTAATAAAATAAAATAGAAAGAATAGAAAATATTAGAGTGCATTGCAGGAATTCCTAGCAAGAACAGGGCACATTAGAATTTATGCTGTGGCTACTTGTGATTTGTTGTGAGACGGAAATTAGTGGAAAGGATGTTATAAATGCAACACACTAGCTAGAAAGAGCTTTGGTCTTTTGCTCATCGGTGCTTTATCTGAATTTGTGCCATATAATAATAATAGCTACTTAATGCCAATAAAGCCCTTACCATATTCCAGGGATTGGAAATAATACACTTACCTTTAAATAAGTGGTTTTTATTATTAGAAGAAGGAGGATGATTAAGTGAAAAATACAAAGGCATGTTTATGTTCAGCTGTTGGGTATGTTGAGAAAATGTTGACAATTGTCAAGGTTTGGTCAGAAAACCACAACCAGTATGAGTGATATAGAATAAAGGATTTATTATAGGAATTATTATTTATTATAATTATTTATTATATAATATGAGACCTAATGGATATGTCTACCCAAGGACTCTTCTTTAGTCTTGTGTTGGATCTAATGTTGCTATGGGTCAGCCAGGCTGGCTGTTGGGAAGGAGAGTAGAACATGAAATGGATAAGAGCAGGGACATATTGGAACCTAGTCTTTCTCTTGTCATCTCCAACCCAAAGAGATGATGTGGGTGACCTTCAATAGAAGCTGGCACCCTTTGCCATAGAGCTACACACACACCTGGCCCAGCTTATAGAGAAGCATAAAGAGGAAATCCCCTGGAAGCTGGAAATTCTGTGAGCCTTCTCTCTCCTACCGGTAAGGTGAGCTTGCAGCAGATCAGCAATAAGGTACATGAGCTGCTGTATTGCCTGACACCCCTACACTGACCTTCAAAAGGGAAAAAAAAAAGGAAGGAGGGAAGGAGAGAAGGAAGGAAAGGAGGAAGGGAGGAAGGGAGGGAGGGAAAGGAAGGGGAGAGAAGGGAAGAGAAGTATTGTTTCCTCGCTTCCATTTTCAAATGCCATGCAAATTTCTATTGTGGCCAATCTCAGTTGTAGTCATACAAGAAGGAGATTCTAGGATATGTAGTTCCAGCTTGGCTAAATTGATACAGTCCAATGCCACTGTGGGGCCTTTAGGGACTTTCCACCCCCTCACTTGTTCCCGTAAACCAATTCTTCTCCCTATCGTGCGCCACTCCTTCTCCCTATCGAAACCAATTCTTCTCCCTATCGTGCGCCACTCCTTCTCCCTATCGAAACCAATTCTTGGAGTTTTTCAGTTGACGGGGACTTGCCAGACAGCAGGTAATTTTCCAGTTGCCCGTAACAGGTATACGCCCTAACCGCCACAATGAACAGACAACTATAACGGCCAGAAGGTGGGACAAAAGTTCCTAAGCCAATGAATTCAAAAGTCACCACATTTACCCAATCATTGTGAGAATATACCCGCCCTATGAGTAAATAAACCTATAAAAAGTATGTGATTCCGCTTTTAGGGGTTCCCCATCGGCCTCCTGCGTGAGGTTCAGGGAACCCCGGTGCATCGGCTCCTAATAAACCTCTTGCGTGTTGCAGCGGCTCTCGACTCTTGGCGGTTCTTGGGCGAGTTGGAATCCCTCGTAGACCGTTTGGGTCTAACACCACCATAGTTCTAGTCAGTAAACTTTGATTTCTTATAAGCTACATTTTCAAGAGACAAAATTAAGGGCAAGACTTGAAAATGAATATTATTTCAAATGTGATTTTCTCAAAGTATAAAATTCAATGAAAATGACAAACCTATGTGTTACAGGTCATTATATTTTTGTACACAAAACTTTCTCTCTTGTTTTTGTGTATCTATTGTAGGTTTTTGATGTGTGGTTACCTTGGGGTTCATATATGTTGACCTATAATTATATCTATTTGTTTTAAACAGGTAGTCATTTAAGTTCAAACACATTCTATCAATAAAAATCTGCATTTTTACTCCCCTTCCCCACATTTTGTGTTTTTGATGTATTTTACATCTTCATGTTTATCCCTTTACTAATTTCTGTAGTTTTAGTATATTTTATAATTTTTTGTCTTTTAATCTTCATACTATCTTATTCAAGTGGTTGATCCTCAGCCTTTACTATATATTCACCTTTACTAGTGGGATTTTTTCCTTTCCCACTATATTCTTACTTCTTGTTATAGCCTTTTCTTTTCTACTTAGAGAAGACGACTTTTTAACATTTCTTTTAGGGTAGGTGTAGTATTGATGAACTCTTAGTTTTTGCTTGTCTGAGAAGTTCTCTATCTCTCCTTCAATTCTAAATGATAACCTTACTGGGTAAAGTATCCCAGGTTGCAGGTTTTCCCTTTCAGCACTTTAAATGTGTCATGACAGTCCCATCTGGCCTGCAAAGTTTATGCAGAAAAATCAGCTGATAGCCTTATGGGGTGTTCCTTTGTATGTTTCTTTGTTTTCTCTTGCTGCCTTTAGAATTCTCTCTTTAACTTTTGCCATTTTAATTATGATATGTCTCAGTGTGGTTCTTGTTTGGGACCCTCTGTTCTTCCTGTACTTGGATATCTGTTTCCTTCTTCAGATTTGGGAAGTTTTAAGCCTTAATTTCATAAAATACATCTTGACCCCTTTCTCTTCTCCTTCTGGGATCCATATAATGCAAATGTTGGTATGCCTGATGTTGTCCCAGAGATTCCTTAAACTTTTCTCATTAAAAGAATTTTTTTTTGCTGCTCAGATTGGGTGATTTCCATTATCTATCTTCAGGATCACTTGTGTGTTCTTCTGTATCACCTAGTCTGCTGTTAATTCCTTCTAGTGTGTTTTTTATTTCAGTTATTGTATTCTTCAGTTCTGTTTCTTTTCTATATTTCTAATTCCTTGTTAAAATTCTCACTGTGTTCCTTTATTCTTTTCCCTGAGTCAGTTAGCATTCTTATTACTAATGCTTTGAATTCTTTGGTAAATTGTTTATTTCTTTTTCCTTAGCTGTTTCCTCAGGGATTTTCTCTTGCTCTTTCAATTGAAACAAATTCCTTTGTCTTCTTATTTTGCTTATCTTTGTCTCTTATGAAATTAGGTGAAACAGTTACCTATTGTGGTCTTGAAGGATGTCCTCATATAGGAGCATCCCTATACAGTCTGTTCATGCCCAGTGGCTATGGTGGGAGAGCTGGATCTGATGTGAATACAATTCACGTGTTTCCTCAGAGTGCTGGCAGCTATCACTGTGGTAGGAGGCAGCGCTGGAGATGGAGGGGCTAAGGCCAGAGCCAGGTGAGGGCTTTTCCTCTGCTCAGTAGCTGTCACCACCCTATCAGGGGCATGGTTGGGCCCCGGGTTGCTGGAACAGAAGCCCAGAGGATCGGGTCTGAGCTGGCTCCATTCCCTTTAAGTATGTACTCTCCCTTCTCCCAGCATCAGCACCCTCGCCCAGAAGGGAATAGTGCTGAAACAAGGGGGGCTGGTGTGGGTGCTCAGTGTGGGTCTGGGCGCAGGCTGTGGCGGTCTGCTTCTGATGTGCTGCCTGTGTATGTGCCAGTATGTGGCTCGAACTGCTCACTCCTCAGGGAGGATCTCCACCCGTGTAATCCCCTTCCTCTTCTGAGTCTCTTCCCAGGGGCACAGGTCCCAACCAGATCGCTTCTCTTCCCTTTCTACCCAATTCCATGTGGCTGTTTCTTACAGCTTTTGTTGTTCAGGATCCTTTCTGCCAGGCTCCAGTTAATTTTCAGTGAGAATTGTTGCACATGTAGATGTATTTTTGATATGTTCAGGGGAGAAGGTGAGTTCTGTGTCCTACTCTGCCATCTTGATCTCCTCTGAGAAATTCTTAGTAGAGATGAATTTGCTTGTAATTGTGTGCCATAAGACAAATGTCTCATCAAGATGCTAAGAAATTTTCTTTCAGTAGATATGGGTGAGGTATTTGGGATTTTTGGTGATTAAACAACTTACAGGTTAAGCTACATTGTTTATTAATAACCCACTACCCTCTCAAATATGCACAGTTGCAGAGTATTTAGAAGTAATACTTATTACATGGATAACAGCTGGTGTAGATTTTATGCTACAAGTTGATGATAGCACCAGTTTTGCATGTTACAAAATTTTAGGCCAGAGTTATATGGCAAGATGATTTTATGAAGGTTTGCTATGGTTAAATTTAATCCACCCACAACTGGATGAGACATATCTATAGGATTAGGAAAATGTACTGTTGATTAGTATAAAGCAAAGTGGAAAAACTGTAAAGGAATCAGAAGTTTGCAGAGTAGTAAGTATAACTGGAAAATACAGTGGAGTTATTTAAAAATATCAGAAGCCACCAGTGTCAGTGTTGTTTGTCATATCTACACGACATATTTCAACAAATCAGATATATCTGAGATAATAAGAAAAAATTACTGTTACAGTGAGATTTATAAGTAATGTTCAGAGCTATTTTTTTCTCAGCATTGTAACTTTTAATGACAATTTGAAAAAAGTATAATTAGAGATATTATTACATTTCAGTTCTCTATTTCAAACTTTTAATTGTTACTTCCAAGAGAGATATCTGAAAGATTAAGAGACACATTTAAATAAAAGATGTACTTGATTTTCAAAGTCCTGAACAAATAATTGAGTTAAACTTAGTGTCTGAAGATATAAATGAAGTATTACAGCATAGTTCTTTATATACACTGAAGAATGATCACAGACTTTAATTTTACCATAAATTTCAGTTAGCTTGAAGAATTTTCTTGTTATTAGGACATACTGCTATTAATACCATTCATAATGACCTGTTTGTGTAAATTAGGATTTTCAACCATGGCCTTCATTAAAAACAAAAGAAATAAGCTCAATAGTGAATCAGATCAGCATGTATCCCTATCTGTGTGTGTTCCACATTGGATCGAACTAAAAAACAGGAAAGCATATCCATGATATTCAGCAAAATCACTCCAATCTGAAACTTTTTGTTGTGTTGTATTTAAATATTAAGACGATTCTATTAGATGTTAACTTTGTTACATTCTTACTTTATCACATATAGTTAGTTATGTGTTTTGTTTTGTTTTGTTTTTGGTGAACTTTTGGGTGTGTGTGTGTGTGTGTGTATGTGTGTGTGTGTGTGTGTGTGTATTTTATCCATGTATATATTTTTAAAAGTAAATTGTATTTCTTTTATAATAAAGGACCTACTATTGTCACTTTATTTTCTGCTTTTTAATTCTTTTATTCCTTTCTTCTCTTGTTGTCTTCCTTTGTTTTTTATCCATGTATATATTTTTAAAAGTAAATTGTATTTCTTTTACCAGAGGGCAACAAATAAATCGGCAAAAAGCAATATAATGAGGGAAGAAAATAGAGGCATAAAAATGTATGGTGAGCTTATTGTGGCTAAATTAAGATTTGTTCAGAGATGGATGCAGTAGTGGAACAATGAAGAAAGGGAAATGACCATGACTGAGGTACGAAGTTGTATCAGGAGGATATTCCACAATGAGAGTCTCCCAGTGCTACTGTGCACTCCTTGACTCCTTGTCTGGAACACAGCCAGGTCTGCTGTAGAGATAGCAAGCCCCCTGTGTTAAACAGAATTGGCAGTGAGTATATGGCTGTTTCTGTAGGAAATTGGAGAGTCTTACCATTCTGCCTTCTCTGTTTTAAAAAATTAAATCTGGTAAAATGGATGGAGAAGGAAGCACATACTACTTTTAATATTCTCTTTTCCACAGGGTGTGAGAAGTTCAAGAAGATCCAGAAAATCATTATAACACATTTTTTTGCAGCAATGCTTGCTTATTATGCCAAGAGTTTATTTACTTAAGGTAAATGGGAAGGGTATTGGCTCCAGAGTCAGGATTAAGGATCAAGAGCTTTCTCCATCTTTAACCATGCGATCTCTAACTCATTCAGTAATGGATTGGTGAGGTTAAGGCTAAAATAATGATAAGAGAAATAGAGATGGAGATGGAGATGGAGATAGAGATGAGAGAGACAGAGAGAGAGAGACAAGAGACAGAGAGATTGAAAGAGAGATACCTAAAGTACAGGACTTAAGTAACATAGGATAGGGATTTGTGTTTCTCTCATGTAACAGTACAGACATGTAAATATATGGTACAGGTAGGGAAGTAGCTTTGATCCAGAAGATCCTCCAGGGGCAAGATCCTTCCATCTCATTGGTCCATTATCTCTTACGGTGCTGTCCTCCTCCAAAGATTGAATCCGGCACCACATCTGCCTTGCAGCCTGCAGAGAGAGGGTGTAAGAAGGATATGGACTTTAATGATGTGATCTGGAGGTTGTACAGCTCAATTCCACTCACTACCTGGTGGCCAAAACTTACTCAAATGGAAATATAGTCTCTAGCCTGGGTGCCTTGTGCCTTGCTAAGCTTTGAGTGGTTCTATTAAGACTAAGGAGAATGGAGGAACATTCAGGAATGCTCAGTATGTGCCACTAGTAAGAAAATAAATACGTACCCAGTCAGGATCAATGTCAGTTTCTTTACCTAGGAAATGGGGATAAAATCTTATTTCAGAGTGTTATTCTGAGAAATATATAACACATATATTAGAAAAGTGCTTTATAACTGTAAAATACTAAGCTATTATTTTTATTTCTACTAATTATTGATACTAGTATTCATAAGACATGTACACATAATAACCTATGTGCTTGTTCTTTTATATGGTAGTCCATCTTGCTTCTCAATTATAGATTTCTTAATGGCAGAGTCTCAATTTAAGTTGCCATGTATGAGACCTAACTCAATGTCATAGAAATAATAAAACTTTATGGGTTAATATTACTTATCAAAATATTGCAAGTTTAAAGTTCTTTGAGTACTTAAGTGCCTATGTAACCTGAGAAATAAGTGAATAAATTAACCTTGACTCCATGTGGAAAAGCAGCTCACGAAATCTGATTTGCCTATTCCTATTTGTCTTTGCCTGATAGATTAATTGAACATTTAGAAGCCTTCATAAAATGTGTCAGTTAATTTCCTTTTAATTTTATTCATTTCTTTGGGGATGTAGGAAAATAAAATGTTTGGCTATGCAGTTTCCAAATATTCCCTTTTGGGGCATGCTTCGTCATGTTTATTTCTATAAGACTATGCATTGAATGCACCCTATTAAAAATATTTTATTGGCCATTTGAACATACTATTATTTTAGAAGTGCCTCGTAGGATCTTTTGCTTTTTTCTATTATTATCTTAGCCTTTTTATTGGTTCCAAAGAATTTTTTATATATTGTTTTTTCCCCCAATCTTTGTTGAGGTATGCTTGATAAATAAAAATTGTATATACTTAAGGTATACAATGTGATGTTTTAATATATGTATCGTTTGTGAAATGATTACCACAATCGAGCTAATTAACATATCCATCACCTCATATAGATACCATTATTACTTTTTTTTCTTTTTTGGTGTGTTGAGAACACATAAGATCTATTCTCTTAGCAAATGTCAAGTATATAATACAGTATCGTGAACTATAGTCACCATGCTGCACGTTAGATTTCCAGAAGTTATTCATCCTGCATAACTGAAACTTTGTAGTCTTTGACCAACATCTTTCCATTTTCCCCAACTTCTAGGCCCTGGCAACCACCATTCTACTGTCCATTTTTGTGAGTTTGACATTTTTAGATTCCACATATAAGTGAAATCATTCAGTATTTGTCTTCTGGCATCTGGCTTACTTCACCTAGCATAATGTCCTCCAAGTTCATCTATGTTGTTGCAAATGACAGACTTTCTGTCTTTTTTTTTTTTAAGACTGAATAATATTTCATTGTATATATCATATTTAAAAATATCCATTCACCCATCTATGGACATTAGGTTGTTCATAGAGTTTGACTATTGTGAGTCATGCTGCAATGAACATAAGAGTGCAAATATTTATTTGAGATACTGATTTTATTTCCTTTGGATATTTGCCCAGAAGTGGGATTACTGGGTGATATGGTAGTTCTATTTTTAATTTTTTTGAGGAACTTTCATACTGTTTTTGATAATATCTGTGCCAATTTTCATTCTTATGAACATTGCACAGAACTTCCCTTTTCCCCACATCCTTGCTAACACTTATGTCTTGTCTTTGATAAAGCCATCATAACAGGTTTGAGGGGATATCTCATTGTGGTTTTGATTTGCATATCTCTGATGATTAGTGCTGCTGAGCGGCTTTTCATATACCTGTCGGACATTTTATATCTTCTTTGGAGAAATGTCTTTTCAGGTCCTTTGCCTAGTTTTTAAATGAGTTATTTGGTTTTTTGCTATTGAGTTAAGTTCCTTATTTATTTTGGATATTAGCCCCATATCAAATGTATGCTTTACAAATATTTTCTTCCATTTCATAGTCTGTCTCTTCACTCTGTTGATTGTTTCCTTTGCTGTACAGAAACTTTTTAGTTTTATATAATCCCATATTTGTATGTTTGCTATTGTTTCCTGTGCTTTCTGGGTCATATCCAAAAAATTCATTGCCCAGACTAATGTCTAGAAGCTTTTTTCCCTATGTTTTCCTCCAGTAGTGTTACAGTTTCAGGTGTTACGTTTAAGTCTTTAATACATTTTGAGTTAATTTTTGTATTTGATGTGAGATAAGGGTCCAATTTCTTTATTCTGTATGTAGATATGCAATTTTTCCAACACAATTTGTTGAAGAGACTATCCTTTCCCGTCGTGTGTTCTTGGCTTCCTTGTTGAAGATCAGTTAGTTGAGTGTCAATGCTTAGATTTATTTCTGTGCTCTCTATCTGTTCCATTTGTCTATATGTCTGTTTTGATGCCAGAACCATACTGTTTTGATTACTGTAGCTTTGTAATATAGTTTGAAACCAGGAAGTGTGATGTGTACAGCTTTGTTCTCTTTTACCAGGACTGCTTTGGCTATTCAAAGTCTTTTGTAGTTCCATACAAATATTAGTATTGCTTTTTCTAATTCTTGTGAAAAATGCCATTGGAATTTTGATAGGGATTGCATTAAATCTGTAGTTTTGGGTCATATGGGCATTTTAATAATATTAATTCTTCTAATCCATGAACATAGGATATATTTTCATTTACTGTGTCTTCTTCAATTCTTTCTTCAATTTCGTGTAGTTTTCAGTGCACAAATCTTTCACCTTGCTTGAATTTATTTGTAAGTATTTTATTATTCTGGTGCTATAGTAGATGGGATTGTTTACATTAATTTCTCTTTCTGATAGTTCATGTTAGTATATAGAAATGCTATTGAATTTTGGATGTTGACTTTGTATCCTATAAATTTACTGAATTTGTTTATTAATTCTAACACTTTTTTGATGGAGTCTCTGTGGTTTTCTATGTATCATGTCATCTGCAAGCAGAGACAATTTTACTTCTTTCCTAATTTGGATGCCTTTTACTTCTTTTTCTTGCCCAGTTGCTCTTGCTAAGACTTCCAGTACTATGTTGACTAGGAGTGGTGAGAGTGGGCACCATTATCTTGTTCTTGATCTTAGAGGAAAACATTTCAATTTTTCACCATTAAGTGTGATGTTTGCTGTGGGCTTGTTATATATGGCCTTTATTATGTTGGAGTACATTCCTTTTATATCCATTTTGGGGAAGCTTTTATAGTGAAAGGATGCTGCTTTTTGTCAAATGCTCTGTTTTCATTTATTAAGATGATGATATGATTTTTACCCTTCATTCTGTTAATGTGGTGCATTACATTTACTGATTTGCATACGTTGAACTATCCTTGTATCCCAGGGATAAATCCTATTTGATTATAGTGTATGATCCTTTTAATATGTTTTTGAATTGGTTTGCTAGTGTTTTGTTGAGGATTTTTGCATCTATGTTCATTTGGGATTTTGGCCTGTAATTTTTTTTTTTTTTTTTTTTCCCTTGCAGTGCCCTTGTCTGGTTTCGGTATCAGTGTTATGCTGGTTGTGTAAAATGAGTTTGGAAGTGTTCTCTCCTTTTCAGTTTTTTGGAAGAATTTGAGAAGGATTGGCATTAATTCTTCTTTAAGTGTTTGGTGGAATTCACCAATGAAATCACCTGATCCTGGGCTTTTCTTTGTTAGAAAGGTTTTTGATTCCTGAGTCAGTCTCCTTCTACTGGTCTCTTCAGATTTTCTATTTCTTCTTGAAATAGAAGTCTGAGCGGGTTGTATGTTCCTAGGAATTTCTATATTATCCAATTTGTTGGCATATGGTTGTTCATAGTAGTCTGTAATGATTGTTTGTATTTGGCTTCTGTCATTATATAGTGACCTTTTGACTTAAAGTCTGTTTTGTCTGATGTAAGCATAGCCAGCTCTGCTCCTTTTTGGTTACCATTTGTATGGACTATCTTTTTCCATCCCTTCACTTTTATCCTATGTGCATCCTTAAACCTAATGTGAGTGTCTTATAGGCAGTATATTTTGGGGGTTTTGTTGTTGTTGTTTTTTAAATCTATTCAGTCACTATGTGTTTTGATTAGAGAATTTAATCCATTTACATTTAAAGTAATTATTGATAGGTAAGGACCTACTATTGTCACTTTATTTTCTGCTTTTTAATTCTTTTATTCCTTTCTTCTCTTGTTGTCTTCCTTTGTGATTTGATGTTTTTTTTTGGTAGTTGTATGGTTTGATTCCTTTCTCTTTATCTTTTGTGAATCTACTAGAAGTTTTTGCTTTGTGGATATCATGATACTTATATAAAACATCTTATAGGTATAATAATCAAGTGTAAGCTGACAAAAATTTAACTGTATACAAAAATTCTACATTTTTACTTCTCCCCCTCCCACATTTTATGTTACTAATATCACAATTTATATCTACTCACAGCATCCAGGTGCAGAATTCTACAGAGAGCTACCATTTCTACTAACCACCTCATGTATTCCACTAAGGGGCCTACACACAAACTTTGTAGATGTAACAACTATAGCTAGAGCTTTTAAATTTATGTAGCATGCCTAGGCTCTTGACACTTTCAAAATAAGATGATAGCATCAAGAAGGAATATAGATAGCATATGCAGTAGCCTTTAGCTGCCTTCTATCTAATCAGCCATGCTGATCCTCTCAGCATTCTGGTTGGGGTATGAAAGGAGTGGGCTTCTTGGTCAGTGTTCCTTACAGCTGTGGAAGCTGGGCATTTACTATGCTTTCACTTTCTTTGTGGGAGAAATTGTGGGCTGAGAGGCCTCTCTTGGCACTGAGCTGCCACCTTGGGAGAGGGCTGCTATGGATAAAGTGAAACTGTTTTTCTTATCCTCTTCGATGCATCTATTTTCAGACATTTTTTGCTCCAGTGGGGTTCTGGGAACTTACCACTGGACTTCCAAGCTCGCACAAAGGTATTCTGATCCCTAAGTGTTTGTTAAAATCAGTGTTTCTTTGGGTGGGGAAAGAAGGCTGAAAAAATCCTATTCTACGACCTTGTTGATGTCACTCTCTATTTTGCTAATAAAATCTTATAGCTGCCTACTAACTGACATTGAAGATCACGTTTGTGGTGATGGAAAAATTTCCATGATAATAATTACCCACTGAATACTTCCTATATGCCAGGCACTCTGCTAAGCATGATCTATGCATTATTATTAAGTATTGGAACCCACGTTCTTAAGTACAGTGATATATAATGATGAATGAGGTGTGCAGAGATGATTTTTTTCCGTAACTAGGGCATTGAATTCCATTCAGGGTCAATAGCCAAATAATAGTTCATTTCATGCTTACTGTGGACCCCCTTGGAAAAATCCACATTGTAACAGCCATTGTGAAAGATGAAGTAGAACTGTTCAGTTGCATGCAAATAACTATTGGATACTTTTTCTGAAACAAGTTTTTGAGTAAGTTTAACTCTTGGGTTTCAGGTGAAAATATAATAATGAGATGGGTCCTTTCTGTGCTTCAAGGGAGAGAGTAGAGACAAGCAAGTTTATGCCCTCTTCTGGTAAAAGATCTCATATAAATTAGGAATAATAAAATATCTGTTAAGATAAACTTTCTTCTAAATAGCTTTAATAATTGCTTTTTCAACATGTTAAATGATTTTAAGCTTTGTAGTTTATTGAAAGGAGTGATCATCTTTTTTTGTTTTGTTTTTTTGCGTTACGCGGGCCTCTCACTGTTGTGGCCTCTCCCGCTGCAGAGCACAGGCTCCGGATGCACAGGCTCAGCAGCCATGGCTCACGGGCCCAGCCGCTCCGCAGCATGTGGGATCTTCCCGGACCGGGGCACGAACCTGTGTCCCCTGCATCGCCAGGAGGACTCTCAACCACTGCACCACCAGGGAAGCCCGAGGAATGATCATCTTTTAATGGCTGGTTGTGATTATCAAATTTGAAAAACATTAGTATAATCAATGGGCAATATTATGATATGTATGCAAGTGAAACACTTTTGTCTCATTTGCAATTTGCAGCAGAAATTTATGGAGAAAATTTTGCAGCTCTTTTATGAAATGGAAATAAATAGCATTACAAATGACATACATAAAGGGCTGACTCATTGCAGTAATGAGGCTCTGACTCTAGAAATTTGTTATTCAATGTATACAATGTGACTTCAGGAAAAAAAATTGGCAAGTGGTAATACGTCAGATTTTCCAACTTTAGGTTGGATTTTGAACTAGATTAGGCATGGGAAGGGAAGTCTGATGTTATGCTTTTTCACTGACATCATTGCCTTCAAGAGTGTGGTAGGTTAACTGATGGTGTAAGGGGCAAAGATGAGCTTGTAGCACCAGTAATGATAATCTCTTCCTTTGGTGAACTCTGCAACCACTACCTGTACTCACAGGAATCAGAGATGCCATATTAGATGAGAGTGCATAAGATTGCCACATAGCTAGTAGAGAAATGAAAACAACAAAAGTAAAGAATGGTTGGACTAGCAAAGGTGCTATGAAATCTTAATGTTTAAATTTGTGCTTTCTCTTCCTTTTCTGACTGTTTTCTTTACTTTTAAATTTATTTAGCATGCCTGTGCTCTTGATACTTTTTTAAAAAGATGAGAGCATCAGGAAGGGTTGGTATGTGGTAAAATCTTATCTTCAAATAATATAGGAGTGTGTGTGTGTATGTGTGTGTATTTTTTAACTATTATGAGAGTAATAGTTGGAAATGGCAAGGGAAAATAAGAAGGATACCTAGCCCACTTCTAGGTCCTGTGGCATGTGGAATTATGAGAGAAAGAAACCTGCTTTACCTCCAGGACGTAAAAAGAAACAGTGTCATTAGGGAATAGTCAGGATTCCCTTAGGCCAAAAAGGTGAAAAAATATTAAGAAAAACACTGAAGGCATAGGATATATATATATTGAAAGTTCATTATTGTCAGATGGCCTTTGAAAAAAAATATGCTAATTTACTCGGTCATCAGCAGAGTGGATTCTGCTTCCCTATTCTCTCACTTGCCATGGGTATTCTTATCTTTTTAGTATTTTCCAGTTTGATAGATAAAACCTACTAGCTTGCTGTCTTAAATTTTATTAATTTTATTGGTGAAATTAATTGCTCTTTTAAATGGCTATAGACATTTTACATTTTTAATATGAGTCAAATAATTATCTTTGTAATACTAGTTTAAACAAAGTAAAATTATTGAATTTGCTCACCATTCTCTCCCATTGTGTTTTTAAAGTTAAGGTGTCCATTGCTTTATTTTCATACTTGTATTAAGTTATAAGCTCCTTAAAAAGATGTCTTATGAAGTTCTATGAATTATGTTATTGAAGCCTTTAATAGTGTATTATTCAGCCCAAACACTCAACATTTTTGTTAAATGAAAAAATAAGTGAAGATCTGAGGTTAAATCTGGACAAAAGTCATTGGAGGTAAACAGATATTTAGTGACATGTGCTGGATATTTTGCTTTGTTAAACTGGTTTCCTTTAAAGGTTTATTGCGTTAATCTCTGCTTTACCATATCCAGAAACATGTCTCATGGATTTATAGCCTTTTTCACTGAAGTGAGATCAATTTTTGTTTTATTGAGGACACTTTTGTTCTTTAGGGCAATAATATTCATTTTTAACAAAGCACTTCATTTAAACTTGAAACTTGGTACCATAAAGGACCCAGGCCCCTTCCCCCTGCCACACCCACTCACTGTATTTTTCAGGTTAGTGATTTGTGTGAATAGGCTCTGAGAGTGAATCAATGTTTTCATCAGTCTGGAATTCATGAGGCAGACTGAGAAAAATAAAGATCAAGGACTGATTTATTTGGCAGCCTGTGGGAAGGTTCATAATTCTCATCAGTGATGTTCACACTAAAATGGTTTATGTGTCTAATGAAATGGACCCTTGTCTTCTACCCATTCTAATTCCCTTTAAAATTACCTATTACCTGATATTTCATTGCAACATCCTAAAATTTTTCTTGTTAGTTTTTCTTTCATTATTTTTTCCTTAAAAGTCTCTATTCTGTTGTTATCTCTTGATGTAACATTTAAGTCTCACTTAACCTGTATTGTTGAGGTTGAGTTAAATAGGGAAATATAGTAGGAGAAAGAAAAAATACACATATTCTAAAAGGTCATAATAAACTATTCTTTACTGATATTCAACTAGATGCTGTAGCATAACTTTGACTGCTCATTGCTTCAGAAACGTGTTTATACTTCTTGACATAGCATTGCCCTTTCCTTTGGTACTCCCTGGGAAATTTCTTCAAGTAGTAAAAGGATTTGAAAGTCATTTAGTTTCTCCCAAATTATTTCTCTTCTCATTACGTGTTAAGAATAAAAATTGTGTATATTTACAAATAAAATATATCCAAATGTTCCAGTACCCTCATCATCAATTTTGTCATTAGTTAATTCATTTAAGAAAAAATGACTGACATATATACTATGTGTCAAATAATACATAGATGCAAATATGTAGATATTGGCCTGCATAGAGTGTCTGGAACCTAGTTGGGAAGGAGAGAGTGCAATGTAAATGCTATGAAGGAGATAAGCTTGGAATGCTATGGGAATGCTTGGGAAAATCATTCAGTGTCTATAGGATGTGTGGCTTTGGAAGAGCATCCTGGAAGAGACTGTGGGATTTGAGTCTTGGAGTTACAAGGAGGAGTTAATCAGGAGAATGGGATGGGACTGGAGATGGTGGTTGTTGGAAGAGGAAAAAATGTCAAGAGAAAAGAACAAGCTGTGGGAAAGAAAGCAGATTACTTTTACAAAAGGAATTTGGCAAGATTAGATCACAGCATTGAAGGGTGACTGTGAGGAAAGATGATTTAGAGACAGTAAGAGCTAAATCATGAAAGATCTTCTATGTTACGCTGAGGAGTATGGCACTTAAGGTCAAAAAATAGGGGAGTGACATGAGCAATTTACATTTTATTAAGGTGGCTTTGTAATGGAAGAATTTATAAAGACTAAGATAAATACATTTAATTATTTGAACATAAAAAGACTGCAGGTCCAAAATAAAAAAGATTAAAATTAAGAAGCAAGCTAAACTGGTACAACTATTTATAATAAATATGACAAAGGTTAATTGTTTTAGTATTTAAAGAGTTTATTCAAATTGGGAACAACAGCACTAAGAAGATACTCGTAGATAAAACAGTGTGACACTAACAGACAATTAGGAAATAAAATAGGCTAACAAATTTATCAGTATGCAAATTAAAACAACAGGGAGATCTCATTCTTTGCTTGTCAAATTAAGATATTTTTGAAAAAAGAATGACAATCAGACTACCCAATGCTGACAAAAATATAGAGTGAAAGGAGTTTTCATGCATTGATGGTGGGAGCATAAATTAATATAATCTTTGTGGATATAATTGTATTTTGAGTTTGCAAATTGCCCACATTTAGTGACCCAGGAATCCCTCATCTTGGGATTTTACCTGAGGAAGTAATCTGAAGTACAGAATGAGGTGGTCTTACTTGATGCTTAAATGAGATAATTCATTTGAAACACTGGTATATAAGCACAAAATGAATATCATCATCATTATTATTGGCACAAATATGGGCCATAAAATATGTTCAAAAGTCACTTCCAGTAACAGTCATTTAGAATATTGTGGTACAGAGAATAACAAAATTTTAATTTTTTTCACCACAGTGTATTATTTTAAAACAGGTCTCAGGAAATCATTTGACAATCAAGACCAAAAAAAAATACCCATCTTGAGACATCTTTGTATCCAGAAGGATCCTTTTAGATGATCATAAGTAATGTTGCACTTGACCATTAGTGAAGAATGATACAAGTTTGAAGAGAAACTTGAAATTAAAAAAAAAAAAATTCAGGCTAGCATTTAACCAGAGAAAGGAGAATGGTACAGCAGACTCTGGAACAAATATGTGCTGTTATCTGAAATTATCTCAAAATGGGAGAATTAAGGTAAAACTTGAGTCAATTTTTCTTATGGCCAGGAGGTTGTAACCTAGCTGGAAGCAGGAAAGTAGAAAGCAAAATTATGTGAATGATGGAAAATGGCTTAAATTATACTTTTGGAAACTGAATGTAGTCCAAGATTTGTGACAAGTCTATTTTTTTTTTTTTCTATTTGAAATAACTTTCTTAGGCTTGGAACTGCATAATGAATCAGACTAACTCAAACCACCCAGCAACTAGTAATTGACATTTAGTAAAATATACACAGTTGCAAGTTTCAAGACTAATATTTCTTTTGAAATGCGTTTGTCCTAAAGAACTGTGATGTGCACAGCATGTTACATCCGATAAAGTCGAAGAGAGAAATTGAACTGTTAGATTGGCTCCCACCTATGCACTTACCAGAAAAGCACACACCTGCCTCACTTGTTAGAACTTAATTGCTGCCACCATGATGTTATTGTGAACTTGAAATGCACCCAGGATGGAGTGGGGGAGCGGGGAGGGGAAAAATTGTTGCTCTTCTGAGTCCCCTCCTTCCCACCCACCCCCCTTTTCCCTTATCCTCCTTCCCTTTCTCCCTCCTTCCCTTCCTCCTCTCCTACCTTCAAAATTTCAACTTAGATTCCTGGCTTAGCTGACCTGACTCTGAGTCAGTCTTTGCTTAGGAAGAGTTTGAGAGCCTAGGATGGTTATGGGTACCCCCAAGGATGTATGACATATACCTTGATGCCATGCATCATTATTCTTGTGAAGTGAGCATAAGCTTTAGAGTGAGATGGTTCTAGTTGATTCCCAGTTCCACTGCTTATTAACTGTGTGGTATTCTACAAGTCACTGAATTTCACTGAGCTTCAGTTTTCTTAATTACAAGTTGGTTTCCATAAGACCCAGTTTGCAAGGCTGTGGTAAAGCTTTTGACATACAATAAATGTTTAATATTTGGTGCCAAATATAATTATAACCCCAAACAAACAAATAAACAAAAATATCTTGGATTTTATTAGAGAAGATTTGATGAATGCATAGATTAAAAAATGATTATCAACCTTTCTTGTCACCATGGTAGATGGCTCAGATAACAGTCACAGAAACTCACTCCTAAGGTGTAAACATAATTTTGGAAATTCCTACCTCTAAGTGTATACCATCCTTTTATCTTCCATTTAGGAAAGCATATCATAGAAAATTATAGTTTCAATATTCCAGAAATAACCTTGAAAGTGACCCAACTTATTTTTAAAGAGTCCATAAATTTTTTGTCATTAAAACTGTACACTGTTGGGCTTCCCTGGTGGCGCAGTGGTTGAGTCCGCCTGCCGATGCAGGGGACGCGGGTTCGTGCCCCGGTCCGGGAGGATCCCACATGCCGCGGAGCGGCTGGGCCCGTGAGCCATGGCTGTTGAGCCTGCGCGTCTGGAGCCTATGCTCCACAACGGGAGAGGCCACAGCAGTGAGAGGCCTGCGTACCGCAAAAAAAAAAACAAAAAAAAAACTGTACACTGTTATTAAAATTATTTAAGACAACCATACAACTGACCATTGGTGAATCACTAACCTGTTGAAAGAAACCTAGTGGTTGAGAAGTACTTGACTTGAAGATGTCTTCAGATCCCTACTTGTAGCCTTATTCCATAAAACATCATCCTGACTGCCTCTGATTGAAGAGAAGAACAGCAAAAATTTTGAGATGTAGATTTTTTAAGGAATAACTAAAGGCAGAGAGGGAGCTTTTATAGTTCAAAGAAGACAGATAAGAAGGTGACAGCAATAGTAAGATTAAAGACCTAGAAGTTACTTTTTTTTTTTTTTAGAAGTTACTTTTTAAGGTGCCGATTGTTTCAGCTTTCTATCACCAGATTATTTACAAGAGAAATAAAGGGAGAGTGAGATAAAGAGGCAGCAGAAGACTTACTCATATTAAGTATGTTTAAATTTTAAAAGTCGGTAAGAATAGAAATTCTGAAAACTTCCTTATAATTTTATTCACTTTTGCCACCAGATGTGAAAAGAAAGCAAAAAAGCAATGTCACTTTTACTACAAATTAGTTTCATCTTTGTCCTTATAGATAAATAACAGCAGATGTTTACAGCTTATGCTGTTACAATAAACTAAAAGACTGTGTCTAGGACACGTCCCTACATCTCCTTTATCTTTTTTTCTCATCTGCTACTTGAAGGGATGAATCAGTTGATATAAGGTAGCTTGCTGTAATATTCAATGTTTCTATGAATATAAATGATCAGAAGGACTTCCTGCAGCTACACAACCATCTAATCACAAATAAGAATCTACAATTTCCTACAAAGACACAGAAAATCAATGTGTTTGAATGAAGGAGCAGTGGACTGGCTCCATCATCAACTCAAATGGGGTGAGTCACTTAAACTCTCACTAATTAGACCTTCCTTGTCTAGAGAACAGGGTGTTCATGAAAGTTGAAAGAGATGAAACATGTGAAAACACTTTTCAAATCAGGAAACTGTAGAATTGTAATCCGATTAGGGGAAATAGAGCAGTGCAATAATTATAAATCTCAAGAATTAAATAAACAAGGATGGCAACAACAGTATTTTTACCTGTCATCTAATTTTAACTTGAAATGAGCAATAGATGCTTCTTTATTAATAAGCAGTGTATCATTACCTTCAGGCTTATAGCTCCCTTATATAATTAGGAGGTTGCTGCAAGCATTTAATATGGAGAAATGGAAAACAATTCTGCCAGTGAGAATTTTTTCCATTAGAATATTCAGTTATGATGCAAATAAAGTTTTCAAAGTTATTCATTTGTTAGTTACACATAGGAGTATTATATTCTGTGTTCATATGAAACATACTACTGCCTCATTATCTGTAAAGGTCAGTACTGAATAGCCTCCCCCTCCCCATTTCCTCCCCACCCCGTTCTTTCCTCCCTTCCTTTCCTTCCTCCCTCCCTTCCTTCCTTTCTTCCTTCCCCTCTTCCCACCTCCTTCCTCTCTTCACTCTCTGTTCCCATCTAACCCCCACCCACTACCCTTCCCGCCACCCACCCCTGTTTCTTAAACTTAGACATCACAGAACCATCTTTCATTATCTGTTTTCTTTTCTGTACATAATCTCTCTCTCGGCAGACAATCTTATCTAATGATACGACTTTTACAATCAATGTGCAGGAAATTTCCACTTCTATATGCCCAATTCTAGCCTCTCTTCCAAACTCCAGTACCATCTTTCCAATTACCTCTTTGTTGTATCTAACTATATTGAGTACTACCTTAAACTCACAGTGGATCTGTTATTTCCTCCCAAACGTGCTCTTTCCTTTCGAATCCTTATTTCTGTTAGTGGTGACTAACCTCCCTACACATAGGCTCCAAACCTTGGTATCATCTTTGAGTCCTTCCCCTCTCTCGCTCGAAATTTTAATATTTATTTGTTCTTCGCCGTTTCCAGGATCATTATAGAGTTTACTTTATTTCTTACCTGTATTATTGGGGTACTTCTTAGCTGGTTTCTCTATCCCCGCACTCTCCTCTAATTCACCTTATATGTTATTGCCAGATAAACCCTAGAATCTAGAATCATAGACCCCAAAATTAGAAACAGACCTTAAAGTGATTGGTTCAATCAACTGGATACTCTTTAGTTCTTTCTAAATACCAAGCTAACTCTATGCTTAGGTAACTCTACTGCTCGCCTTAGTCAGTCTTTAAAAATAACTTGGGCTTCCCTGGTGGCGCAGTGGTTGGGAGTCCGCCTGCCGATGCAGGGGACATGGGCTCGTGCCCCGGTCCAGGAAGATCCCACATGCCGTGGAGCAGCTGGGCCCGTGAGTCATGGCCGCTGAGCCTACGCGTCCGGAGCCTGTGCTCCACAACGGGAGAGACCACAGCAGTGAGAGGCCCGCGTACCGCAAAAAAAAAAACCAAAACAAACAAAAACTTAGCTACTTTGAAGTATTTTTTCTCTCCCTCTCCTCCTCCTTTTCTTTGTCTTCCTCCTCCTCCTCTTCTTTCTCCTCCACCTTCTTCATTTGAGCTGAAATCCTTCTCCCATTTTTGCCTTAAGTCTGTCCAATGAAGCCATACAGAATGTCTAATCCCTCTACCGTAAGTCTGGATTTCAAGATTCATAGATAGTTATTCTGTGTCAAAGTATAAAAGCTCTCCATTGGGTTAGGGTTTAGAAGCTGTCAGCAGCACTGTTATTTTTGTTTTGTTTTGTTTTGTTTTGTTTTGTTTTTTGGCGGCGCGCGGGCCTCTCACCGTTGTGGCCTCTCCCGTTGCGGAGCCCAGGCTCCAGACGCGCAGGCTCAGCGGCCTTGGCCCACCGGCCCAGCCGCTCCGCAGCATGCGGGATCCCCCCGGAACGGGGCACGAACCTGCGTCCCCCGCATCGGCAGGCGGACTCCCAACCACTGCGCCACCAGGGAAGCCCAGCACTGTTATTTTTTATCATGCTTGTTGCAAACTTCTGCAGAAAGAAGATAGGTAAATGTGACAGCCGTCTCGGAACCCAAAGCTGTCCTGCCTGTTTAAATTCTAATTTTTTTTTGCGGGGGGGAGAAAAAGGCCGGACTTTAAGGCCGGGAACTTTAAAAACATGCATTATGAATTCATATATGTCTGATGTGATTAAAAAGTATAATTGGAGAAACATTTATCTCCTATATTAGTCATGCTTTATTGTATGTCATAATTAATTAAAACATGTTCCATAATTCTTAAAAAATACAAGTTTAGGTTTTAGATACCCATAAAAATATCTTAATCACAAGACAGTCTTTATCTTTACACTAAGTGGCAGACAAATACAGCAGAGAAATTTGTCATTTAATACAGAGAACAGATCATATCCAAATTTAATTTCATTTTAGACTTCAGTGTAACCTGATTAATTAGCAAATATGTGCTTCATATAGCTCCCTAGGTCATAAGTGTCCTGGATCTCATGTTTCTTTTTATAAGCAGAAAGGAAAAGAATTATAATATAGAAACTGAATAAATAAAATAAACTTTATATCCAAATGATTTACTTTTCGTAGTTTTCCTCTAATCAAGGCTAACTGTGTTCTTAAGTGGAAAATTCAATTTCGGATTTTATATTTCTTTTTTTTCTAGGTGGAACAGTCTTCATTCCTTCAACCATCATTCCTGTTATATAGTTTCAAGATCCTTTGTTGCCCTGATTATTTTCCTCGGAAAAAGACTCATTTTGTTTATAACCATTTTAGCAGATGCTGCTGGTAAATCCCTCCAGATTCCTTAGGAACTTACAGTTCCCATTCATAACAGGTGTCCTAAGGCAAGCACCTGCAATTCCCAGATACGGGCTTTCTCTGTCTAGTGCTTCCTAAGTCTCCTCCAATATCATCTACTTGACTCAAATCCTAGTCTTATGGTTTGCTTCTGGGGAAACATAACCCAGATCACCCCTTTATTGCTGCACCGCGTGGCATGCAGGATCTTAGTTCCCTGACCAGGGATCCACCCATGCCCCCTGTCGTGGAAGTGTGGAGTCTTAACCACTGGATCGCCAGGGAAGTCCCCAGATCACCCCTCTTAAAATATCCTACTGTGTACTTTGCAGTCAAACATAGAGTGTTTTCTTTACTTGAATCTCGAGAGGCAGGCAATATTAAGATATCAAAGAGTTTTGGGTAAGCCATGTTACAATTTTTTTTTTTTTAACTTGACTGTAAAGACAAGGCAAAATTATTTAAGGGTTTTCCAGCAATGGAATGGTAAGAGCAGATGTGCTTTGTGGAGGCTGGATTTGAGAAAGGCAAGACTTGGGCTGGATATCAACTTAGAAGTGTGCTCCTGTGGTCTAGGCAAGAAATGGTGGCTGATTCTGATGATAGAAGCACTTAATAACTACAAAGCAAAGGGTGTGGTTTTGAGAGACATGGAGTAGAATTGACAAAACTTGGTTACTGGTATTAAGTAGGTGTTGAAGGTGAGGGAGTAACTGGATAAATGTTGGTGCCATTTTTCTTCTTAAGGAAAGAGAAAGTTTGGGGAATCAGGAGAGAAGCTCTTGTTTTTAACATGCTGTATTTGAGATCTATGTGTGAGCCTGGAAAAGCCTATGCTGTTTTAGAGGGAATGTAAATAAAACATGTTTATGAAGCTGATATATAACTTTCATTTTATTTGTTCCAAAGTGTCTTCCACTTTCTCTCTATAGCATCTGTCATCTGTATCATTTTTACATTAGCAGTGTTTGATATTTTCCTGTTACTAAAAATTATATCATGATGTAACTATTTGGACTAATATCCATTTGCATATCAGTTTATACCTCTCAGGTCCCTGAAGACTAGGTAGAGCATCAACAAATGTGAAGCTTGTATCTGTAAGACTTTTTTTTTTTTCATTTTCAATGACTTTATTGAGAACATTTTGCAAATTAGATTTTACAGTTTAACATTTTACAGTTAGAAATTTTATCTGCTACTACATAAGTTGCAAACTTTTCAAAACATTACAGAATGTTTGAAATTTCTTTGGATTTTTTTGGATTTCTTTGGATTTTTCTGTTCCTTGTTCAGCTCCTAATATATATATATTTTTTATATATATATATATATAAAATATATATATATATTTTATATATCCTGAGATATATATAAGTTATTTATTGGAGTATAGTTGCTTTACAGTGTTAATTTCTGCTGTACAGAAAAGTGAATGAGCTATACATATACATATATGCCCTCCTTTTTGGATTTCTTTCCCATTTAGGTCACCAAAGAGCACTGAGTAGAGTTCCCTGTGCTATACAGTAGGTTCTCATTAGTTATCTGTTCTATACATAGTAGTGTATATGTGTCAATCCCAATCTCCCAGTTCATCAAACCTCCCTTTCCTCCCTCGGTGTCCATACATTTGTTCCCTACGTCTGTGTCTCTATTTCCGCTTTGCGAATAGGTTCATCTGTACCATTTTTCTAGATTCCACATATATGCATTAATATGTGATATTTGTTTTTCTCTTTCTGACTTACTTCACTCTGTATGACAGTCTCTAGGTCCATCCATGTCTCTGCAAATGGCACAATTTCATTCCTTCCTATGGATGAGTAATATTCCACTGTATATATGTACAACTTCTTTATGCATTCCTCTGTTGATGGACATTTAGGCTGCTGTCATGTCCTGGCTATTGTAAATAGTGCTGCAATGAACGTTGGGGTGCATATATCTTTTGAATTATGGTTTTCTTCGGGTATAAACCCAGAAGTGGGATTGCTGGGTCATATGGTAGTTCTATTTTTAGTGTTTTACAGAACCTCCATACTATTCTCCATAATGGCTGTATCAATTTACATTCCCACCAACAGTGTAAGAGGGTTCCCTTTTCTCCACACCCTCTCCAGCATTTATTGTATGTAGATTTTTTGATGATGGCCATTCTGACCGGTGTGAGGTGATACCTCACTGTAGTTTTGATTTACATTTCGCCAATAATTAGTGATGTCAAGCATCTTTACATGTGCCTCTTGGCCATCTGTATGTCTTCTTTGGAGAAATGTCTATTTAGGTCTTCCACCCATTTTCTGATTGGGTAGTTTGTTTTTTTTTTTTGATATTGAGCTGCAGGAGCTCTTTGTATATTTTGGAGATTAATCCCTTGTCAGTTGCTTTGTTTGCAGATATTTTCTCCCATTCTGAGGGTTGTCCTTTTGTCTTGTTTATGCTTTCCTTTGCTATGCAAAAGCTTTTAAGTTTAATTAGGTCAATGAATTTGGTAAACTTGCAGGGTAGAAAATTAATACACAGAAATTGGTGCTGGGAAAACTGGACAGGTACATGTAAAAGTATGAGATTAGATCACTCCCTAACACCATACACAAAAATAAGCTCAAAATGGATTAAAGACCTAAATGTAAGGCCAGAGATTATTAAACTCTTAGAGGAAAGCATAGGCAGAACACTCTGTGATATAAATCATAGCAAGATCCTTGTTGGCGCACCTCCTAGAGAAATGGAAATAAAAACAAAAATAAACAAATGGGACCTAATGAAACTTAAAAGTTTTTCACAGCAAAGGAAACCATAAACAAGAGGAAAAGACAACCCTCAGAATGGGAGAAAATATTTGCAAAGGAAGCAACTGACAAAGGATTAATCTCTAAAATTTACAAGCAGCTCATGCAGGTCAATATCAAAAAAAAACAAACAACCCAATCCAAAAATGGGCAGAAGACCTAAATAGACATTTCTCACAAGAAGATATACAGATTGCCAACAAACACATAAAAGAATGCTCAACATCATTAATCATTAGAGAAATGCAAAGCAAACTACAATGAGATATCATCTCACACCAGTTAGAATGACCATCATCAAAAAATCTACAAACGATAAATGCTGGAGAGGTTGTGGAGAAAAGGGAACCCTCTTGCAATGTTGGTGGGAATGTAAATTGATACAGCCACTATGGAGAATAGTATGAAGGTTCCTTAAAAAACTAAAAATAGAACTACCATAAGACCCAGAAATCCCACTACTGGGCATATACCCTGAGAAAACCATAGTTCAAAAAGAGTCATGTACCACAATGTTCATTGCAGCTCTATTTACAATAGCCAGGACATGGAAGCAACCTAAGGGTCCATCAACAGATGAATGGATAAAGATATGGCACATATATACAATGCAATATTACTCAGCCATAAAAGGAAACGAAATTGAGTTGTTTGTAGTGAGGTGGATGGACCTAGAGTCTGTCATACAGAGTGCAGTAAGTCAGAAAGAGAAAAACAAATACCGTATGCTAGCACATATATATGGAATCTAAGAAAAAAAAATGGTTCTGAGGAACCTAGGGGCAAGACGGGAATAAAGTTGCAGACCTACTAGAGAATGGACTTGAGGTTATGGGGAGGGGGAAGGGTAAGCTGGGAGAAAGTGAGAGAGTGGCATGGACATATATATACACTACCAAATGTAAAATGGATACCTAGTGGGAAGCAGCCACATAGCACAGGGAGATCAGCTCGGTGCTTTGTGACCACCCAGAGGGGTGGGATAGGGAGGGTGAGAGGGAGGGAGACACAAGAGGGAAGAGATATGGAGATATATGTATATGTATAACTGTTTCACTTTGTTTTAAAGAAGAAACTAACACACCATTGTAAAGCAATTTTACTCCAATAAAGATGTTAAAAAAAGACAAAAATAGATGGATAAATTATTTTCTATGATAGGTGCCGATGTGTTTGGAAAAAATGAAGGAATAAATCAGGGTAAGCAGAATGGGAGGACGGTGGTAAAGGTAGGAGTAGGGAGAGAGCAGTTAGTAGTGTTAAGATAGGTCTGCTTGAAAAATTGAGGTCCGAGCAAATGTTTGTAGGAGGTAAGGGTATTTGTTACCTAAGAGTACATTTAGAGGAAGAGCGTTCCAGCCAGAGCAATCAGCTAGAGCAAAGGCCCTAAGATGGGAATAGACCTGGGATAGCCAAGAAACAGCAAGGAGGTCAGTGGGCTGGAACAGGGTGTGCATGGGGGAACCAGGGTGTCAGTTGATATGGGGTCTTATAGATATTGTAAGAACTTTAGCTTTTACTATGAGTGAGATGGGAAAATGGCTAAGAGCAGAGCAAAGATATTTTCTGATTTATATTTTCAAAGGCTCACACAGGCTTCTTTACTAAGAATAGACAATAGATGGTCTAGTGTGGAAGCAGAGTCCCCTTAGGAGGCTTTTACAACTGCCCAGGTGAGAGTTGATGGGGCCCAGAGTCAGCATCATAGTGATGGAAGCAATATTTTAAACATATTTTGAATGTAGAGTCAAAAGTATTTGCTGTTGGGCTTCCCTGGTGGCACAGTGGTTGCGAGTCCGCCTGCCGGTGCAGGGGACACGGGTTTGTGCCCCGGTCTGGGAGGATCCCACGTGTCACGGAGTGGCTGGGCACGTGAGCCGTGGCCGCTGGGCCTGCGCGTCCGTAGCCTGTGCTCTGCGGTGGGAGGGGCCACAATGGTGAGAGGCCTGTGTACTGCAAAAAAAAAAAAAGTATTTGCTGTTGGTTTTGCATGTGAAATGTGAGAAACAGAAAAGTCAAAAGTGACTTTAAGTTTCTTAGGCTGAGCAAGTAGTAGGATGGAGTTGCTTTTTACCAAACAGGGAATACTATAGAACAGTAGGTTTTGGGGGTGGTCTGAAAGATCAAGAGTTCAATTGTTGCTATGCTAAGTATGAGCTACTTATTAAATAACCAAGTGGTTAAAAATAGAGTAATGCTGAGTATATGAATATGATAACCCACACTCTAGTTTTTTCCTCATCATTTATTCATTTTGTTTTGTACCAAATAAATGGCAGTATATTTATAGCAGAAGCTCAAGACAATATCCTTATAAACCAGACTCAGTGAGACTAGGTGTGCTGAAAGTTAATTTACAAAAGGCAGACTGGAGGACCTCACAGAGAATAATTCATATTAATAGAAGAGGCAAAGGAAACAAACTTGACCCAACAGCAAATTGCAGAATTGGCCCAATAGCAGAATTGACCCCAGAGTGACAATTCCAGCCACAGAATGGTGTCCATCTCTCAGATTTGTTCCAAGTCCAACTTCTTCCCTCCTTACTTCCTTCCGTGGTAGGCTCATTTTTGAATATTATGAGAGTGAGGGTTGTGAATAAAAAGTTAAAGGATTACTTCCACTAAAGTCTCTGTAAGGTATTAGGACAGGAGAGATTATTACGTTGGTTCATTTATGACAGATTGTTATGGGTGAGAAAAGGGATCCATTTCTACTCACATTAGTATAGAATACCGAGTAGCTTTTGTACCTTGGTATTCACTATATCAGCACCAGCAGCGAAGGCCATAATAGGAAGTGCCAACAGTGTCAAGTACAGGGGACCTGAGAACCGTGGTACCCAGTGGAAGTGGTAGCTGAGTCTAGAAAAGGTGATGGTGCCCAGTCACAAGGTAGATGTTATGTACTGAATGTTAGTGTCTGCCTCAAATTCATATTTGGTATCCTAAACCCCAATGAGGTGGGGTTTTGGGAGGTATTTAGGTCTTGGGGGTGCAGCCCTCATGAATAGGATTAGTGTTCTTATAAGAAGAGAAACAGAGACATGATCTATCTCTCCACCGTGGGAGGACACAATTAGAAAACGGCAGTCTTTAAAACCGGAAGACGGCCTTCACCAAGAATTCAAGCATGCTAACACCCTGATCTCAGACTTCCAGCCCCTAGAACTGTGAGAAATAATAGTTTGTTATTTAAGCCACCCATTTTATGGCACCTTGTTGTAGCAGTCCAAACAGACTAAAGCAGTAGATCCCCAGAATTGTAGGAGATTCACAGCAGTACTTAGGGTATGTGAATGTATGTGTGTGTGTGGTTGTGTGTGTGTGTGTGTGTGTGTGTGTGTGTGTGTGTGGACTATGCAGACTGTTGGGTACAAAATAGCAGATGGGTTTGAGAACCAGAGAAATATAAGTTTTTTCTATCAAAGTGATTTGATTTTGGTCTCAGTCAGGGATGGACTAAAAGAGTGAGTTTACATCACTTTTCGCAAAAAAGATACTATATTTTTGGTCACCTTGGTTATTTAGCATAGGGTGCTACTGAAACAAAAATTGTGAGCCTCGTTTCTGAATGTGCCTTTGGGAAAGAGTTATTAGGAAAGAAGTATTAATGAGGTTCTACTTTGTGTAAGTGACTACTATAGATGCTTTATATAAGCTATTTCATGATACAAGCTACCATTGACTCAGTGAATCCTGGACTATTATATTGTAGAAGGAAGGACTTGATTATAAAGATGATGATGATGACAGCAACTATTTTACAGAGGAATTTCTAAGGCATATACAGTTTGTTTTACATACATTATGCTATTTAATCCTTACAGCAATACTATTAGATCGACATCATTACACACATTTTACAAATGAGGAAACTGAGAATCAGGTAGGTTAAGAAGTTTGCACAGTTACATGGTTAAGCTGCAAAATGTTTCTTCAAATCTAGACCTTTCTGACTTTGAAGTCCACATTCTAAACCCTTAAGACAGCTGTTGTTTCAATAATGCTACACAAACCATCCCAGAATTCAGAGTCTTTCAATTACAAATGTTTATTTTTCTCAACCTTGTATCTGTGGGCCTGCTGGGGCAGCTCTGCTTCAGGCTTTAGGTCAGTAGAGTTTGACTCCAGCTTTGGGTAGGGTTCATGTTTGCTCATGTATCTCATTTTGGGTGTACTAGGAGTGTACTTTCATCATGGCCATCAGAGGTGTCCAGGTGACCACATATAGTCATCCCTAGTAATCTTGGGGTTGTGGGGCGATTGGTTCCAGGAGCCCCTTCAGATACCAAACTCCAGGGATGCTCAAGTCCCTTAGTTGGCCCTCCATATTGCATCTGTCGATTCAACCAACCGCAGACTGTAAACATAGTGCTTGAAATGTGGTTGGTTGAATCAAGGGATGTGGAACCCGTGGATATGGAGGACCCACTGTACAGTTTTTTCTACTTGTGTCACATCCACAGACATTTCAAAGAAAGTCACACGGTCAAGCCAAATGTCACAGGGAGTGAGGAAGCATCCCCACAGTGGGGAGAACTGTAAAATTGCATAGCTAAAGGAATAGACTGATGATTTTATAATACAGAAGGAGCAAAGAATTGAGATCAATAATCCAGTTTACCACAGTACTACATCACACTACTTTCCTGTTGAAAGGAAATTTATCACTGCTTCAAAAGAGTCATTCTAACTATATTATCCACTGATAGTGTTTTGAAAGCGTTATCTTTCTAAATGAAGAGCTGCATCACACAAAATATTAGATCTTAATACATGCTTGAAAAGGTTACTGATGAAAGTAGCCTAGTTAACTGGCAAGTGCAAAGACATATTTTCTACTTCTATTACTTATATGCATTTCTCTGTGAATAAGATTAAATTACATTTTAACATTATCATTGGTGTCCAAGTTGGATCTCTTTATAGTTTCTGGACTTACTCCTCACCCACTCCCTATAATTGCTAATTTCATGTACATATGAATGTTTCTGTAACACTGAGCTTTACCTTGTAAGCTTTTTCTATATAAGAAAGCAACTGTTTAATTCATCAAAATCAGAAAAACAATATGATCCAACAAATTATTTTGCCTCATACATACTAAACAGTATTTTTATTGATTGAAGCTTCTATTTTTCATCTCACGTGGTTATTACGACTTCACATAGACAATGCTTTTAGTTTATGGAGATTCTGTAATTCAGTACTGCTGGTACATCATTTAACTTCCAAGTTCTATGATTCTGAAATCTTCTAGGAAGTAAGTTTAGTAACTCTGAATTATTGTTTATTTCAACCCTGCCAGATGGAAGTACATTCATCAACATTCAACTGGACTCTGAGGTTCTTTTCTTGAAAAATCTTCCAGCTGAGTCCCTAAATGTTTGTAGAACCTTCCAAATAAATCCAAAAGCATTTTAAAGGAGAGTTGTAGCACGGATTTTTGTTCTTTATTTGTATCTTTGGCTTTGTAAGGGGTCCTTTTCAAGAGTGCACCATGGTGGAGCTAGAGGTAGTTACGATAGAAGATAGTTTCTTGCAGAGAGAAAGCTTAGTTTAGACATTTCACTTCTTTAACATTTCTTTCCAACCTTCTATCAAAAGCATCCATTGAGGGGGTGGCTGTTAAAGCACATGAGGAATATGCTGTGAAAGACTACCCACCTTTGATAGCTGAGAGCAAAAGTCAGTCAAAGATGACCTTTTTTCCTATTATGTAGCTCAGCTGAGGAACTTGCTTTTTGAACTTGGGCAACTTAGCTTCTTCAACCATACAGTCCTCTCAATAGCCCGTATATGGCAGCCCAGCAGGTGAATTATTTGCTTCTCACTGTAAAAACCTGCAAAGTTCACCATGCAAAACACTCACAGTTAGTGGTGTGAAACTCGCCTCCAAAAATTGGAACAGCAGTCCTAGGGGCCAGGAAACAGGTCTTCTGTTCATTCTCTTTGAACCTGAGGACAGACTGGTTTAACTGTACTCCTCCTGAGTGCTGGGCTCTGAGCCAAGGGCTCTGTGTATCAGCCTTATGAAGTAGGTAGTATTCTTAGACCCATTTAATAGGTAAGGAATCTGAGACTTAGAGAAATTACAATTTTCTCAAGGTCACACAACTATGAAGTGGAGGAATCAGGCTTTTGACTCTAAAATATGTTCATAACCACCACAACCTTCCTGCCCCTGTCTCGCTGTAGTTCGCATTGGAAACGCATCATACACGGGCAAGAGGCCACCAAAAGTGGTTAAATGTCTTAATTTTAAAACCTTTTATATATAATTGTGTGTGTATGTGTGTGTGTGTTTCTGTACCAGAACGAATTTGAGGAAAAGTGTAAGGCTTTCCTAATTCCCCGAAATGTTGTTTCAAGAACAAAGGTCTGGAAAAAACAGGGGCATGGCCTAGAAATAAATAGCTTGTAGAAGCAAACCACTTGGATTCATATCCAGATTCCACCTTCCTAGATGACTGATCTTTGGAAAAAATCACCTTATGTATCAGAGACTCATTTTCCTCCTCTGTAAAGTGGAAATATGTATATCCTCTCTTCGTGAGGAGTCAATGAGATAATACATGCTATAATATAGGCCTAATAATTGTGGGACTCTGCCAGTGTTAAGTGACTTCCATTTTCTGTAATAAAGTATGCCATGTGTGTGTGTGTGTGTGTGTGTAGAAGAAAGAGGAACTGTTTATCCCATTGTTTTGACTAGAATGTCAATTTGACTTTTATAAAATATTTTATAACAAATGACTCCTGGTGGAGTTGATCAGTGACCCATATTAAGAATAGGAAAACAGTGGAGAAAAATGTTTACACCATTGCTTAATAGAATTTTTCATGGACCACAATTATATTAGTTATACATTGATACTTATGAGATTCTAATATGATTGCCTTATAGTAGACCTCTTATTTGCCAAATTTACCTCACTTGAGTTTTTATAAAAGGTATCATTGTTATAAGTTGTTTATTTTTTCACTAGGTAAAAGAACAACTCTTTTATATAAAATTTTATATTGGGAAAGAGCAATAATGATACTAAATAAAACTATAGCCTTTTCCATGTATTTGACACTGCTAAGCATTGTGGCTTTTTTGATATTTCCAAAAGAAAGAAAAATTCAACTCTAACTTAAATTAGAAAACTACATATTAGCAAATGCATATAGTTATCTAGAGCTAGTCTAAAATTATAAAAACTACATGATAGTATTTTTAATTTGTTTGGGCACACATTATATCAGCATTTCTTGTAAAGAACATGTCCTTTCTCAATAAAAACCAATAGTTTTGTGAGTCAAAGACTTAAATCCTTTCTAGAGTATTGTTCATTTGACTCTTAGAAAGTGGAGTAATGTGTTGGGCCATAGAAAATGCTATAGATGGTTGAGGACTGAGATGCATTTGGCAGAATAATTTTGGCACCCATATTATTCACTAAGCAGTCATAAATGACTGAAAGAATTGAAAGAAAGACTCTAAGGTGTCTGCTATTCTAGGTGATGGGAATTGTTGAGAAGGGGATGAAGAGGTCCTTTTATGGATCTTATATGTAGCCAAATCAACTTTCACAGGTTTTCTCCTCCGTTTAATTATGGGGCTGACGTTACATCTTCTATCTGCATAAAGGTTGTACAGGAGACTGTGATGCAACTATCTACATTATATTTTTTGCTTTATTTTAATAATACAGAGGTCTGACCTCATGTTAAAATAATAGGAATTAGCATCTAACCATGATTTTGGTTAATCTGAAAAGTTTCTCTGTATGCTAAAAGAAAAAAAAAAAGAAACCCTTTTCTTAAAATTCCCAAGACTGATTCATGTACTGGACAGGTCATTTAATTTGGCATATTTCATTGACCTTGACAAAATAGACCTTCAAATACCACTAAAAATCCTTAGCACTGGGCAGCTCTTCAGGGATTCAGGGTTTAGGACTTATTTATTTTTTGGCAAGAGTTTCTAACATGTCAGCTGAACAGATTTTCCATTCTGTGTTTTTGATCTCATAAAATCAGATTGCCCATAGCTGTGTTTTTGATCCCATAATTTCTTCTTTCACATTTATAGCTGTTTCCTGGTGAGGTTGGGGTATCTGTCTGTTGCACCTGATTAATGGGCACTTGGGCTGACCTCAGAAAGGACAGAGTGAAATTTCATAGAGCACTTTAGCATGTCTCTCTCCACCATTTCTCATAGACTCTGGACGTAAATAATTTGTTAGGCACAGAATGTGCAGAAATATAAAGAGGAGTGGCTGATGAGAGAGTGAGTCAGGAGACATTATTATGTGTGGGCATCTGATGGAAGATTTAGGATGCCAAAGAGTTTAGAGTTGATCTGATAACAGAGAAGAAGTCCTTGAGTAAGGGAATAGTGTAATGAAAACTACATTTTATAAGAAGACCTTGATATAGTGTCTTGGATAAGCTAACATGGGAAAAAAGTAGGAAGCAATTACAAGTTATTATAGTATGGACAGGAGATAATGAGGTTTTTAATGATTATTTTAAGATTTCTCTGCTTAAGTAGAATATGATTAAAGGTAGAAATAATATTCTTTTCTAAATTTTTGAACAACTGGAAAACATAAAGATTTGGATAGTCTTGAAAAAATTGAAGTAATGAGTTTAAGGTTGTACTAATTTTCACCTTCCATTTTCCATATGCTATGCCTCTGTCTGTCTTGATTATATAGTTTCTGCCCTGAATTGAATGATGTAGAAGTAATTTTAGGTTTCTATAATTAAACATTTTTACTTGAAAGAGAAGTTTTACGCTAAATCCATAGTAATACCTATCTATCTGTGTTTGTTTCTTTCACTAAAAATGGTTTAACATAACACATAATTAATCATTACCAACAAAAATACAAACTATAAAATTTTGAAATATGAATTTTATCCAGTTATGCATTCATCATCATCTATTTGCTCATTCATTCAGCAAATATTTATATTCTTAAGAACTTGTAATTAGCATTTATCCAGCATTTCAGGGTGACTTGAAAGGTAGATCCGTGTGGGTTTTGATCTTGTACTTCTGAGTTCCTCTTAGGATCCACTACTTCAAAATTCTCCCTGATAGTCTTAGATAAGACAATTGCAACCATATATACCACCTAGATTATATCCAGAAATTGAAATAGATTAAAAACTAACTCAAAAAAATACGTTAGGGTTTGTTATCTCAAATGGTGGTATGTTTCTCTATTTCTTGCTAAACAGAGGCATTTGTTCATTAAAGAAGAACAGTAAAACCCAGTCTACTTCTATTATTTCATATCAACTCTCTAGACCTGAGCTAATTTACTAGCCACTAACTAAACGTAGCTAGTCTGAATTGAGATGTGCTATATGTATAAAATACACGACAGATTCTTAAGATTAGTACAAAAGAAAAAGTGTAAAATATTTCATTAATAGTTTTTGTATTGATTACATCCTTTTTTTTTTTGGCTGCACCCTGTGGCTTGTGGGATTTCAGTTCCTCCACCAGGGATTGAACCCAGGCTCCAGGCCCTCTGCAGTGAAAGTGCAGAGTCCTAACCACTGGACCACCAGGGAATTTCCTGATTACATCTTGAAATAATATTTTTGAAATTGTGAGTTAAATAGATATATTATTTAAATTATGTCATTTGTTTATTTTTTAACATAGCTACTAGAAAAGCTAAAGTTCAACATGTAGCTCACATATTTTTACCTGACGGCACTACTCTAGGTTAAATATTCTTGCGAATAGTTCTACAGATGAGTAGGCCTATGAAAATTCTGTTTGCCAGATTTTCTTTGGCTTTGTCCACAGTAAAATGCCACATTTGTTGGAGTCCACATCTATTCTACCAAAATACTACACTAGTGATTCCCCATATCATTAGGTAAGAGAGCAGAAGCATCTGTTTGAAGTTAGTACAAATGTGTATTTCTGTGAACACGAAACAGAAAAAAATGATAGGAAGGAGAGGCAGCTATTCCCACTTTTTAAGAAGAATCACTGATTCATTTCTAATTGGCATTGCTTGCTTGTCTTGCCAGCTCTGTCTCAGTGCAATGCATTTGAGATGATTATCCTTGAGGATGGTTCAATCTGCTAAATGTCATCACGTTTCACTAAATTCAGTGACTCTTGAGCAAGGTACTTTGATCTACATAATCTCAGTAATAAAAAACCTGAGGCCCAAGAGAGGAAAATCTTCCTCTTCTTTCTTTTACTTTTTTCGACCCCAAATTTATTCCAGTTGCTTTCACCTGATTAGATACATGTTGGAGCAGTCAATGCTTTCCCAGGGTAGACGAGTTGTCAACTCAGCCTCCACCTTTGTCCCAGACTATGACAACACAGACAAGTATTGTAGGAAGGTTGAACTGACCTCAATGACACCAGCCTTAAAAGGGAAACATGGCAACTTTTATTGAGTATCTACTATGTGCCAGGCACTGAGGGCTATTTACATACTTTCTGTCAATTAATCCCTATTCCAAGCTCATGAGAATGTTTAATATAATATTTTTAATATTCCCATTTTATAGCAACCCCCCTCCCCCAAATATCAGATTCCCTAACTAGCAGTGATGGAGCCTAGATTGGAAATCAGCTCTCTTTAAGTCCATTCATGATTTTTCAAGTTATTATTTAGCTAAGAATGCATCCTCTGTTTCATTAGTTATTTGTCATCAATAACTTTATTAATAGACCCTCTTTGGGGTTTATTTATTATTTGCACTTCTTCCCCAACAATACATAAGTTAGGATAAAAAAACAGATTATCTTACCTTATACTGTCTCACAATTACTTTTTAAGTAACATTACTTATAATTTATTCACATTTCACTAAATAGACTTCAGGATTGATTTTTACTTATCTTGAACAATTTCTGGTCATTTGTAAACTGTTACTTCTTTAAAAATAATGCCTGGGACTTCCCTGGCGGTCTAGTGGTTAAGACTGCATGCTTCCAATGCAGGAGACATGGGTTTGATCCCTGGTTGGGGAACTAAGATCCCACATGCTGCAGAGCAGCCAAAAAATAAAAATGAAACATAATGCCTAACTGGTATATATGTTTTTAACTACATGCCAGGAACAGTTTTCAACACTTTATATATATATATACATATATATATATATATATATATATATATATATATATATATACATATATATATATCTTCTCATTTAATTATTTGCCAAATCCTATGATGTAGATACTATTATTATCCCTATTTTACAAATATTGGAGGTTAATGACTACTAAGTAGAAGAGCCAGAATCAAGACCAGGCAACCTACTTCCAGAGTTTACATGTTAACTTCTATGTTATTCTGCTATTTTCTAATTAATGGGTTACCTACTCTTTACAGTTCTCTCTTCAGAAATACTTCAATTTATTGCCAGTTTCCATTTCCCAGGAAAAATAATGGAACCAATCAGAGAAACACTGTGGAAGATGAACTGAATTTAAGTAGTTAAATTTTGAAACAGAAGCAAATATTTAGATTATTTTTAATGTTTTCTTCTGCATCTATATTTTGTGAATTACATATATTCTTTACTATAAGTATTCAGTAAGAATTCAAATTCAATTCAAATTTACATAGTCTTGACTTAAATTAATGGTAAAACTATTGAGGAATTCTTGTACATTGCCAGTGGTTGGTATTTGCACTTTTCTCTGGGTCTCGCATCTTTCAGATCAAAAGACAGAATAGAATACAGTAGTGGAAAGACGGAATCCCCAGGCCCAGTCTCTGCCAAGCCTGAACACATCAGTGACAGTGTTGTGACAAAAGTCTCGTCTAAACCACTAAGATGTTTCAGTATTAAAGTTGAAAACACAAAATGGGAAGGAAAATGGCAAGATATTCTGAGTTTAGACAGTATATAAAGGCTTCTCAAGGTGAATCAGGCAAGCTGAATTTTCAGCTCTTTTTAAAGATGTCTTCTGTACCGTATTTGCAGAGGTATCGCACACAACCTTCATTCAGTTGACCAGTTTTGCTTAGTTTGAACCAGTTCTTTTATCTACTTTAATTCCTTTGACTAGTTGACGTTCAAAATGTGCATCAGGTCAGCTGTATCTTTGAGCAGAGATTTCTCTTTACTTTCATAAAATGTACCTCAAAGTTTATTAAAGGCTTTCAGTGGCATTAAGAACTTTGTTTTCAAAATGTACAGTAAATTGCACAGAAAATGGTCTTTAATTTTTCTGATCTAATTTTGGAAATAATTTCCTGAGTATTTTCCCCATTGTTCTGAGAATATGTGGAAAATGGTGCAGAATTTAACAGATGAAAGGATTTAATGTAAAGCCTATTTCCTTAAAGTTTCTGTGCTTTGAAATGTCTTAACATTACAGCTATTTTTTATTTTGAAGTGTGATGTATGAAATTTTAATTCAAATGTAACAGTCCTCTAATTTGAGTTTCTTTCTATTGTGAGTGTGTGTTTGAAGAAAGTAAAGGCAAAGCAGCTTAAAGTATATATTGTTCTGAAATTTGGTTATATTGATAATGACAATCAGCTTCTGTATTTGTCAGAGAATTGAAGGTTTAATTGCTAAGTTGTGATTCAAACAATTCTTCAGGTTTTATAACATTTATACTGGTTTTTGCCTGTTCCTGAAGTTCAGGTTATCTCTCCTATTCAGTTTCAGTCCCTACTAAACACATTTGGAAGTGTGTATATTATCAGGCAGCTATTATCTCTCTACTTTTGTGCACCTGCAAAGCAAGATCATAGAACAAGCTTAACTACCTAAAAACAGTAAGGAAGCATTCAATCTATAGACTAGAGGTGCTATACCATCATTCTACTAAATTCCAAAACTTCAAAATATCTGTGCAAATAAGCAAACACCTCAACAAAATATCATAAGGAAATTACTGCATTTTTTCTCTTTTCTTTCCCTCCTGAAGACTCCCATGTCACTTGGTTTAAAATTTTCCAATTTCGGCCTTCTGCACCTTGATATATCCTTTGCAATGACCTGGAAAGCACAGTATGATCTGACCCCTGCTTACCTCTTAGAACGTATCTCTGTGATTCCCCCACTGCTCACTCTGTCAACACATTGACCCTCTTTCTGTTCTGACTGAGGGTCTTGGCATTGGTTATTCTTTCTAGCCCAAATATTTTCGCTTAGATCTTCTCATGCCTAAGTCCTTCTTACCATTCAGGTTTCAGCTCAAATATTACTTTCTCAGGGAAGTATTGTCTCTCTACTCACTTTGAAGTAACTGCCATCCCTACCCTAAGTCACTTTAAATGATCTTGTTTATTTCCTTATTTTCTTTCTTCTCTCATTATATTCAGTTCCATGAGATCAAGAATCTTATAATTTTTGTTAATCCTTATATTTCCTTATACTTCCTGGCACATGGTAGGTACTAGGAAGTGGATAAATGGATAGAATAGGCACAACACAACTTACACTTTACATAGTGGCTAGATGGATCTGCTTTGTGTTTGTGCAGGATTTGTGTAAAGGTTGTAAAATAGCTTTCATCAGAGGAGACAAAAGGACTGCATTCATTAGTGAATGAGGAGCTAACAAGTCTTTGTTTTTTTTTAAGATATATATATTTTTAAATTGGGGTACAGTTGTTATACAATGATGTGTTAGTTTCTGCTGTACAGCCAAGTGGAGTTCCCTGTGCTATACAGCAGGACAAGTCTTCTTAAATAAAAATTTACAAAACAGTTCTAAGGCAAAAGGAGACAACATTAGTCACGTGGTAGCACCTCTGAAGATTAAAGATGAAATGAAATTAGACTAATTGCATGAAGGAGTTTCTTTGTTTGACGGTAATCATTATTTGGAATCACCTACACCCCAAATCTATCTTACTAGATTTCAGGAAGAGAAAGACAATTACTTGGGCACAAATCCATTTTCTTCCTTTCTTACTGTAAAGCTTCAGTGCCTTTGGTTTGATAAATTGTCTAAACTACCTGGCTGGCTTGAAGGGAAAGTTATGTTTTTACATTTATATTAAACAAAAAACTTGGGCTTTAAAAATAAATCATCACATCTGATGGTACTGCCTCTCTTTCATTTGTTTGCTATCAAGTGTGAGTTAAAGGTTACATGCAGAACAATCCCAGGAGAGCAATTTACACTTCAGGTAGCAGTAAAGCCCTGTAACCAATAACCATCACAAACAGAGGAGCTGTCAAAGACCAAATTTATTGCTCCCATCCCCAGAGTCCTTTTGTTTTCAGAAGACACTGAAATATGTTCTCTTTGCTTAGCCCACGAGAATTTCAAAGGTGTCCTTTGACCTGTCTTTTGGCACCATACAATAAATATAGAAAATTCCCCAACACTGCCTTAAGATCACATATTGGAGGAAAGAGAGTGGGCACACAGATGTTATACTGAATGACAATAACTTTATTGTCTTAACGCTTTTAAAATTTGGTGCAGGGTGTGGACTCAGCATAACTTTTGGTAGGCAATGTTTCCTCATTATAAGCCTTCCCTAGGAAAATAATATAAACTGTGCCTAACTCACTCTGCCATTCCTGGCTTGGTGCTAGTGTCTCCCAGGGCCTGTTATTACTATGTACATTTAAGTTCATGATGAATTTTTTCTAGCCTTTTCTTCAAAGTTTTACCTTTCTAGTCTTTCCAAGTGACTATAATAATCAATATTCAACTTTCTAGCTGTGCGACTTTTAAAATTCCTTTAATTTTTCTGGACCTAAATATTCTCATTTGTAGAATATTGCCACTGAAGGCATTATCTGGGATCTTTCCCAGCATTAAAATATAAAGTTAAAGTAATCAAGGAACTTCTCCACATGAGGCAGCTCCTTCTGACAAGATACTAGTAATATTAATATATGTAACCTGTATGTCACTTTTCATTCAGAAAGAAGTGGATTAACTGTTTTTTGATAACTTTTATGAGCAGTTTTTACTAAATCAAAGAAGGCATTCAGGATAAAAGCATCATAAAGGTAGCAAGGATTCTAGCTTGAGCACAAGCTGCTCTTTCAATATGGCAAACAGCAGTGAGGACAGGGGCCGAAGTGGGAGACATTAGATTACATTAACTGAGGAAGTGAGATGATCCTTTACAAAGAACTGGCCCTGAGGAAATCCATCAGGGAAATAAACTTTTCCCAGGAACAAACGTTTTGGCAGCAGAGGAGAGAGCCTATTCTGAAGATAGTTGCAAATTTTTATTTGAAGGCATTCCTGATCCGTGGACCTATGTCTGTGTGTTAAGAATAAAAAGTGCTGTGATGAAAAATAGACTTGTTTTACTAAAATATGTAGACTACTGGGGCATAGGCCCTCCAGCTTGTCCCCAGCAGCAAAGCATAACAAAGAGGGTGGTGTTACTCCCTCCCCTCTATTACCACAGCAGCGGTCCTTGAGGGCTTCGTATATTGATCGTGTTTTCCAGCAAGAGATGGCAGAGAAGGAATAACACCAAGTGAGAATGGATTTCCTCGTGAGAATATGGAAGCCATCTAGGAATTCCTCAAATACAGCTGGGGGAAACTTCAATGGGTTGATGTTCAGCCTTGGCCAATAATCTCAGAACCAGTGAAAATTTCAGTTGTTACCATTAATTGGACCTCATTTGAACACTGTAGAAGCTCAGGGTACTAATATATACATGAAGCCCACTTGTCCAAAACCAGGAGGTATGAATTTAATGCAATCATGTATGTTCAAAACTTACCAATAGGTATTCAGATCTTTGGAGAAAATTTTTAAATTTCCATCATTTAAATATTAAGTTTTCAGCCAACAGAAATTGGCTTTTAGCAATAACTGCATAAATGATTGCCCAGAGTAGTATGGCATCTAAAATATACGAAGATCAGGGCTTCCCTGGTGGCGCAGTGGTTGAGAGTCCACCTGCCAATGCAGGGGACATGGGTTCGTGTCCCAGTCTGGGAAGATCCCACATGCCGCAGAGCAGCTGGGTCCGTGAGCCATGGCCGCTGAGCCTGCGCGTCTGGAGCCTGTGCTCCGCAACGGGAGAAGCCACAACATTGAGAGGCCCGCATACCGCCAAAAAAATTTAAAAAATAAAAATAAAATAAAATAAAATAAAATATACGAAGATCAGTCATGAAATATATATTAGAGCAGATAGCTATGAGGAGAGCCAATCAGACAGAATAATAAACAATACAAATTTTAAAATTCATAGTTAATTAAAGAAGATTAAGGGTGCTTAAAGGGGACGTAAAGACCTAGGGAGCTTCTCAAACAAAGGATTAGTATGTTGGTGCTATGCCATGCTCTCCTCTCCAACGTGGTGCTAGTGAAAGGGCAGTGATGTGCAGAATAGATGAAAAGACTTCATTAGAATTCTATCTTTGATAACCCAAATCCCTTGGTTCAACATACAGGGACAGAGTGTCATAATTCTTGTGTAGTTTGGTCTGGGTATTCGTCTCTTTTATTCTGCTCTATGCATTTGGATCCCATTAACTTCTAAAAGGACTTTCATGCACAGATGATAATAAGCACATTTAAGGGGCACAGTGACTTAGTGTACTTTATAGTCTTCAACTCTGGGAAGCACTGCTTTACCGCATGTTAATTCTCAAGGACTTTGCCTTTAGCAGGTATTCTTCAATCAATATTTGTAGAATGAATGAAAAAGGTTGTTTGCAGAGAAATACAAATTGTTTCCCCTTAGATTTAAAAGTATTTTACACATATTTCAAGGGTCACCTGCTAAATCTTATCCACTTTTCAAGATGCACCTCAAATTAACATTTATATTCATCATCTGTTCATTTGTTCATTCATTTATTTATTCAAATAGTCAATATTTATTGAATACCTATAGGGTTCTAGCTGTTTTGTTTGATACTGATTAATAAAACATAGTCTTTAAACTTGATGGATTCACTGTTTAGAGAGGAAACTAAATATGTAAATCACTTACATAGTACAATGAGAGAATTACTATAATAAAAATATGTACACATTCTAGGTGAGCGTGAAAGAAGAAATTCTATCTCTGCTTAATTGGGGTGAAAGGAAAGAAAGTATCATGAAAGGAATCAGAGAAGATAACTCCTGAGCTGAATCTAAAATACAGCTTTGCAACCATGGGCTGCAGACCACATCTACCCATGACTGCTTCTGTATATAAAGTTTTATGAGAAAGCTGTACCTATTCATTTAACGCAAAGTATATGCCTACTTTCATGCTCCATGACAACAAAATTGAGTAGTCGTAACCATGACAGTATGGCTGACAAAGCCAAAAATGCTTACTCTCTGGTCCTTTATAGAAAAAGTTTGCTGACACCTGGTCTAAAAAGGTTGGTTTTGCTTGGGCCAAGATTAGACAAAGTAGTATGTCCAGAGGCTTGGAGACATGATGAGAGAACATGGGTGATTAGAATAAAGATTAAGTGTTCAGGAGACAGTAAGTAGATCATTTTGCGAAGTGAAGGTATCACAAAAGAAGCAGAGGGATAAAGATAGAAAGGTCATTTGAATCAAAATTATAGAAGATTTTAAATGTTGGTGACACTCTTTAAACTTTCTAGGGAGGACATAGCACTGATCTGGGGAATGCTTATAGTTCTCTAACTCAGCCTTTAGTGAGAAGTTTCCATACATGAGAGTAGTTTCAAAAGAGATTTGTGCTCAGGAAAAAGAGCAATAAAGTGATATTCTTTAGTCGTTGACTCATCTTTGGCATGATGCAGTTCTAGAATGTCATGTGACAGGTATGGAAAGCTAGGCCTGGGGTTGCCTGTCAATGTGGGAAGAGTTTCTGGCCAAGGAAAAACCATTTGAGAACCAGAGTAAAGGAGACATCATCTAGGGTACTTTAATTGGTCAAGTCTGGGCAAAGTCATCCTTGCGGTTTAAACGTGAGCCAGGTCAGTTCATCATATAAGAGTTTAGGGGCAAAGCCTTGACAAGATATACATTTGAGGATATAGGATTTGGGGGTCCTAGATCTTGCCTACCTGTCACCACTTTTCACTTCAGAGACATAAAAATAACAGAGAAGGCATAGAGATGTGTGCTTCCAACCCCCTCCTCCCCATACAAATGGTGCCTGAATCCAGAAGAATGGCTCTAAAACCAATTAGTTCACCAGAATCAACCGGACGGCTTCTAAAAAGTGTACACTCCTGGGCTATACCCCAGACCTGATTCAAAATTTCTGAGTATGGATTCCTGAAATCTTTACCTTTCCAAAAGCCCCTTAGATGATTCTTATGACTTAACCATTTTGATACAACATTTGGGAACCACTGATCCCCAAGACAGTGTCTATACAGCACCACATAGTCGACACTTGTGCCTTTTTCACACAACGGCTAGAGTTTTGCTATGTATATGCTCAGTCACGTGACTAATGGAAAGTCTAAAGAAATAGTTTATTTGATAATCAGTATAAGAGCCACTGGAAATTTTAATTAGGGAGTGATAGGAACTTGGGAGTGATATGTTCTATGATTATTATTAATATGGCAGAACTGTATAGGTGGATTAGTGAGAACAAATGATTATGCATAGATTCAAGTCATAGAGTTGGAATTAATTTTGACATCATTTTAATTTAAGCTTTTATCTATATAAGATTTCTTCCACAAATTTCCTAACTGATGGCTGTTAGGGAAAAATCTAAATTCTTTTAGGAAACCTCACTGCTACTTGTGGAAGACCATGACACTCTTAGATATAATGACAGAAGTATGTTTCTTATCCCAAGCCAAAGTGTGCCCCTGTATTTTCCACTCAATGATTGTAATTTATACATCCTTGAAAGAAATCAATGTCTTCCATTTTAATTTACTTCTTATGCTTCTCCTCAGCCTTTTCTTTTCCAATCTAAAATGCCTAGTTTTCCAAGCAAAGAGTATGGTTTTCAAATTTCTTATCACTTGGTCCATGACCTTTTGAACATACTTTAGAGCAATATTTCCCAAAGAATGCCCTTTGTGATACTATTTCTGAGAGCTCCATCTTTAAAAAGGAGTCCCATGGTCAAATTCATTGCTGAAAGACTGAAAACCATACCTTCTTAGAGCTTCACAATGCACGCCAGCACAGGCATTTTCCAAGGGAAACTTCATGAAAGAAAACTGTTTTTAAAATGGCATACATTTAATCTGGTATTTTTCAAACTCATTTGATCACAATAGCCTTATTTTCTAATAACGTAGTAATACTCCATTGAACACATTGCAATAAGGACTGCTGTATGTTGCTGACATTCCTCTTTAAATGTCAGGTATAGGTAAAAAATACAACATTCCAAATGTCACCTTATCTCTGCTGAGTTCAGACTTTCTCTTTTTTAAGATGTGAACACTGTTCTTCTTTGGAAATGTTCTTTTCAATATAGCCCATGACCACATCAGCATTTTTGAGTATTTGTATTATCCTATTGACTCACTGAAATTCTGGTCAACTAATGTCATTAAGGCTTTTCACATTAAATGCTGTCAAATTAGGTCATTCTTAGCCTTCCCTCTACTTGATAAAATAAATAAATGAGAAAACATATTCTTATTAAAATTTGATTCATTTAACCCCAGAATTTCATTTCTGGGAAATAATTTTAAATCTTGATTTGGTGAACTGATGCTCTCAGGGATATTTCATCTGAAATATGTCTTCTACACTTTCATATCAGTCTAGGTCTAAGTTTTAAGTCATGTAGGACTTTCGTTTCTCTTAGACATGGATTTGTTTTTTATAGCACTCTTTGGCTATAGTTGCTTAACTAGCTGTATGTCCACTTAACTACAAATTCTTGGTTCTCATTTCCCTACTTTACTCAATAGAATGTGGAAGATTTCCTAATGCCTGGCTGAAGTTGATGCACTAATTCCATATCACTCAATTCTAGCCTCTGAGGGGAGTGGCTTTTCTGTATTGTATTCCATGGAAACCCAGCCCTCTGGCTTTCATCCCTTTTTGGTATTCTTGACAGAGATTCCAAGTATTATGTCTGGTCTAGTAGAAGAGATTAGCATTTCGTCTTGCTTTATTACTACTCTATGTTTAGTGTCTGTGATGATGTAACATGATGATGTGGAGAGATTTTTTCATGTATACTTTTTCCACTCAAGTAATGACATATGTTGATTTTAAAAAGAGACAACAGACACAGTGTTCGTTGGAATTCTAAGTGTGAGGTCTGCTAGTAAACATTTTGAATCGATTTGTGTGAGGTGTGTGTTAAGACACTCTGAAAATGAAAGTCACTATATCTAATTTTAAATAACTATACAATTGACAACGCAAATTTCTCTCTCTCCCTCTCTCATCAATAGAGCTAGTAGTAGGAAGAGTAGGGGCCAAAATTTACTTGTGATAGAACCTTTCTCTCTAAAGACATGCTACAAAACATGAAGCATCATTGGAATTCTTTCTGACCTTTAGTTTCCCATGTGACAATGAAGAGTACAAAGGTTTGTACTCTTTGCACTTACAAGAACCACTTGATCTCTGGGCCTTAAAGTTGCACTTAGTTCTAGGTGAATATGACCCCAAACTATTTTACTTATGGCAAAAATTATCTTTTAAGGTCACTGCTGACCATTCAATATACTTTGAAAAGATACCTATGACCTACTCTTAAAAGGTATAATATCTGCTCCATTGTCAGATGCAGAAGTTATCTTTCCACTCTCCCCAGTCATCGTACATTACCAGTGAGTGAATATGATGAGAAGAAAATGGTGACGAAAAATGCTGTTGTTTAAATTAAAGAAAAATCCACTTAAACTTCTCTAAACAGAAGCAAATTATAGGCTTTCAAGCTGAGACATAACCTATTTATCAGCTTAAACTGAAATCCACATGGAAGATGGAAAGGTCCTTGAGGATTTTGAGTAAAAGTCATCTTCTCATAAGGTGATTCTTTATAATCTTTTCATTAACTCTGTCCCCCAACATTACAAAGGATTTTTCTTTTAGAAGGAGTAGAATTTAAAAAAAATTGAATATTACTCTGAGCATCCATATGTATCAGCTGCTTTTAAATATCATTCCTTAAATAGAGAACAGGATATAAATCTCTATTATTGGAATCAATGAATACATGCTATTAAATATGGCTGATTTTTAAAGATGGAGTTCTGGTAATGTTTTCAGGAATGTTTTGTGAGATGATTCACTGACATAGGTAATTAGGAGCTAAAAGGAGAAGAAAGAGAAGAGTTGAAGGTGTGAGGAGTAATAGATGTGTTTGATCCCCAGCCTATAACGGTGAGCAGTGACTCAGCTTTAAGTGGTATTTGACTCTGTGTTTTTCTTTTAGTGATCCTGACATATTTTATGCTGAAGAACACATACATCCATCTTTGCCATCATGCAACTGGAATCTAGCCATGCAGAGCAAAGTATACAGTTTAAGAATAATTGATCAGAATATGATTCAGCATTACTGCAGCTATAAAGTAGACAGCAAAATGCATTGATTTTGATGAAAACAGGTGTAATAATTATAATTATTGCAAGTGATTTTTGTCTCAGAGCAGCATGTTTATGATAGATTAGATGTTGCAATAAGCAGAGGCATTGGCTTGATCTTGAAGACTGTATAAATGATTAATCTGATACTGATTCATAAAAGAGCAGTATTGTATAGTGAGGATGACTTTTCATTAAGTTGAAATGTAAAACAGATCAAGATAAAATATAATCATGGAAACTACCTTGCTAATTATGAGCAAGGAGGATCAGGAAGTAATATCCGAATGACTTACCTTTTATTTAAAAAAAAATTTATGACTAACCTTTTAAAGATTGAAAATAGATTGCATTATTGGTTATCCATATATAAAATAATCTAGAAAGCAAAATTTAAAAAAAATAGTTTGTTGGGAAGTGCAAGTGTAATAGTGTTATACAATGAAATTGAGATCTGTTCTGTAACCATTATACTAGGACCTTCCATAAACTGGAGATAGGTCTTGAATCAAAGGTGGATGGAATGTTAATGTAGCTTTTCCATAAATGCTTACTGTTCAGTGAAAAAAAGATAATTTGAAAGGTCATAAAGACAGGCTTGTGAAGAACAGAAACTTTAAAGCAATTCTAGGGGAAAGGGCCTATATTCCTTGGTTATTTGTTTTCTGGATTTATCTGTTTTTAACCTTCATATATGCAAATTTAAGTCAATTTTATTTATCAGTACCTTTCAAAAGGAGAAAGTTATTATATAAATAGTATACAGAAAAAGATTGGGGAATAAAACATATAAATTTTAAAGAATAAGATTTTTCAATTAATTTTGTGATATGTATACTCAAATAAAATAAATGAGTATGCGAATGCAAATACGTTAACTTTCATCAATATACACTGTTTTTACTCTGGCAATCTCCAGTAACTTCTAGTCTATCCAACTAAGCATGTTGAGGACAGTGATTTTCTGAATGATTTTGTGTCCTTCAAGATTTGTAGCACAGATTCTAAAGACTATTTACTACGTCTCTAAGACTAGGCATACAGGTGGTATCCAATAGGTACTTTTTGGGGGCTGATTCATTAAAAAGGGATTAGTAGAATGCCTCCTTAGCATTGCTATTATTCCATTAATTTTTATTACTGTATTTCAGGAATAAAATGGCATTTTTTATTCTTTAAAAATCAATTTTTTTTTCAATAATTCATGTTGGCTCTCTACACATTTGATTAGAATCGATTTGAGATTCCTCTATCCTTGGGAGAGAAGTAATAGGAACACCATAGAAAATCATAAAATTTAGGGTAGCTCTAACATGATTTTTGGGGTTTGCTTTTGCTTGAGAACAGATTACACAGACTTTATGGATCCATGCAAACTATTTCTTTCAGTTATTCCTTCTTCCTTTATTCATTAAGTCATTAAGTCAGCTCTTTACTGGGCACTTCTATGGGCCAGGCATGCAGTAAACATGAGATTTTTCAAGTAAGCCATGAATCCAGAACCACTACAGAAGAGCGTGTGCTGTCCAGAACATTGGTGAGGGGTCTTAAGGGAACTGAAACCGTAGAGAAGAGCCTAACACTGTGACCCAGGAGCAAGAGGCAAAGAAATTGTGTCAAGTTAGGTATCTCATGGGCATGAAGCTCACCAAGGTCATGAAGGGGTGCTTGGTTCTTTTTTACATTGCAGCCATCACATTTTCCAGTTTCCAGACCATCACATGTGGTTTATTTTGCCTGAAGTGCTTGTTTCCCCTCTTCTTCCAAATAACTCCACATCATGCTTTTGTCTCAGCCTGAGTTCCATATCTTCAAGGAGACCTTCATTGACCCCCTAGCCTAGCTTAGACTAAATTAAGTCCTCTTGATATATGGAAATGTCACCCTTTATTTCTTTTTTCTTTTCAATTTTACTACAATCATTCCATTTCTGAACGTTTGATGTCAATTTTTCTTGCTTCATTTTCCTTTTTTAAAAAAGACTGTATTAGCTAGGATAACTAGATTATGTTATACTAACAATTAATTTCACAGTCTCAGGTACATAATACAAAGAAGATGTATTTCTTGCTTGTGCTTTGTTTTTAGTGCCGGTCAGAAGTGTGTTCAGCTTTACACAATCATTCAGAGACTCAGGACAGTCGAGGCAGGCTCCACCAAATATTGCAGACAAACCTACTAGAACAGTGTTGTAGTTTTTTTTTGTTTAATTTATTTTTTGTTTCGTTTATTTGTTTGTTGAGTTTATTTTGTTTGTTTGTTTGCTTATTTTTGGTTGCTTGATCCAGGGAATAGTTCAAGGTCTTGTCATTATCCACTGGCTGGATCTAGTCACATAATCCTGTTCAACTGGAATGGGATTGAGAAATGTAATTCTCCTTGTGCCCTGAAGGGAGAAGAACCTGATATTGGTGAATGAAGGCAATCATCTTTGAATTGAAATCCCTAAAAAAAACAATGGTGAGAAGGAAATGACGTCCCAAATTAGGACCAAAATTGAGAGAGAATTTTTAGCTATTCTAATTAGCTTTGGTCCAATTATACCATGTACTACTAAAAGGATTTGCATTGGGAATTGCTAATTCATTTTCAGCGGTTATTAAGTAATTGTTTGGAATAGAAGAAGGTTAAGAGAAATTGAGAGGGGCAAGCATAATCCCTTTTCTAAAAATTTGTATGAAATGGAGTTCATAAACTATAAACTGATGGATTATTGCAGGGGTTGTTTATGGAAAGTTGCAGAAACTGTGGTCCACAGACAGGTGCTTGTCTGCAGAACGTTACTGCTCCACGTGATAAGTAGAGAAATAGAGAGAAGCATTTCGAAACTTTTGCAGACATTTGTCAGAGAATTTTACATCTATCAAATCTAATAATAATTTTAAAATATTAAAATAACTAAAAACACACTTGCATTTTGTGTCTTTGCTTTTTATGTGATTTCATTATTCTAGCCAATCATTTTTTATTGTATTTTACAAAAGTTTCAGTCCATGATAGATGGAAAAAGAAAAAAAAAAAAAAGACTGGTTCATCACCACAGATGATTTGTGAAGCACTGGTTTGAGCACTTACTGAAGGATATGAAGGAAAGTGATCACTGGGAATTAGCCTGTGTTGATACACTAAGATAAGCAACTAATATCATTCCACACATATTTTTCTTTTCAATAAATGATCTAGTAATGTTAGAGAAACACAGTACATTTAGTGTATATGGATTTTGGCACATTGACAAGTTTCTCACATTTTTGGAAAAGTCATTGAAATATGGGCTAGGTACCAACTTTATTAAGTAGGTTATCAGTTAAATCCTCACAACTGAGAGCACTGGTTTACATGTCAGTGTCTGCCTCTCCAGTTGCCTCTCCACTCTTCCTGAACACAACTTCACCTTCGATGGCACATCCAGGTCCTCTCTACATTTGTAATCCCCTATTTTTCAATGGTACTTTTGCAACAGGTCTGAGGTGTGGAGAATGAGAAGTCAAATAAAGTAATTTTTAACATTTAAAGGAAAAGATGGGGGAGACCTATGTAAAGCATACATAATAAAGCATATATACTTCAATGGACAGAATTAACTGTGTAATTTGACTATCAAAATAATGAAAATAATCTTAGATTGCCTTATTAGGAGATGTATTGCCCTATTAATTTATATTCTACCTTTCTGCCAAACTGGATTGTCAGTTTGCTATCCATATATCTTTAAAAATATCAAACTATTGAAGTAGGTTCAGTACATTTTATTACATATTGTAGTATTGTAAGAGGTAGGTCTAAAATTTGTTTCTGAGCTATCCAGTAACCAGAACAAAGAGAAAAGTAAGAATTATGAATAAGATAAAAGTAAAGCTTTTTTCCAGGAAAAACCAAACATCTTCCCAAAAGCCATATGTAAATTGTGTGATATAGTGTCCAATGTCCACTAATCAATATGTAAAATAAATATAATTTTGAGTTTATGTTTCTTTTTCTTGCTGTAGCTCTTTGGTTGTCTGGTTTGAGCAAAATGTAACAAAACACATCTAAAGTAGGTTCTCAAGTTTTAGATTGCCTAAGGATTGTCTGGGGAGAGTCTGACTCAGCAGATCAAGGGTGGGGTTCAGGAATCTGTGTTATTAAAAAGCATCTCAGTTGATTCTGATTCCCATGGTCCAGAGAGCACAGTTTGAGAAACAGTGATCTAGAGGAGTCCTTGGCAATTTTCCATGTGGATGGTTTATCACAATTGACCCTTAGATAAGAATGGCTGCTATTTGTGATTCTGCTATTTGGCAAACATCTGGATTGCATTAATCAAATCTTGCTAATTCAGGAGACAGCCATGTAAAATTTGACCTTAAATGCTTCCTCTTAAATGTACTTTAAAAGAAAAACTAGTTTTGCCCTCCAATGTATTTCTCTGGGCTCTCTGCAATCAATAAATACCATAAATGTAGGATTCTTATGAAAGTGAGAGAGCCTACACAGAAAACTTCACATGGAAAACACTGATATGAAGGATTACCTGAGGAGTTTCCCAGGTAATATGGAAGAATTATTTAAAATATTATCTTAAAGGTCAAACTGACAAATATCTACTACTTAACCATTTAAAAATGAAGTTTTAGATCAGATTATTTAGAATATTTAGTAGTCTTATTTATTCTGTAGCATGGTTATATTGTGCAAGAAGTAAATGGGCTAGTGTCTTTTTTTTTAACTGTAGCTCAAAGTAATGTGTTTGATAATAGAAAAATAAGTCATGTGCTTTGAAGATTTTAGATCATTTGGCTGACCTAGCAGTACATGGCAGGGGGTGGGTACTAAATTTCTTAGAATTTGTTTTATTGATCCCCTGATAGGATGTTTGAACTAACCTCAAAAGAAAATATCAGTCACCTTTTTACAAGTCAGGTTAGTATTAAGAATCATAGGATAAGATGAAAAGAGTATGCTTTGTGCAAAAGAAAATCTTTTGAAAGAAATTCTGAAAAGTTACATAAAAAAGATTTCCTAAATAGTGGAATTTCTTTCAATTTTATTTATAAATATGAAATCAAATCATCCTAAATCCAAGTTAATTCAAGTTTTTAAGGCTCCTGCACGTGGGCCTATTAACTATACCTTTTCTAAAAGTCACTTTATTTTATGAAACACATTAGCACAGCACACTAGAATCAATGTATTAAATATGGGACAATTGTTTTCCTTATATAAATGTGCTGCCTAAATTGTGATGTCTTGAAGCATTATACGTTTTTACATGAAGTCCAAAATGAAAATCTTATTTTATGGAGATAGAGATTGATAGTTTTTGTACATGAAATCAAAGCATCTTAGAGACAGAGCAAATCTTTTCACCCTCCTTCTCTGTTGCCTGTTAAACACATGTAAACACATTACCAGCAGCAGCAGTAATAGCAGTAGCCATGCCTTGAGGCAGAAATCCTTCTTACAATATTTCTTCCAGGTTTCATATACCCTTTGATCAGAAGTTTCCAAGATAAAGTTTCAACACTTTATATTACGTCCGCTCTCTTGCTATGCATGTCTAATTGTTGAAAAGTTCTGAAGCCAAATTTTGCCTTCCTATAATTTTCCTCCTTACCATTGGGTATGACACAATAAATATGCACCTAGAGCCACATGTTCAATTATTTGAAGATATCTCACATTTTCCCTTAAGTCCTTTCTTCAGGCAGAACATTCCCATTATCTCAAATATTTCTTACACTAAAGAGTTTGCAGATGTGCACTGACTTGTGAATTTGCTTTTCTCCTCTACTGAGTCATTTGCTGATTGTGGACAGGAGCAGGGTCATTTTTATATTTCTATTTCCAATTACAGCATAATGTCTAGAACAGATTAGACAATTAAAAACTTACATCCAGAAGTTTTATTAGAAGAATGAGTGAGTCACCACCGAACTTCCTACGGTTTTTCAATATTACCTTTAAAAATAGTACCAGGGCTTCCCTGGTGGCACAGTAGTTGAGAGTCCGCCTGCCGATGCAGGGGACACGGGTTCATGCCCTGGTCCGGGAAGATCCCACATGCCGCGGAGCGGCTGGACCCGTGAGCCATGGCCGCTGAGCCTGCGCGTCCGGAGCCTGTGCTCCGCAACGGGAGAGTCCACAACAGTGAGAGGCCCGCATACCGCCAAAAAAAAAAAAAAGTAGTACCAAGAACTAAACATGGTACTCTTAAGATTACTGGTCAGTTTGACTGCAGAGTGATTATCACATTTTAGAACTTGGATAATCTGCATTTTAAACAATACTGGACATAGGTTTCTTTTCATTATATCACTCTGTGGACTAATACTGAGTTTGTAGTCAGTTAAATACAGTAGGATTGCTTTTCAATTGGCTGTTTACTTAACCATTGTGTCCCAATCTGTGTGAATGTAATTGATTTAATCTAAATCTAGGACCTTAAATATTTCCTGTTAAATTTACTATTTTATGAAAAAAATTAGTTCTGCAATCAAATTTATTTTTCCTAACTCTGTGTTAGGAATAAATTTGGTAGACTTGCCTTTAATGTATCTTCCCAATTGAAAGGACAATAAGTCACTAGAACCTTGTTGCAAATTTTCATGTCTATAAATCAACATATTTTAGTGATAATGATCTTTCCACCTAACTCTGCTGTTAACCATATAGTTCTTTTGTTCCCTACAGTTATTTCAGGGAAGGCTTTGTCAAAAGATCTGATAAATCAGTATATACTCTTTTAAAAAGTGATATTCCAAGCTATTTGTCTTATAATTCTGTCAAAAAAAGGAGATCTGGGACTGGGCTGGTTTTTGGAGATAACTGCTTTCTAAGTATTCATACATTACTCTAGAATTCTTCTAGGGATCCATGCCATTAGTATATTCTTTGGATAATTTTCTCCTTCTTTTTGAAAAACCACTGACAATATCTATCTTTAATTTTTGGAATCTTTTACATAAGCTGGGACTCCTTTCTCCTCTTCCCGCCTTCCTCCTGCCCCCATAAGTTTCCAGTGCAGAGACATTCTATATCTTGTCAGTGTTCTCTGTACTGGGTAACATGAAACATGAAATAGTCAACAAGGAAAGTCTAGAATTTACCAGCTGTTATGGATTTAGAAAAAAAATAACCTTACCAGATACTTGAAGTTCCTTATACCTTATACTTGAAGTTCCTTATACCTTCCCTATTTTGTTATCTATGCAGTTTTGAAATCCATAACTTTGGTATGGCTAGGTACTAGGTAGGCCATATCCCTAATGATGTTTCTTTTACTCTTTCTTCCTAATCTTACCTATTGGTTTCCAATTATGTTTCTGCTCTTAGGTCTGTGGATTTCTTTACAAGTACTTTTCCTTTGACTTGCTTCTCACTATCTGTGTTATAGATCCATTGTTTTTTCCAGACGTATGTTTCATCTCCCACCAATTTTCACTGGTATCCATGAGATCAACTTATTTCTTTAGATTACATTTTAAATTTTAATTTATGAGACACCCATATTCCAAACTGTTCTAGATATAGACCCTAACCAAACCCATAAGGCCTTGTTTTATTACTTAACTCTTTCCCTGTGAATTATTTAACATCACTTCAATCATTATTATTATTATTTTTTTTTTTTTTTTCTTTTGTGGTATGCGGGCCTCTCACTGTTATTGCCTCTCCCGTTGTGGAGCACAGGCTCTGGACACGCAGGCTCAGCGGCCATGGCTCACGGGCCCAGCTGCTCCGCGGCATGTAGGATCTTCCCGGACCGGGGAACGAACCCGTGTCCCCTGCATCGGCAGGTGGACTCTCAACCACTGCGCCACCAGGGAAGCCCAATCATTATTATTTATACGTTGAATTTATTTTTCATACTGTTAGTTCATTCTTTTCATCTGGGAATTTTTTCCCCTCCCTCATGTCTTAAAAGCTTTCTTTATCATAGCAGGAAATATTCATTACAAACTTTTTTAGATTTCCAGCATTTCCCAATAACCCATAATTTAGGAGTCATAAACCTTAGTCTAGAAAAACCAAATCTTGATCATCATCTCTTAAGTACTTAGATGTTCACTTTATTTTTTTAAATAACTTTTAATTCTACAGTCATACTTTTCAACTGGCAGAAAATATAAAATCCCTAGATACACCTACACATCTGTATTAGTTATATATTTCTGTGAAACAAATTAGCCCAAAACATAGCAGCTTAAAAGAATGAGCATTTATTATCTCATAGTTTCTGAGGGTCAGGAGTTTGGAAGCAACTTAGTTGGGGTTCTGCATCTGGGTCCGTCAAGAGTTTGCAGCCAACCTGTAGGCTGGGTCGCAATTATCTCAAGGCTCTACTAGGGCTGCAACGTCACTTCAAAACCCACTCATGTGATTGGTTCCTTGCTAGCTTTTAGATAGAGATTTCAGAGAGAGAGAGAGAGAAAAGGAGAGCCTAAGGGAGAAAGTGCCCAAGATGGAAGTAGCAGTCATCTATAACCTAATCTCAGAAGTGACATATTATTATTTCTGCCATATTCTATTGGTCACACAGAGCATCCCTGGTACAAGGTGGCTGGGGACCACAGCAGGGTGTGAGAAGCAGGAGGTGTAGATCATTGGGGCCATCTTGAAGACTAGTTGCTCCAATGTCTTTCAGTTTCCCATCCAAGCCTTCACATGGGAGCATTCTAGGTTTCTTCTGAAGAAATTATTAATTCCCATGGACGTTAAGTAACGGTAGTGGACGAAGACCTATGGTTAACTTTAAATAAATTATCACTATATTAGCATACTCTGATTAGCTGTATCATATGTTTAAGATGATGATCTGAATTTCTGCACCATAATTTCCAAGTTATTTCATTTCCTAGTTTTCAAAGAATAAGGAGAAGGATTGCGTTTGTTAAATATAGAGAATAGCCACATGGAAGATTAACTCTTCTATATATGGTCTTTACCATGTTTAATTCTAGTTCAGAAATTTACCTATATGGAAATATGTAAAACGGTATATGATATAGTGGAGTTAGGTAGTAATGTGTGAAGATAAAGGGGGTACGGAGGCACAAAGGCCATGAATTCATTTTATTTTTCAAACTGTGCAAAGCAGGGGAGATGAGATGATAAGATATTCTGCTTACCTTCAAGGAGCTAAGAGTGATTATTAGTTTCAGAACAGACTTGAACTTTGACCATCATTCCATTTTCCCCTTCCTACTAGCTTCAGGGTGGATATCCCGTCTGTCAGGGACGCTGTGAAAACCAGTGAGATGATTCTTACTGTGTTGTGATCTCGTAAAAAAAAAACAACAATGTGTTATATAAATGCCTTATTAAAATGGAAAGAGCCTGTCATAGGCACCATAATTATCAGATGTCTCTACACAAAATGTGTATTTTCCCTTCCTGTAACATAAGTATTAAAGTTTCTAATACAATCGCAACTGTGACGAGGCTTTTCTTACAAATATGAACCTAAGTGGCAAAATGGAAGTAATTCTCTAATTAATTCAAACTGGAACCAAACCCTTTCCCTTAATTATCTGGCAAACGGACTCATTCTATCTTTATTCTGGGGGAATTAGCATTTCAGGCAAAAGTGATTTTTGGCTTGCAGAGCCTTAAATAATTTTCAAATATTTAAAATAATTTTGGAGTAAAATACCATTATCCTTTCGAGAAATAAGAGAGTGAAATTAGAAGCCTTTAGGTTCATACAAGAAAACTGTATAAGATTAAAGAATCCAGGGTAACGTTTTTGTTCTACATTGTATCACTACTAAAATGTCTAATTTCAACCCAAATGTTGAAATTATATGGAAAGAATCCTCACCCCAAAATGGACTCTCATCTATAGTTTTTAAAATGAGATCTTTTATTTTTTGGGGGGGATCTTTCATACTATCGTTAGATGCAATAGGCAAGTCGCACAAAAAATATATGCACCAAGACAGAATGATACAACATATTGCAGGTTTGAATTAGGATTAAAGGAAAAATAAATTAAAATTAGCTACAATCAAGTTTATCAACTAAGAAATAATTGATATATTATTTTCCTTCCTCTGGAGTTGGAGTGCATAGTACAGCCAGGCCATTGGATTTTTGCTATGCTAAACTCAACTCGAGAACCGGAATTGCAGGATACTTATTGTCTGTCAGTAGACTTGATTAATTCACAAAAGCTTACTATTTATAATACAGGAAAATACAAGATAATCAGCTTGTACAAATCCTTTCTTGCAGTGCTATATCTTTGAATTCTGAACCATTAAGGAGTAATTTCTGTAAGTGTCTCCTGGTATTTTGTTACTTGCAAATTATGGCTGTATTACTTTAAGAAAATTCAATATCTGGAGATCATTATTTACCAAATAAATGGAGGAGAGAAAATTGTTACTATCTGTACTATAAAAAGATTCCGTTTTACAAAATGATGCACTTCATGATTCCTATAAATAGGGAGCTTCTCCAGTGCATTTAAGAATGTGAATTGAATAACAGAAATGGGATGTATACAGAATTTTCCAGTCAAACATTTACAGTGGAACAAAAAAAAAAAAAAGATTTTTTTTTTAAAAGTATAAGACTGTTTCTGATTAATTTGTGATCAGGAAGTGTTTAAACCATTTAACAAAAAATCACAATCCATCTTTGGGAATCTGTTGATTTTTTCACCAGTAATTTTATTGTAGCTTTCACCAATCAGTGTGATCAAATTTAGTTTTCAGTTTATCTGGGGCTTACTAAATCTCTCTGAATTATATCAGTCAAGATGCTAAATGAGGATATAGAACAACTATGATCTTCTAATGCATCGGTTGCCATGGAAGCTGCTCTTCTGGCCTGATTTGATCAATTTTTTTCAAGCAAGTAATTTGATAAATCTTTCCAAAGGGAAAATGTCATAATGTTCTTCTACCAAATTGAAAGAACCAAATTGTTTCTTTAAATTCATAATGGTCCCCTCCTAATAACCATGATATTTTTGTCATTTTATTTACATTCAGCAGATACTAAGCCTTGAGTTTGTGTGTTTTTAAAAGTGTGTCACTAAAAGTCTTTCTACTTTAACTTCCTTCTATGTTTACCAAAAAAATGATCTAAAAAATCCAAATCTTTTTTCTGCTGTGGAGCACAGGTTCCGGACGCGCAGGCTCAGCGGCCATGGCTCACGGGCCCAGATGCTCTGCGGCATTTGGGATCTTCCCGGACCGGGGCACGAACCCGTGTCCCCTGCATCGGCAGGCGTACTCTCTACCACTGCGCCACCAGAGAAGCCCCCCCAAATCTTTTTAATATAAATATTGTGATGTTTTCCTTGAGAAACTGTGGCTAATTGCATCACAGTTAATGAAATGTGTAGGTAAAAATACTCTTAGTGCCAACCACCACTATCATCAAAAGCCTTCATTAAATGCTGCATTTGCATATTAGATTTATCGCAATTAGCAGAAGTGGAATCCTTACTCAGAATCTTTTGACCATCTAGTTCTGATAATCTGCTTCCTGAAATGAAATCGAACAGGAAAGAAAATGTGCCATACTATGAAATGTTATGTGCAGGAAGGGACCTTTTCAGTTTCCCTAAACCAATCTCAAACTCAAGGCAGCACTTTTATTTATGATTGTAGACATAAGATCCAGTGTGCATTTGCATAGTTAGCTTTAATGCTGCATGAAAAGTAGGGGCATTGTGAAATTAATTAGGACCTTTACTTTCAGCCATGAGAAAGAAAAGAAGTTACTCTCTAACAATTGCAGGCTGGCCTTTAGGTGGCAGCGTGTATCAAGGAGAGACTGGCTGTGATCTTCGACAACAAAAAGTAAAAAGAAAAAAAAAAAGATCAGTTTCTTGTCAGAAATGTCTTCTTGCGTCTCTTGCATTTGGTTTCTTCCTCTAATGAATCTCTGAACATACGTGCCCTGTATCACTAAAATCATCAGCATGCATTTTCTTTGGTACAAAAACAATATCTGTTCTTTAATATGTACCTCCAAGTACCCACTATAGTGTTATGAGCCCTGTGGGTGTTAAGAAACATTTTTTTGCCTGACTGACTGTCAATACTGAGTTGGAAGTAAACATCTCAACTGCTCTATCATTTCCTGTTTCTCAAAACTGAAGCACAGAAGTTATCTGGAGAGTATTGGCCAAGATAAGAAGAACAAATACACAGTCACACTGTTTAAAAAATATTCTGAAGTGGCAATCTGTTTTTGAATTCTAGAGAAAAACTCCTGTGAGTTTCTCTCTGTGATATGCTGTTCCATCGGGTTTTGTTGGGAATTAGGCTTTGCCAGATCTGTCCAGACGCTTTGTCATGAATTCAGATATGAAGCCATGTTTATCCCTTTTCATTATAATCGTATATCCATGCTGGACCACTTTCTTCTTATGACTGTAATTTTCATAGCAAAATCATAAATATAGAAAAAGTCCCTAAGAATTTTTTCTGATCTTCTTTTCTCCTATCCTAAACAGGAATTATTGGAATTTTGGAAATAATGCATGTTTCTAACTACCAATGTCTTTTGTAAAAGAGACAGTAAAGGAATTAGAGCAATCCAAACATTGCAGCTCCAAACCTTGATCAGAGAATTTATTACTTTTTACATAATTATATTCTGTTCATGTCTGATTCAGTTAGAAGTCTTTCCAACAAAGTAGGTTACAGCATCTGGAACTTTTGATCTCATTTAAGCCTCTGATGTAATAGGGCAAAATGATCACTTCAAAAAGAAAATACAACCCCTCAAAACCCATCTCCCTAATTTCTAATGATACTTTTAACACTCTGTGTTTGTTGCAGCTGTCACCCTAAGATAACAGCTGGGTTTAGTTCTAAGCTGCAAGCTCAACTATTGCAAAACATTTGACGATCTTCTAATGCTATGTTTGTCAACAATCGCTTATTTCCTTTGCCTACTTTTATTTTTTTTTAAGGGCCCTGAAATCAAGCTCATTAATTCAGCTTATTAAAAAAAAGCAAAACCCTTGCAAAAAAACTATTTAAGATGGCCTTTCCCAGCTATTTGACGTCTATAGCCCTGCTAAGTTGCAAGGGTCTTTTTCTGTCTCCCTGGTCTTTTCAGTGTTTTCAAATTCATAAAAACAAGCTTTTTCCTTGACTCTAATTTGCTCCTTTCTATCTTCAAGCTGTAATGTCCTTCTATCAAGTCTCTTGTGTTTTATCAGATGTCACTTGTTTTTATGCTCTTTATGCCTTATGTACTTTGTGCTTTTGTCCTTTTCAAACTACTTTGGATGCTTGTGGGTTTCAGCTCCCTGCCACAAGTGTTCTATACCTTTGTAAACTTCCTCTTGTGGGCAGAACACAGATCAGCTGCTGTTTAATAAAGCAGGCATCTGATTTCATTCCTTTCACATCCATCAAAATGTCTTTTCCTAGAACTGGCATTCTTCCACTATTATTTGGTTAACTTGCTACATACAAGTGATTTTTCATTTCTTGATTGGGGAAAGAAACTCTCAAGCGTGATTTTTTCTTGTTGAATTGGAGAGCACCAGCTTTCCGGCTAGGAAAGGTCTTGCTTTTCTGCCATTTTGATACCCATCCATCCTCTAGCACCTTGAAGCTACCGACTTTGTGAAAGTTAGTGATCTTTGGAGAAAAATGTCATATATTTAAGTTCATCTTGAGTTAAAAAACAACAAAAGAAAATTATTACATATCCTAAACTGATGAACTACTAAAATTAATTACAGTAATAGCAATTCTAAATGTTCATGTGTATATATTTTTCTTTATTTGGCAGAATCTCAGATTATAGCATTTATCTATAAACTCCCATTTCTTTTCTTCCTATCACTGTTAAGAAACAAGAGTCATTTTTCTCATTTTGTGGTTGGGCAAAATAAAGAAAAGCTAAGTGAGCAGAAATATAGTGACAGAGAAGGGAATAAATGTCTCCTGATTCCAAGCCTGCTGCCTCCAGCAGTTTGAAGCTGCTGGCTTCTCTGAAAGTTACTGATATTTAAAGGAAAATGTCACCATTAAAGCACACTATAGCTTCTACTGGACCAAAGGGATTCTCTGCTTACCATGGGAATGCAACACAGTGATGTGTTTTTGAAAAGTCTTGCGGATCTGTAACTGCTAAAAGGAGGCAATTTTCTTTGATTAACACAAGAGTCCATTAACTGTTTACAAAATGTTCTTAATAATATAGGAGGCATGAGATTCCTGCAAGCTTCTCCTGACTGTGCAATCTATTTGGGGGTTCATTACTGAAATACTGTTTAATGCCTTAAATGAGAATATTGAGCATTTTCAAGCAACACCTATTGTAAGTGCTGTGAATAACCAATTTTCTTCCTGAGGAGATCAGCATTATATATAAAAAATATATATATATATATATATATTTAACCTTTTTTCCTAATTACAATATATGTTCATAAAGTAAACGTTTAGAATATGCAAAGATGCAAAACCAAATTGTCTGTAATTCTCTCACTTTGTTTTAATTATTTTTCAGATTTTTAAGTAAGCATACATAAAGAATTTTACAAGAATGGGTTTGTGGGTCTCTCAAGGGAACTCCAACAAAAAGCAGCCTTTCTCCACATCTGAAAAGTTAGAGAGAAAAACCCCAAAGGAGTATAGAGGCAAAAATAATGTTTATTACTACCAGAGGGTAGGCAGAGCAAGTAGCTTTATATCTGTTATAGACTTGCAATAGGAAATTCTAAGATTATGCAGATTCCGTGTTATAGTGTCTGGTTCTAAACTAGGTTGTGGCCCATGCAAGAATCCTATCCAGGTAAAACTTATAGCCTGGAAGAGAGAAAAGTCTGTGTTCTCTGCAGGAATGCTCCATCTTGAGAGGAAGTGAGTGGAGTTAAGCAGAGCATGTCCAGTTAATTGTTCACATTTACCAACAAATTAACTCACAGGGCCAAGAGAATGTGCATTATACAAATTAGTTTCCCTTAACTGGAAGAACACGTCAGTACGGAGAAGTATTTCTCATCAGCAGGGTCACACAATACCTGTTGGTTTATATTTTGCCCTGCCCCCCCATCTAACCAGGAAACATGATTTTTTTCTAGATTCTAGGTGAACCTACTGGATTTACATTAGCCAAGCATGGTTTTAGGCATATAGCATGAATCAAAACTGGAAGTTATTATTATTATTAATTACTATTATTATGTACAAAGAAAAAAACTGAAAAACAATATGAGAGGAAGATTGATGCTACCCCACTTCAAGACATACTATAAAGTGACAGTAGAAAAGAATAAACAAATAGATCAATGGAACAGAGTAGAGAGCCCAGAGATGGACCCACATAAATGTAGTCAACTGATCTTTGACAAAGAAGCAAAGATAATACAATGGAGAAAAGATAGTCTTCAACAAGTGGTACTGGAGCAACTGGACATGCACATGCAAAAAAAAAAAATGAATCTAGACATGGAATTTGTACCCGTCTCAAAAATTAATTCAAAATGGATCATAGACCTAAATGTAAAATGAAAAACTATAAAACTCCTAGAAGGTAAAACAGGAGAAAACCTAGATGACCTTAGATTTGTCAATGACTTTTCAGATACAACACCAAAGGTGTGATCCAAAAAGAAAGAATTGGTAAGTTGGATTTCATTAAGAATTGCTTTGTGAAAGACAACGTCAAGAGGCTGAAAAGACAAGTCATAGACTGTGAGAAAGTTTGAAAAAGACTGATAAAGCTGATAAAGAACTCTTAACCAAAATATACAAAGAACTCTTAAAACTCAACAATAAGAAAACAACTCAATTAAAAAATGCACCAAAGATCTTACTTAAGAGGTCCCTCACCAAAGAAGACATACAGATAACAAATAAGCATATGAAAAGGTGCTCTGCATCAAATGTCATCAGGGAAATGTAAATTAAAGCAATGAGATACCTCTAACTTCACACCTGTTAGAATAGCTAAAATCAAGAACACCGACAACACCAAATTCTGTTGAGGATGTGGAGTAACAGAAACTCACTTATTGCTGGTAGGAATACAAAATAGTATTATGGTAAATACAGCCACTTTGGAAGATAGTTTTGTGGTTTCTTGCAAAACTAAGCATACAGGCTTCCCTGGTGGCGCAGTGGTTGAGAGTCCGCCTGCCGATGCAGGGGACGCGGGTTCGTGCCCCGGTCCGGGAAGATCCCACATGTCGCAGAGCAGCTGGGCCCGTGAGCCATGGCCGCTGAGCCCGTGTGTCCGGAGCCTGTGCTCTGCAACAGGAGAGGCCACAACAGTGAGAGGCCCGCGTACCGCAAAACAAACAAACAAACACTAAGCATACTCTTACCATACGATCCAGCAGTCACATTCCTTGGTATTTACCCAAAGGAGTTGAAAACTTATCTTTACACAGAAACCTTCATACATGTTTATAGCAGCTTTATTCATAATTGCCAAAACTTGGAAGCACCCAAGATGCCCTTCAGTAGGTGAATGGATAAACTGTGGTACATCTAGACAATGGATTATTATTCAGTGCTAAAAAGAAATGAGCTATCAAGACATGGAGGAGCCTTAAATACATATTACTAAGTGAGAGAAACTAATATAAAAAGGCTACATATTGTTTGATTCCAACTACATAACATTTTGGAGAAGACAAAACTATGGAGACATTAAAAAATATCGGTGGTTGTCAGGGGTTAGGAGGAAAGAAGGATAAATAGGCAGAGCATAAAGGATTTTTAGTAATTCATTGAAATGACTGAATATGATACTATAATCATGGATACATGTCATTATAAATTTGTCCAAACTCCTAGAATGTACAATACCAAAAGTGAACCATAATGTAAAAACTATAAACATTGGGTGATGATGTGTCAGTTTAGTTTCATCAGTTGTAACAAACGTACCACTCTGATGAGGGATGTTGATAATGGGAGAGGCTATACATGTTCATAGGCAGGGGTATATGGGAAACCTTTGTACCTTCTGCTCAATTTTGCTGTGAACCTAAAACTACTCTAAAAAATAAAGTCTACATAATTCTATGCTAAATTGGTTTATTTAACCTCTAAATATTAAAAGTAGAAGTACATAAATATTGGCTTAAATAATCAAAAAGGACTTAATGGAGGAAGTTGGACTTTGACCCATGAAAGATTGTATACACTTTAGCTGTGGCTCAAAAGGGGAATAGCGTTCACAAAGGAATAGCAGTATCAGAGGTTCAGAGAAAATTATGTCAAATTAGAACACTAGTGTAATCCTTGCCTTTCTTCTTAAAGTGGCTTTGGAAAGTATATGTTGAAACTTCAGAGCTGTACTGGGAGAATCCAGTTCAGTACCTTCACCATTATAATAATTCTGCTTTTCTCCCTCTATTCTTCAGTCTATCTATATTTTCCTGATCTTTGTAACAAAATAATGAAAATAGTAGGAATTGGAAAATTGAATCTGGATAGTACTAACAATTAGAAGAGTTACCTCTGTGAGAACTTAACTTGAAATCTCATGAAGCGATTATGAATAGCCCTTAACATTCACTTGAACATATTTGTTGTAACCACTAAGTGATAACTCTGGTCTAACGTTTAGGGTTACATTACACAGTAAATAGTAGCTACAGTTACCAAGTATTTCATGCAAGTTAACAATATATAGAGGATGCAGTGAACATTGTTGAAACCAAGAATATCAGCATCTAAAAGAGTTGTTCACCAGGGGCTAGTATAAATTCTACGATAAAGAGGGTCCATTGCACTTTCACACATATAATGATTGTTTTTATAAAATGTTGAATCAACCATAATCATTTATATTTATCAATTTTGATTTCATGGTGCTTTTGATAATAATAGCACATGCAACTGTGGAATTCTTTACCATTTGACACCTGTTTATACTGTGAATAATAACAAAAAACATTACATTAAATGGTCTCTGGAGCAGGAAAGTATTTTCTACTGGAATAAATTCTAGGGGTAGATTTCTGATTCATGAATAGATAGTTGAAAGATTCAGTTAGGATTAGGGTTTTTAGTTATGTTAGCCATTATTTTTTTCTCCCTCTTGGGAAAATCTAAAACCCAAAGCAAAGCTAGAATTTATTAGCTTCTATCACATAATCAGTACATTCTTCTTCACATAGTAACTAATCCCAAACCATCAGGGTGTGGATTATACTTTTTTAAAAGAAATGGGTTTCACTTTTTTTTTTTTTTTGCGGTATGCTGGCCTCTCACTGTTGTGGCCTCTCCTGTTGCGGAGCACAGGCTCCAGACGCGCTAGCTCAGTGGCCATGGCTCACAGGCCCAGCCGCTCCACGGCATGTGGGATCTTCCCAGACCAGGACACAAACCTGTGTCCCCTGCATCGGCAGGCGGACTCTCAACCACCGCGCCACCAGGGAAGCCCTCGGGTTTCACTTTTAAAGTCACTAATATTTAACTTCAAAAAATTCAATTATTATAATCCTATCTTCTGCCTACACAGACAATTTATAAAACCTTTAAAACTCTTTCTTCATTTCTGCTTGATATACCAATAAATGGTATATGTAACATACTCTATCTAATATCTCTATAAAAAGTGTTTCCTTTTGCCTTGTATTTTGAACCTAATTGTGATATTTTTAAATAAAACACATGTTTTACCTTAGTCTTTTCCACCCCATGTGTCTTGGTTGTTGTTCGTTTGCTAATGTGATGTTTCTTCTCTGCATCATATCCATTGATTGATTGGATGCTTATGAAATATTTGAATTCAACCTCATTGGATCTATTTTTATCTCACACTGAGCATTCTGTTGGTTAATTTTCTTCAGATAATAGACACATCGATTTAGAGTTTTATGTTATGATAATGTGGTATAATGTAATACATCTTATTAATTTTGGCATTGAATAGCTTACTTCTTTAGAATGTATTTATTTATGATATCATTATGGATACGTAGTGATGCATGACTTTATAAACTTGTATAAAGGTTTACACTTTTCCAAAAAGCCTTACCATAAATTTTTAAAGGCACTGTACAATTAGTTAATGCTGTATGTTTTCTAATAGACAGTAACTTCCTACTGGGAAAATTAAAGAATCAATTCCAGGAAAATCAAAGTTTGATAATCAAGGGTTGATAACATAAATTAACCTCATGATGATACTGAAAGTTATTGTTCTGTGTGGTGCAAGTGTGGTAGAAAAAATGACAATTGTGTCTCTAGTTGTATATGACATAGAATTCTTGTAAAAGTTGTCCTTTGGTTTGTAATTGTAGTGCTGTTTCTCTTTCTCTTGATTTACTGTGTATATCATTGCTCAAAACAACAACAGTGGAAGCAATCACATTCCCATCAGGCATAAAACTGTGATTGACAAGTGAGTCTGCCATTTAGGTTTAGTCACCCTGTTACAACTGTGCCATATTTTTTACAGTTGTGATTCATTAAGTACCCACCTATGGCGCTGCCATTTTTTTCATTATATGTTAGCTTTTGAGTAATTTCTGCCAAGACTAACCCAGTGAGGTTGTTTGGAAGCATTCATTCTTACAGGACTGATAGCTTGGCTTTGTTCTAAGACATTATTAGTTGGTGACTCTTTTTTTTTTGCAATACATGTTTTTATTTTGTTTTTGCAATACATTACATGTATACATTACATACAATACATTACATACAATACATATTTTTTTTGCAGTACATTACTCTTGGATGATACTGATGTAGTTTGATTAGAAATCAGGACACTGTCAAATAAAGAAGGATTTCTATGGGGCTGAAATAGAGCATGCTACCCAGGAAGCCTTAAGATAGAGCATAAACTCTTTTGTAACATATTAGAGTGACACTGTGTGAGTCAAAATCATGTGTCATATCAAATTTACCAGAAGATAAGGATGTTGTTGGAATGATAATGTATGAGAACAGTCAGACCAATTCATATTTCTGTCAAATATAAGGTTTTAGAAACTTTCTAACAATTCTCTACAGTATACATATCTGCCATACTACTGCCTAGGAATAGAAGAGAGAATGATTTCAAAAGATTTGCCTAAGGTTAGTCACTGAACACATAAGTTAGTGATTAAGAAAACATTTTTAACATTTTACCTTTAGGAAGGATATGTGAGAATTTCCTCATTTTTCAAAGCATCTTTAGATACTGCACAAGGTGATTAATTCAGAGCTAGACATTTAACAGCATAATTTAAAGTCATAGAGGAAACCACTGGGATATCTCAAATGAGTAATAATAGGTGGAGGAGAGAGAGGAAGAGAAGAGCAAGGTCGGTGCCCAAATTCCTCATCTCTCTTGATGAGGAAATCGGGGAAACTGCCAGGCATTATGAATAAGAGAGACATAGAGGTATATTGTGGTGATGGTAACCAGTAAAATAAATAAAAATAAAAATGTTAAAATACCTGTTGTAGAAGAATAGAGCTAGAAGGTTAGATCTGGGGAAAGAGACCTTACCTTCTCACTCTTAAATTCCGTATTGTTTGAATTTATTGTTTTGTGTGTATTCTCTGTCTTTAGAAAAGATAGTCTCCATTGGTATTTCCATCCTCTATTCTCCTTGTCTGTACGTTTTATAATCACATGCAGCTTTACCCAAATCTCAAATAGCTTATACCTTCACGTTTCTCTATAAGAATGAGCCATCTCATATGATCTCCAAGAGAGTTTTCACTGGGTTTGTGCCTCTGCCAGTCCTCTAGGTAGGACTGCCTACAAAGTGTCTACACTGTCAGATTGAGGGCTTAGTGGAAGAAAACAGTTGCTATAGAATATGGTTCCAAAGGTTAGAACAAAGACCTATATGCAAATATTGGAAGAAGAGAAAAAATCAGAGTAAGATAGAAGGAATTCCTTCTGGAGGTACTGAGGACCTGTCACTGGAAGTTGCAACTTAGGATAGGTTCATTATCTTCATTCATAAGTGGGCAGTGAGACAAAATTGTGGCTGAATTTTCCCTTTTTGGGGTGTAGGGTTTATGCAGGAAATCTTTTTTCTTCTGCTATGTAGAAGAAGTGCAGAGCCTCTAGGGTAGTATCTCTCCATATATGATCCATATATATGCTGAATGAGAATCAACCTGGGGGTGTTTGGAAATTTATGGGCTCCAGACTATACATGCTGCTTCAGAATCTTTTGAGTCCTGGGAATCTTAACATTTCATAATGTTGGTTCTGGTGTCGACTAAAGTGTGAGAGTCTCTGCATGGAAAGCAGAAACACATACAAAAATTGTTCCAGATAAGTATGTTTCAAGAATGTGGCTCTTATGTGACCATCACAATGTGTGCAATGAAATAGTGTCTGGGGAGAAGATGGTCAATGCCAAGATATTTTTAAAAATTTTGTTCATTTTGTTTTTGTAGTTTTATCTTCTCTCTTCTTCTTATATTATTTTTCTTTCACTTCATGCTATAGAAATAGTGATGAATGCTGATGAGGCAATAGTTAATCCAACTCCAGACTCTCATTTTCAGGTAATTATTTGAAACCAGAACAGCACTTAACAGCACTGACTTATCTGTCTTGGGAGATTAACTAATTAAAAGCTCAAGCAAGACAGGCTCTGGTTTTTTGTTTTCTTTTCTAAGCTGGTTAAGGGAAAGAAAAGAGAAAAATAAGAATATTTTGCCTTCTGATGTTTTTCTGCCATCATTTTATATTCGTAAAATATGTAGTGTGTCTGTGATTTCTCTTTTCTGAAAAATAGAATGGCAGATTAATATGAAATGGTGGAGGAGGCACAACTGAAAATGAATCAAATTTATTCAGCCAGAATTATTTAAAAGGATGCAGTAGAAGAGGGCAATGTTTTAGACAAATTATCCAGATGATTGGGGGAAAGAAAATAATAGTTTTGGGTTTGTTTCATTAACTACGTATATTTTTTATACTGTCTTAAACCAGTGTACTTTGTGGACTGTAAATTTTAGTCTCAATTATCATTAACCTAGTAAGTCTGATTAATTAGATATATGCTACAACACAAGTAATCACTTCATTGATTACACAAAAACAAATGCCACTATATTGTCACTGATAAGAGAGAGGATATTTTGGTTTGGATCTTTGTTTTTACTTTTATTTTGCTTAAGACAACCATCAAATCAAACCTCAGTATATTTCCCCGGTCTTACACTTGGCCAGGTTAGTACTGAAAATGTGTCTTCTTGAGAGTCCTTGTTGCACTTGGGTGCGCGTTTACTTTTGGAGCTGTGTAGTGATCTATCAAACCATCTTTTTAAAGCAAAATCCATTTCAAACGACAGTACCCTATCTTTAAAAGTTTCCAGTCACCATTTTAAGAAAAGCACAAATACCTGCCATGGGTAGCAGGGTTTTGGCTAAATTTCTTTCACACATTATTAATCTTATGATGTTCACTCATAAAGTCTGGGTAGTTTGGTTGCACTTTTCCTTTTCATATGCACTTTTAAACTGTGTAATGTCACTCTGTTCTCCCCTCAGAAATGGCTGTGATATCATTTTGTGTGAAATGATCCTGTTTATAGTTTTGATGTCATCTTGTTAAATCTGGGAAGTGATTAGGGGGTTCTTTGATTTGAGAAACACATAAAGATCTTGTGACTGTTGCCATTTATGAATTCAGATTCATCCATGTAGATTACATCCCTTTTTCTTTTTCTTTTGAAATGAAAAGATGAGGGCTTTTAACATTATTCTTTAAGACGGTATGTGCTCTTTAGTAGAATCTGAAATGGAACTGTAATAAATATTCATCTAATCTACAGGACTTGCACACAGAGTTGATCACCATTTCAATTTCAAGCTTTCATTATCTGCCTCTTGCACTGTCGCTTTGGACTAGCTCATTTTCCCCCCTTTGATAGTGACAACAAAAGAGCGAGACCCTTTTTATAGTTTGTGGTTATGTTTAGGCTTAGTAAAAACATCTTACAAAATTCATTTATTCATGCATGCTTGTCTCATGGGATAAGGTAACCATATCATTTGCTTCAATTCTTTCCTTTTCTTCTTTAAATTCGGAAGCTCTTCTTTTTATTTCTAAATTTTCTTTAGTACATCCAATTCTCTCCGGCACTCCTGTGAGCAGCTGTGGGTGGTGATGGGGAGATGTTTTGAGATAGTGCTTCTGCATTCTGCATGTCCCCCCAGAGCAGCTTTATAGAACATGGAAAAGTACAGTCTAGCTCTGTGGCAGATGGACTTTCAAATAGCATTCACTGAGATCCTTCCCTTTCATATCAAGAAACACAGCTATATACCCTGCTTAGTGTGCTGACATTTCACAGTTGATATCCTTATATATTTTCCTTCTCACTTGATGGCAGGGATGGGGAATTGAGGTGCCCTTTTCAAGCAAAACATGTTTTGTTTTTTTTTTTCCAGCATCTGTGAATGTTGACTACAACAAATCTATTTGGCTGAATTCTACATGTTTTCTTAATTCCTATGTTGTACACCTAATGTAATGACTACCACCTGTTAGAAAAATGCTAAATTATTCTCTAAGTGTTCGTTAGCATTTAGCTCAATGATTGCTATATTTTAATATATATTTAATTTAGTAATTCTTAAGAAAGTAATTTTTATGCCATCTTTCATTTCTTTTTCCCTCCACTAGTTTGAGTACTTGTATTTCATTAATTTAAAAATGTACTGAAATTGGCGCCAAAAGAATTCTTGGACAATTCGATGATATCAAATACAGTGTTTAAAAAATTTTGACAGTGAAAAGCATTATCTAGTTTAAATTATGTCCTGTTTTTTTTTTTTTTTTTGCAGTACGTGGGCCTCTCACTGTTGTGGCCTCCCATTGCGGAGCACAGGCTCCAAATGTGCAGGCTCAGTGGCCATGGCTCATGGGCCCAGCTGCTCCGTGGCATGTGGGATCTTCCAGGACTGGGGCACAAACCCATGTCCCCTGAATCGGCCGGTGAACTCTCAACCAATGCGCCACCAGGGAAGCCCATGTCCTGTGTTTTGAACTGATTTTTACTTTGTATTCTGGAGCAATTAGATGACCAAGCAACTTTTCCAAATGGAAAAAAAAAGAGTTTTGCCAAAGGCATGGGGAATTGCACACATTTTAAGCTGCTTTATAAAAGGCAGTTTCAAATATCAAAACGTTTCAGCAGAAATATTGCATGTTTATTCTTGGTTCTGCAGTAAATTTGGTTATGGAAAATTTAATACAGTCTGTGTGAAGAGTCTGGAGATAAGTAAGTGTGTTGTTTCCTCTTGGGTAACTCCAAATTGTTTTCTTTAAACTTGTGATTTAGCAGGTAATCCTCTAGGTGAACCTTAACAATTTGGTGGTACAGTAGCGCCAGGCCCTCAGAAAACAGCAGGTGATTGGCTAGCTTCCTCACCACTTCCAGCTCTGGGCCTAGGGGAAAAAGACATGTGAATCTTTATGAAGAATTTTAGTGCAGGGTTTATTTAGATTGAAAAGTATCCATGGATGGTCATTAGAGACGTTTTTAAGGGGCTTAGGATCTATTAGTCAGTAGCAGCTTGAAATTTTCATTTGTACAAGTATAACTCTTGGTACTTCCTCTCTTGTTTATTTGAAAGGGAGAGAAATGCTTATGAAAGATTTAAGATTAACCTATGGAAACAGAAAAACTTGTTCTCTGAGAAATAGAAAATAATCTGTGACAGGAAAGGGTTCAAAATCAGTGACCCTGACCATTTTGTGGCTGTAGAAAGTGGATTTTGTTAAAAATGAGTGGGCACAGCAGGAACAGGTTATTATTTATAAGAGTGGCTAACAGTTTGAGGGCCACAATTATATGCCAGATGCTGGGCTGAATGCTTCATGTGTATAATCACATTTTATCTGTATAACCCTATAAAGTAGGAACTATTATTTCTCCTGTTATACAGGTGAGAAAATTGAGACTCAGAAAGATAAGTGTGGAAGACAGAAAAATGGCTTCTCCAGATATGTCCCCATCCTAATCCCTGGAACCTGTATCTATGTTATCTTACTAGGAAAATGACACTTTTCAGATGTGATTAAGATTAAGGACCTTGGGATGGGATGGGGGAGATTATCTTGGCTTATCTGGGTGAGTCCATCCTCATCACATAAGTCTTTAAAAGAGGAAGCATCTTTTCTGGTTGTGGTTAAAGATCCAGATGTGATGATGAAAGAAGGGTCAGAGAGATAAAAAATTGTGGCTTGGAATTTGGAAGAAAGGTGCCATGAGCCAAGTAATGCAGGCATACTCCAGAAATTGGAAAATACGAGGAAACAGATTCTCCCTTAGAGGCTTCAGAAAGTGTCTTAGTCCGTTTAGGCTGCAATGACAGAACCACAGACTAAGTGGCTTATAAATGACAGAAATGTATTTCTCACAGTTATGGAGGCTGGAAGTCCAAGATCAGAGTGCCAGCATGATTGGGTGAGGGCGTGTTCCAGGTCACAGACTTCATGTTATATCCTCACATGGCAGAAGGGTCTAGAGAGCTCTGCGGGGTCTGTTTTATAAGTACACTAGTCCTGTTCATGAGGACTTTGCCTTAATGACCAAAGTGCCTCCCAAAAGCTACACTTCCTAATTGTATCACACCAGGAATTAGGATTTCAACATATGAATTTTAGGAGGCCACAAACATTCAGACCATAACAGAAAGGAACAGAGCATGACAAACATCTTGACTTTAGTCCAGTGAGACCCAAGTCAGACTTCTCAACCCCAGAACTGCAAGATAATAAATTTGTGTTGTTTTTAAGCCACTACATTCATGGTAATTTGTTATAACAACAATAGAAAATTAAGATAATAATAGTATTTTTATCCATAGAAGGTCTGAGAAAGCCTTAGAATACCTAGCAGGGCTGACAGAAGGTATTTCTCTCTCAAGGCCAGTCAGTAAAGACTAGAGGAGGTGATTGCTACTTCAAGTGTGAAGACAGCAATTCAAGACTTCAAGAAACATTAAAAACTCAAGGAAATGTGACACCACAAAAGGATCACAATAATTTTCCAGTAGTTTACCACAAAGACATGAATACTGCAATTTATCTGATAAAGAAATAAATATAGCTGCTTCAAGGAAGTTCAATGAAATGCACACACACACACACACACACACACACACACACAAACCACAGAAGGACAATTCAACAAAATTAGGAAAACAATACATGAAAAAAATGAGAAGATCAACAAAGGGATAGAGTAGTAAAAAGAGAACCAAATAGAAATTCTGGAGCTGAAGAATACAATGAATGGAATGAAAGATGCAATAGAGAGCATCAGTAACAGAATGGATCAACCATAATAAATAATCTGCAAAGTAGAAGACAGGAACTTTGAAATTATCCAGTCACAGGAGAGCAAAGAAAAAAGAATGAAAAAGAGTGAAGAAAGCCTATGTGAGCTATGGATAATGTCAAGATAAGCAATCTGTAAATTAATGAAATCCCAGAAGGAGAAGAAAGGGAAAAGGGGGCAGAAAACTTATTTAAAGAAATAGTGACTGAGAACTTCCCAAATCTGGGGATAGGTTTGGACATCCAACTTCATGAAGCTTATATGTCCCCAGGCAAATTCAACTTAAAGAGATCTTCTACAAGACACACTATAATAAAATTTTCAAAAATCAAAGACAATGAGAGAATTATAAAAGCAATAAGAGAAAAGAAGCTCGTCACTCACATGGGACTTGCAATAAGTCTATCAGTGGATTTCTCAGCAGAAAGCTTAAAGGACAGGAGAGAGTGGGATTATATATTCAAAGTGCTGAAACAGAAAGAAAAAATCTGTCAACAAAGAATACTTTAGGAAAGTGGTCCTTCAGAAATGAAGGAGAGAGATATATTTTTCTGGACAAACAAAGCTTGAGGGAATTCATCATTACTAGACCTATATTGCAGGAAATACTGAAAGGAGTTCTTCAAGTTGAAATGAAAGGATGCTAATTGGTAACATGAAAATATATGAAAATATACAGCACACTGGTAAAGGTAAGTATATATTCAAATTCAGAATACAGTCAGTCCTTTGTATCTGCAGATTCTGAATCCACGGATGCAAACAAATAGAGATAAAAAATACTTGAAAAGGACTTCCCTGGTGGCACAGTGCTTAAGAATCCGCCTGCCAACGCAGGGGACACGGGTTCGAGCCCTGGTCTGAGAAGATCCCACATGCCACAGAGCAGCTAAGCCTGTGCATCACAACTACCGAGTCTGTGCTCTAGAGCCCACGAGCCACAACTACTGAAGCCCACGTGCCTAGAGCCCGTGTTCTGCAACAAGAGAAGCCACTGCAATGAGAAGCCCATGCACCTCAAAGAAGAATAGCTCCCGCTCGCCGCAACTAGAGAAAGCCTGTGTACAACAATGGAGACCCAATGCAGCCAAAATTAAAAATAAATAAATAATTTATTTAAAAAAAAATATTCCAAAAAGCAAAACTTGAATTTATCATGAGCCAGAAACTACCTATATAGCATTTACATTGTCTTTATAACTATTTACATAGCATTTACATTGTATTAGGTATTATAAGTAATCTAAACATGATTTAAAATATACAGGTATACGCATGTTACCTATACATGTGTAGGTTACACATACAGTAACCTACATGTGTGTAGGTTATATGCAAATACTACACCATTTTATATAAGGGACTTGAGCATCTGTGGATTTGGATATTCGTGGGTGGGGGCAGAGACCTGGAACCAATCCTTCGTGTATACCAAGGGGCAGTTGTACTCTAATACTGTAATATGGTGGTGTGTTAACCACTTAATTCTAGTAAAAAGGTTAAAGGCCAAAAAATATTAAAAATAACTATAGCTATAATAATTTGTTAATGAACACTCAACATAAAAGAGGTAAATTGTGACATCAAAAAACATAAAGAAGGGGAGGAGTAACAGAATAGAGTTTTCGTATGCAATCAGAGTTGTTATCAGCATAAAATAAACTGTTATATCTGTAAGGTGTTTTATGTAAGCCTCATGGTAACCACAAAGCAAAAGCTACATTAGATACACAAAAGATGAAGAGATCAAGAGAATAAAAGCATGCCACTTTGTAAAATCATCAATTCACAAAGGAAGACAGCAAGAGAGGAAGAAAGGAACAGGGGAACTACAAAACAGCAAAAAACCAATTAATATATAACATTAGTAAGTTCTTATCTATCAATAATTACTCTAAATGTAAGTAGATTAAATTACAAAAAACATAGAGTGGTTGAATGGATTTTAAAAAAACCCAGCAAATTATATGCTGCTTACAAAAGACTAACTTCAGAATTAAGGACAAAGTGAAGAAGTGAAAAAAAAAATTTATTCCATTCAAATGGTAACCAAGAGAGCAGGGGTAACTATACTTATATCAGACAAAATTAACTTAAAAAAAGACTGATAAGAGACAAAGAAGTTAATTATATAACAATAAGTGAGTCAAATCATTGAGGCTTTAACAATTGTAAATATATATACACTTATCATTAAAGCACATAAACATATTAAGCAAATGCTAACAGATCTGAAGGGAGAAATAGACAATACATTAATACTAAGGAACTTCAAAACACCACTTTCAACAATGAGTAGGTCATTCAGATGGAAAATCAATAAAGAAATGTTGGACTTTAACTATACTTTAAACCAAATGGACCCAACAGATGTATACAGGATATTCCTTCCCACAGCAGCAGAATACACATTCTCATAAAGCACACAGGGAACATCTCCAGGATAAGTCATATGTTAGATCATGAAACAAGTCTTATCATTTAAAAAGACTGAAATCATACCTAGTATTTTTTCTGGCTACAAAAATATGAAACCAGAAATCAATACCAGGGGGAAAACTATACAATTCACAAACATGTGGAGATTAAACAGCACACTCCTGAACAACCAATGGGCCAAAAATGAAACTGAAAAAAGTATACTGAAACAAAAAAAAATGGAAAAAAGTCTACCAAAATTATGGGATGCAGCAAAAATTTTAAGAGGGAATTTCATAGGGATGAATGGCTCCATTAAGAAAAAAGAAATATCTCAAAGACACAACCTCACATTACACCTCAAGGAACTAGAAAAAAAACAATACATTAAGCCAAAAGTTAGAAGAAGGAAGGAAATAACAAAGATCAGAGCAAAAATAAATGAAACAGGTAGCAGAAAAGCAATAGAAAAGATCAACAAATGTAAGAGTTGTTTTCTTGAAATGGTAAACAAAATGGGCAAACCTTTATAAACTAACTAAAAAGAGAGAAGACTAAAATAAATAAAACTAGAAATCAATAAGCAGACATTACATTATAGAAATACAAAGGATCATAAGAGACACTATGAACAATTATATGCCAACAAAATGGATAATCTAGAAGAAATGGATAAATTAAAAAAACATACAACCTAACTAGACTGAGTCATGAATAAACAGAAAATCTGAACAGACCAATAACTAGTAAGGAGACTGAATCAGTAATCAAAATACCTCCCCACAAAAAATTTCCTGAACCAGATGGCATCACTGGTGAATTCTGCCAAACATTTACAGAAGAATTAATGCAGTCCTTCTCAAACTCTTCCCAAAAATTGAAGAGGAGGGAACACTCCCAAACACATATTATGAGGCTAGAATTATCCTAATACCAAAGCCAGCTAAGGTCACTTCAATTAAGGAAAACTACAGGCCAATATCCCTGATGAACATAGATACAAAACTTCTCAACAAGATACTAGCAAACAAATTTCAATAGCACAAAGGATCATACACCATGATCAAGTGGGATATATCTCTGGGATACAAGGATGGTTCAATATACACAAATCAATAAATTTAATACATCACATTAATAGAGTGAAAACAAAAATCATATGTTCACCTCAATAGATGCAGAAAAATCATCCTCTCATGATAAGAAAAACTCTCAACAAATTGGGCATAGAAGGAACATACCTCAATATAATATAGACCATATATAAAAGCCCATAGCTAACATCATATTCAATAGTGAAAGGTTGAAAAAGTTTTTCCTCTAAGATCAGGAACAGGGCAAGAGTGCCCACTCTCACCACTCCTATTCCAGTACTACTGGAAGTGCTAGCCAGAGCCATCAGGCAGAAAAAGAAATTAAAGGCATCCAAGTCAGAAAGGAAGAAGTAAAATTGTTTCTGCTGGCAGATGACATGATTTTATATATAGAAAACCCTAAAGACTCTGCCAACAAACTGTTAGAACTAATAAACAAATTCAGTAAGTTGCAGAATAGAAATTTAGCATAAAAAATTAGTTACATTTCTATACACTAAAATGAACTATCTGAAAAAGAAATAAAGAAAAAAAATCCCATTTACAATTGTATCAAAAACAATAAAATACTTAGCAATAAATTTAATCAAGGCGGTAAAAGATCTGTCGACTGAAAATTATAAGACTTTTATGAAAGAAATTGCAGAAGACACAAGCAAATGGGAAGATATCCCATGTTTATGATCAGAAGAATCAATATGTTAAAATGTTCATACTACCCAAAGCAATCTACAGAGTCAGTGGAATCCTTATCATAATTCCAATGACATTTTTCACAGAACTAGAACAAACCATTCTAAAATTCATATGGAAATAACACGTGATGGTGAGACTATGGAGAACAGGTTACCCTTGGGCATTCTTGGTGGGAATGTAAATTGTTAGAGCCCTTATTATTATTATTCAGCCAGTTTTATTCCCAATAGCCAAGACATGGAAACAGCAACGTAAGTGTCCATCTACCAATGAATGGATAAAGAAGATGTGGCATGCATATATATATGTATATGTATATATAGCATATATATATATTTATTTCAGCCATGAAAAAGGAGCACTGCCATTTGTGAAAATGTGGATGGAACTTGAGGGTATTACGGTAAGTGAAATGTCAGAAAAAGAAAGACAAATTCTGCGTGATCTCAGTTATATGTGGAATCTAAAAAAGCCAAACCCATAGAAATAGAAAGTGGAATGGTTGTTGCCAGGAGCTGGGAGATGGGAAAAATGGGGAGATGGTCGAAGTGTACAATTCCCAGTTATAAGATGAATGGTTCTGGGGATCTGATGTACAGCATGGTGACTGTAGTTAACAATATTATATTATATAGTTGAAAGTTTCTAGGAGAGTAGATCTTGAATGTTCTTACCTCCGAAATAAAATGGTAATTATGTGAGGTCATAGAAGTGTTAACTATTAACTAACTCTATTGTGGTAACTATTTCACAATATATACATGTATCAAATTTTCACACTGAACACCCTAAACTTAACACAATGTTATATGTCAATTACATTTCAATAAAGCCAGAAAAAAGTTAAATAAACAAAAAACATTGGTACAAGGAAAAGAAAAACATTTATTGAGTGTCTACTCTATGCCAAGTATGGGGCTAGGTGCTGGATAGGTGGTAGGATATATTGATACATAAAAGAGTCATGGTTCTTGCTTTTTTGAGGTATTCTTTTGTCGAAGACATCAAAAAATACAAAAACACAAGGAAATAGATGAACAAATATCATAATTACAATTGTGATAAGGGTTATGGGGCATATAAATGTATGAATTGTGATAGAATATGATATTAACTGTAACTGACTTTCTTTAAATGGTTAGAGAAGTTTTCTCTGAAGAGATAATATTTACTTTAAAACTATGTGTAAATTGAGAGGCATAGGAAAACTAGCATTTGGGAAACTAGAGTATTAGGCATAGAAAAAGACATATGCTAGTGTCCAAGGAAGGAAAGAGTTTGTTGGTGTGTTCACAGAACTGAAAGAAGTCTTTAATAGTTGGAAAAGAGTAAGCTAGAGAGAAGACTCGTGATGAGGTTGAAATTGTGAGCCAGATCAGGTAGGACTTTCATAGGCCATGCATAAGAATTTGGGTTTTACTCTAGTTGCTATAAGAAGTCCTAAGGTTCGCAGAGCAAGGAAATAACATGAATTGATTTATGCTTTGCGAAAACTGGATGTGCAGAAAGTGGATTGCAAAGGACAAAAGTTGAGGCTCGGGGATGAAGAGAACTGTAATCCATGACACAATAAAGATACCTCTACCCCAGTTTGCACAGGTTTAGTGACTCTCCTCCTGAAACAGATTCTACATGATTACTGTCTCTAGAAAAAGGAAGAGAGGCTGTGTTACATGTGCATTATCTTTTAGCTAAGATTTCAACTGCCAAAAATATGAGCTCCTTAAATGACTGGATGTAAACAACAAAAATTTCTGTCAGCCTTGATGTCATACTAATTTATCCTTTTGGCATAGGCATTTGTATATTTTTTTCCCAAAATTTGTATTGTGATTTGGGGACAAATATTAATCTAATCTTGAGTTGGAAAGCTAACAGGAAGAACTAACTCTTCAATATCACAGCTTATATGAGAGTTATTCTAAATATCTTCTTCTGACTCAGTATAATTTATAAAATTCAGGAGAAATAGTCTAGTTTATTAGGTATGAAATTGTATCTGGTACAGATCTAATATCTGTACATATTTCTATTATCTCTGATGATGAACTCACCTTTACATACGAAGCTCTGTTTTGCTCTAAAGACATTACATGGAATTTAAAAGATGCCAAAAATATAAGTGAATGCAACTTCTAATTTCATTTTGAATTAAAAAAACATCACTAGTGCAAAACTCCACAGTAATGACAAGCTAAGGCTTTATATATAAGAAAAAAAAATCCTTTAAGAAATTAAAAAGCTAATCATCTTACAACATAAACACTTATCCACACTGTTTATATATTATATTCTGCTTGTTAAAGAGATTTTAAGAGTCTGCATTAGTGTGTAGAGTTAGTGCCATGTTGGTGAATTAGAGTTGCTAACTACTTTGTCAACTGTTCATTTTGGTAGATTTTCGCCTTGCATCCTAATGTGGTTTTCAAGTCTCATTTTGATGAATTTTATTGTTACATTAGATACACTCTGGTTTTTCCAATCAGTCATGTCCACTTCATCACTGTCAATGTGCTACCATAACATTAAATATGACCAGAGGTAAACATTGTCGAAAGCTGTGCCTGTTACTGCTGTTTTACAGTAGTGTAATTTTGTTTTTTATTTGTTTTGATTTTATTCTGATATGGGTTTCAGCAGTATTTGCCTGAAGCCTTTTTCAACTTTTCTTTTTAATTAAAAAGCCTAATTGGGAGTAATAAAAACTTCCAATTAAGCCTTTTGAATAAAAACTGAAAGCTGAAAGTGGCTCTGGTTGCAGATAGAGGCTGGCTCTGACACTTGCATTAGGTCAGGAGTCCATTACTACAATACAATTTGTGGTTTCCAGGTTCAACTTGAGACCTGTGAGTTAGGAGAAGTGGACCTTGAGAGAGATACCCAAGCAGATAATTATACAGTTAAACATCCATTTTCTTTGACGGGGGGGCTTTATTTTTGAGGCAGGAAGGATACTGAAGGGGAGCTTGAATCAATCATCATTATGGCAGGCTCATTAGATAAAAATTTCAGTAATATTGCACATTTAATAATAAAAACAAAAGATTTTAGTATTTGAACAAAAAGATAAAATATGCTATCTTATTTCTTTTTCTAATTTAGGTATAAAATAATCTAAAAGTTTTGGACTTGCTTTATTTTCTTTCATTTCTTGTACCGGAGAAACATGCTAGGAAAAAGCCTGCAATGAAGCCTAACGTCACACAATCTATAATTGGACAGATGGGTGTATAATTTGCTGATCCTTGTATATGAATTGAATAATAAAGACTAAAATAAGCTTTTTATACTATTCGAAATGTGTAACTATGTGACTCTGAGATTTTCCTGTAAAAAAATTTTATATATTGAACTTAAATTTCTAGCCTGTATCATGATATATGTTTGGGGGCAGGAAGGAAGGGTATGATGGGAGTTGGATTGGGAAGGAGCAATATTTTAGCTTTGCTTGTAATTGGCTCTTAGCGGATTTCATATACTTTGGAAAGGTTAAACACAGGAAACATTCTGTGACTGAATGTCTCAGTTAAGTAAAATACTATTTTAAGACAAATTTTAACTATTTTTCTCTATGGTCATCTATTTAAAATATACCTATTTTTAACAATCAGCCTTATTTTTTTCTTATACAAGTAGTACCTGTTGCTTACAGAAAATTTGAAATGTATTTAAAAATCAAATTCATATATAACCTTACCTTCAACCACACAACATGTTTGGTATATTTCTGTCCAGCTGTTTCTTTTTTTTTTAATCTATTCTTATTATACACATTCACATACAAATGGGCAAAGATAATAAATTTGAGATTGTGTTACTTACAGAGTTGTATTTATTCTTTTTTCACTTAACATTATATATAAGCATTTTCCATTTTTCAAAGACACATATCAATATATTTATCCTAATTTATTTGAACAATCTCCAATTTTTACTTATTTGGGATTGAGAGGCTGACTATCACAGCAGGTCAGAGCATGGGTTTGGAGTCATGCAGCCTGAATTTAATACTTGGTCCCCAAATCCACTAGCTATGTGATGTTAGGCAGTCTCCTTTTCTGAGCTTTTATTTCCTCCTGCATAAAATGCAGAAAAGCATAATATGTACCTAAGGGATAGATATGAAGATTATATTGGTTAATCTATGTAAAAGTAAAAGTGCCATGGCACATAGTAAACACTACACACATATTATATAACTGTTATTGTTCAAATTATTTTCCATTTTCAATAATTTATGAATTTCAAATAATCTAATAATATTTCTACTTGGTTAAATTTGGCAAAATTAGCTCATTCTCTGTTACCATTAGTCCCAGTAGATGTCTCTAGAATGGTTTGTTTAGATCTTCGATTATTCTCAGTAAAGAGCTTGGGAGTTTATTTCCTATGGGGTCACATTTTTATTGTCAGAATTACTCTTAGAATTTTTATATTGTTTTTGGTAGCTATTATGAATAAAATCTTTCTTCATTGCATTTTCAATTGCTTGATATTTGTGTGCTTTTCAGTTATTGATTTTTTAGATATCCATCCACTAAAAAATTACTACAATTTTAGTAATAATTGAAATGAAATATGACTTTTGAGGCATAAGAGGCATCTTAGTAAAATTGTGTGTTTCCATTTTTTTTGGAATTAATTTTTTAAATTAAATATTTTGATAGATTTTCACTTATCTTACCTGAGTATTGTTCTTTTTAGGTGTCTGTTTTTCTTTGAGTGAATTTTGAAATTTTATACCTATTTTCAGGAAATTATCTATTTCATGAATTTCTTCAAATACCTTAACATACAATTTTGCATTTAATTTAAAGGAGAAATCCTTTTACTTGTTATCAGACCCCCTTTTCCATGCTTAATCTTATTTACCGATTATTCAATCTTTTATTCTTGACTAGATTTTCTAGAGATTTATTAGCAATATTATTTTTAAAAGAAAATATAAGTTTTGGATTCATTTTATTGTTTTCCTTTTGTTTCAAATTTACTTTTACTCTTATTTTTAAACTTAATTATTATTATAACTTCTCCAGGACAATGATTGGCTTATTTTTAAAAGTTGGAGAATGTATTTATCATAAATTTGTCTATAAGTTTTTCTTTGCTTGTAGTTAGCACATTGTCATATGATTTTCTTTTTTTCACATTTTCTTGTATGTCCCTATATTTCAGAAAAGTGTCTTTTTGACCCTAATATTACATAAATTGTTGTTTTATAATTTTCTCATCATTTGTTCTCTTAGTTATTGGCTATTGTGGCAGTTTACTTTATCTATGAGTCTCCTGTTACACCACACTCCAGACTGCTGCTAGAAGTATATTTTTAAAAGCAATATACTTTCCACAATAGATGTTGTTTAAGGATACAAACTTGGAAATGATAAATAATACTGATAAATAATACAGATAAATAAATACTGAAGACCTAATATACAGCACAGTGATTATAGTCAACAGTATTGTACTATATAACTTCAAGGTTGCTAAGAGATTAGATCTTTTTTTTAAATAAATTTATTTATTTTTGGCTGCGTTGGGTCTTTGTTGCTGCACGCAGGCTTTCTTTAGTTGAGACAACTGGGGGCTACTCTTCCTTGCGTGCGCAGGCTTCTTATTGCAGTGGCTTCCCTTGTTGTGGAGCATGGGCTCTAGACACACAGGCTTCATTAATTGTGCCATGCCGGCTTCAGTAGTTGTGGTGTGTGGGCTCAGTAGTTGTGGTGTATGGGCTTTGGTGCTCTGTGGCATATGGGATCTTCCCAGACCAATCCTCACCACAAAAAAGAAGTGACAGTTATTTGATGTGATAGAGGTGTTAGGTTTAGCTAATGCTATGGTGGCAAGCATATTGTAATTAGTAAAATTATCAAATTAACACATTGTACACCTTAAACTTACACAGTGTTATATGTCAATTATATCTCAATAAAAAAATAAAAGCAGGGGGATCTTAAGATGGCAGATGAGTAAGAGGATGTGGAGTTTATCTCTCTTCACAAATGTATCAAGAATACATCTACAGGGGCTTCCCTGGTGGCGCAGTGGTTGAGAGTCCATCTGCTGATGCAGGGGACACAGGTTCATGCCCTGGTCGTGGAAGATCCCACATGCCGTGGAGCCACTGGGCCCATGAGCCATGGCTGCTGAACCTGCGCATCCGGAGCCTGTGCTCCGCAATGGGAGAGGCCACAACAGTGAGAGGCCTGCGTACTGCAAAAAAAAAAAAAAAGAATACAGATGCAACAGTTCTCACAGAGCACTGGCTGAACACTGGCAGAAGACCTTGGACATTGGAAAGGACAGGAAAGATCGCCACTTAACTGGGTAGGATGAAAGAAAGAAGAAGGGAAAAAGAAGAGGAGATGAAGTGGGACAGGACCTGCGACCCTGGTGGGGAGCTGAGGAAGGGGAGAGGTTCCCATATCCAGGGAAGCCCCCTCAATGATGGGGAAATTATTTGGGACAGAAGGAGAGCATCTGAGGCTGTTGGAGGAGGGTGAAGTGGCCTGTCTGTGGCAGACAGGACAGAGTGAGACCTACACAGACTGTGCCACAGCCCTGCACACCCCAGACTGGAACATGTGTCTGCCAGTGTGCACGAGGGCTGGGAGCTGGAACGTGAGGATTTGAGAGCAAACCCAGGGAGAGAACTGCCATTGGCTGTGAGGAGACAGCCTGAGGGGATGGGAGGAAGGAAATCCACAACTGGGAATTCTTATGAAGGAAACCTGGTCTGCCATAGAAGCAAGGCACCACTCTTGAGGGGCATGCAGGGGGTGGAGCCAACATTGCAGCCTCTTTCTCCCCACATGCTGGCCCCTGCCCCGCCAGGAGCTAGGAAAGGGCCTTTCCAGGGCTGGCCCTCCATGTGCCTCCTGCTGGGCACTAGGAAAGGTCCCTGCTGAGCCTGGCACACACGTGCCTGCTGCCAGGCACCAGGAAAAGTCCCTACCGGGGCTGACCTTCTTATGCTTGCCTCCTGGTACTAGGAAAGGTTCCCACTGTGGCTGGCCCTCACCTGCCTGCCACCAGGCACTATGTAAGGCCACTGCCAGAACTGATCCTCTCACAATGGTCGCTGGGTAGTAGGAAAGGCTCCCACAAGAGCCGGATCTCTCATGCCCATGGTTGCCAGCTTCCCCACAAACATCCTCACTGGCAGGACTGGATCTCCTGTGGCCACTGAACCCCCTGTGCACCTGTCACTACTGGGGCTCCCACGACCCTGGCAGCCATACCACCTCTGTGCCCTACCCTCAATGGGGCAGACCCAAGTGCTCCAGGGCAGCCTCGGGAGCAAACCCCTTTGGGTGTCCCACATACAGAGGTTGGGCTAAGATCACAACTGAGCCCCAGGGGAAGGGCAACTAAGGAAGAAGAACAAAAATCTTTCCGTGCAGCTGCACAAGCTGCAGATTAATTCCCCACGATTTAAACTTTGCATCTATGGAATGGACAACAAGTGTTCCCACAACTGAGACTGGTCTAGCTTTACAGCTGTGGACTTTGGGGACAAGTATATGCAGGAGTTGAACCAATCTGAGCTGCCCCACAGTGCCCACAGTGGCCCTATCAGTGCCCTATCTAGAGGTATTGGAGGGCCTCCAGGGTAGGCAGAGGTTGGCTGTGGCTCACGGTGAGGTCAAGGACAATAACAGCTGCAACCCAAGGAAAAAATATTTTTTTAACATCTTTATTGGAGTATATTGCTTTACAGTGTTGTGCTAGTTTCTGCTGTATAACAAAGTAAATCAGCTATATGTATACATATATTCCCATATCCCCTCCCTCTAGTGCCTCCCTCGCATCCTCCCTATCCCACCTCTCTAGGTGGTCACAAAGCACTGAGATGACCTCCCTGTGCTATGCAGCTGCTTCTATTATTACTATTATTTTTTATGTTCTGTTTTGTTCTGTTGTTATTTTACTATTATTTGTTTAATTTTTATTTAAAAAAATTTTAAATATAGTTTTTATTTTGTTATTTTTACTTTACTTTTCATTATTTTGTGTGTTTTCCTTGTTTTTTTTTTTCTTTGTTCTGTTTTATTTTTAATCTTTTTTGATCATTTTTGGGTGTGTGCTTTATGTTTTCTTAGCTTTGTTTTTTAGTTTGCATTCTGCTTTTGTTTTGTTTCTTACTTTTTGTTTCCATTAGTTTTGTTTTTAACTGTTTGATTTCTTGGATCTTCCCAGACCGGGGCATGAACCCATGTGCCCTGAATCGGCAGGCAGACTCTCAACCACTGCGCCACCAGGGAAGCCCTCTTTGGGGTTCTTTTGTTTGGTTGTTCTCTTGTTTTTCTGTTTTCTTTGTTTTGGTTTCTTTTTTTGTATGTGTGTGTGTTTCTTTGTTAGTTCTTGTTTTTGTTTGGTTTTGTTTTTACAATTTTGGTTTTATTTATCTGTTCCTTGGTCTTCTTTTTTCTTTATTTTTAAATTGTTGTTGTGGCTGTTTGTTTTTGTCTTTGCTATTTGTCTTGGGTTTTGTTTGTCTTTTTTTTCTCCTCCCCCCCTTTTCTTTGCCACACTGTACAGCTTGTGGAGTCTTGGTTCCCCAGCTTGGGGTCAGGCCTGAACTTCTGGGGTGGGAGCATTGAGTCCAGGACACTGGACTGCCAGAGAATTCCCCACCTCAGGAAATATTAATTGGCAAGAGCTCTCCTAGAAGTCTTCATCTTGACTCCAAGACCTGGCTCCACCCAGCAACCAGCAGGCTCCAGTGCTTGATGCCTCATGCCAAACAACAAGCAAGACAGGAACACAAACCCATTCAGCAGCAGATAGCCTGCCTAAAATCATACCAAGCTCACAGACACCCCAAAAGGCACCACCTGACATGGCCCTGCCCATCAGAGGGACAAGATACAGCTTGACTCACCAGAGCACAGGCACCAGTCCCTCCCACCAGGAAGCCTACACAAGCCAGTGGACCAACCTCACCCACTGAGGAAAGACACCAGAAGCAAGAGGAACAACGCCTCAGCAGCCTATGGAAAGGAGACCTCAAACACAGCAAGTTAGAGAAAATGAGAATACAGAAAAATATGTTACAGAGAGGAGCTAGGTAAAAACCCACAAGACCAAATAAATGAAGAGTAAATAGGCAATATACCTGAAAAAGAATTCAGAGTAATGAGAGTAAAGATGATCCAAAATCTCGAAAATAGAATGGAGGCACCGATTGAGAAAGTACAAGAAATGTTTAACAAGGACCTAGAAGAACTAAAGAGGACACAAACAGTGATGAACCACACAATAACTGAAATTAAAAATACACAAGAAGGAATAAATAGCAGAATAATTGAAGCAGAAGAAGGGATCAGTGAGCTGGAAGATAGAATGGTGGAAAAAACTGCTGCAGAGCAGAATAAAGAAAAAAGAATGAAAAGAAATGAGAACAGTCCCAGAGACCTCTGGAACAAGATTAAAACACAGCATTAGAATTATGGGGCTCCCAGAAAAAGAAGAGAAAGATAAAAGTTCTGAGAAAATATTTGAAGAGATTATAGTTGAAAACTTCTCTAATACAGGAATAGCCACCCAAATCCAGGAAGCACAGAGAGTCCCATATGGGATAAACACAAGGAGAAACAATGCAAAACACATACTAATCAAACTAACAAAAAGGAAATACAAAGAAAAAATATTAAAAGCAACAAGGGAAATGCAAAAAATAACCTAGGAGAGAATCTCCATTAGGTTATCAGCTGATTTTTCAGCAGAAACTCTGCAGGCCAGAAGGGAGTGGCAGAATATATATTTAAAGTGATGAAAGGGAAAATCCTACAACCAAGATTACTCTACTCAGCAAGAATCTCATTCAGATTCGACAGAGAAATGAAAACCTTTACAGACAAGCAAAAGTTAAGAGAATTCACACCACCAAATCAGATTTACAACAAATGCTAAAGGAACTTCTCTAGGGGGAAACACAAGAGGAGAAAAAAACCCACAGAAACCAACCCAAAACAATTAAGAAAATGATAATAGGAACATACATATCAATAATTACCTTAAATGTAAATGGATTAAGTGCTCAAATCAAAAGACATAGACTGGCTGAATAGATACAAAAATGAGACCCAGATATATGCTGTCTACAAGAGACCCACTTCAGACCTAGGGACACACAGATTGAAAGTGAGGGGGTGGAAAAAGATATTCCATGCAAATGGAAATCAAAAGAAAGCTGGAGTAGCAACACTCATATCAGACAAAATAGACTTTAAAATAAAGACTGTTACAAGAGACAAGGAAGGACACTACATAATGATCAAGAGATCAATCCGAGAAGAAAATATATCAATTGTAAATATGTATGCACCCAACGTAGGAGCACCTCAATACATAAGGGAAATGCTAACAGCCATAAAAGGGGAAATCAACAGTAACACAATAATAGTGGGGGGCTTTAACACCCCACTTACACCAATGGAGAGACCATCCAGACAGAAAATTAATAAGAAAATATAAGCCTTAAATGACACATTAAACCACATAGACTTAATTGATATTTATAGGACATTCCATCTGAAAGAAGCAAAATACACTTTATTCTCAACTGCATATGGAACATTCTCCAGGATACATCATGTCTTGGGTCACAAAACTAGCCTCAGTAAATTTAGGAAAATTGAAATTGTATCAAGCATCTTTTCTGATCACAATGCTATGAGATTAGAAATAAATTACAGGGAAAAAACTGTAAAAAACACAACACATGGAGGCTAGCAATATGCTACTAAATAACCAAGATCACTAAATAAATCAAAGAGGAAGTCAAAAAAATACCTAGAAACAAATGACAATGAAAACATGATGACACAAAACCTATGGGATGCAGCAAAAGCAGTTCTAAGAGGGAAGTTTATAGCAATATGATCACACCTCAAGAAACAAGAAAATTCTCAAATAAATAACCTAACCTTACACCTAAAGCTACTAGAAAAGGAAGAACAACAACAACAATAAAAACCCAATGTTAGTAGAAGGAAAGAAATCATGAAGATTAGAGCAGAAATAAATGAAATAGAAATGAAGAAAACAATAACAAAGATCAATAAAACTAAAAGCTGGTTCTTTGAGAAGATAAACAAAATTGATAAACATCTAGCCAGACTCATTGAGAAAAAAAGGGGGAGGACTCAAATCAATAAAATCAGAAATGAAAAAGGAGAAATTACAACTGACACTGCAGAAATACAAAGGATCATAAGAAACTATTACAAGCAACTATATGCTAATAAAATAGACAACGTGGAAGAAATAGACAAGTTCTTAGAAAGGTACAACCTTCCAAGACTGAACCAGGAAGAAATAGAAAATATGAACAGACCAATCACAAGTAATGAAATTGAAACTGTGATTAAAAATCTTCCAACAAACAAAAGTCCAGGACCAGATGGCTTCACAGGCAAATTCTATCAAACATTTAGAGAAGAGAAACACCTATCCTTCTCAAACTCTTCCAAAAAATTGCAGAGGGAGGAACACTCCCAAACTCATTCTATGAGGCCACCATCACCCTGATACAAAAACCAGACAAATATATCACAAAAAAAGAAAACTACAGGCTAATATCACTGATGAACATAGATGCAAAAATCTCCAACAAAATACTAGCAAGCAGAATCCAACAACACATTAAAAGGATCATACACTATGATCAAGTGGGATTTATCCCACATATGCAAGGATTCTTCAGTATAGGCAAATCAATCAGTGTGATGCACCATATTAACAAATTGAAGAATAAAAGCACATGATCATCTCAATAGGTGTAGAAAAATCTTTCAACAAAATTCAACATGGGAACGTACCTCAACATAATAAAGACCATATATGACAAACCCACAGGAAACATCAGTGGTGAAAAACTGAAAGCATTTCCTCTAAGATCAGGAATAAGATAAGGATGTCCACTCTTACCACTATTATTCAACATAGTCTTGGAAGTCCTAGCCACAGCAATCTGAGATGAAAATGAAATAAAAAGAATTCAAATTGGAAACTAAGAAGTAAAACTGTCACTGTTTGCAGATGACATGATACTATACATAGAGAATCCTAAAGATCCCACCAGAAACCAACTAGAGCTAATCAATGAATTTAGTAAAGTTGCAGAATACAAAACTAATACACAGAAATCTTTTGCATTCCTATACACTAACAATGAAAGATCAGAAAGAGAAATTAAAGAAACAATCCTATTTACCCCTGCAAAAAAAGAATACAACACCTAGGAATAAACCTAGCTAAGGAGGCAAAGACCTGTACACAGAAAAGTATAAGATACTGTTGAAAGAAATCAAAGATGACACAAACAGATGGAGAGATATACCATGTTCCTGGATCGGA